>NC_138370.1:64098342-64191313 GCF_054177405.1 Leptonychotes weddellii
CTTTGGGGTAAATACCCAGTAGTGCAATTGCTGGATCATATGGTAGCTCTATTTTCAACTTTTTGAGGAACCTCCATACAGTTTTCCAGAGTGGCTGCACCAGCTTGCATTCCCACCAACAGTGTAGGAGGGTTCCCCTTTCTCCCACTGCGAGCTGATTTTTAAGGAACTGTGTATACTTATTAATACCAGAGCTTATGATCACTGGAGGAACCAAATGTGTACTGGTTACAAAATAATACTGAAACTTCAAAACGCTGAAAGGAGATGAAATACACATTTTTTAATTTGTTCGAATTAATAGTAAAACCAGGATCCTCTGAAGCTAAAACAAGTTCTCTTTTCACCGCAATAGTATGAGAAAGGACCATTAATATACCTAATTGTGCAGGCTTACACACTGCTACTCGGGGACAGTAGTATTATAGTAACGAACACTTTGTCCCTTTTTGTTAACTTGTGAGCTTTTTCTTTATGGATGCCCAGAACTGACCTTTCAGAATGTGCCTAGATGAAAAATTCGCTTTGAGTCATTGTCACCACAACCTTAGCTAGAAAAACAGCTCTGTTCCAAATCAGGACAAACGAAAGGTGTTGGCTTTTTATAGGCAAATCCAACTTCGCAACCGGTTCTCCTCAGAAGCCATTGTGCCTGGTTGCCAAGGTCTTGCTGATGGAAAGCCAAAGCAGAAAACATTACTGGGTAGCTCTGCGCACACCGCAGTTAATTATTACTCCAGTGGACAGTGGTTCAGGAGATTATATACATTTACAACATGATTAACTCCGTGCTCATCAATTCCATTTTTTTTTATCAGAAATGTTGCCGCAAATGTGGCATAAATTTCCTGGGGACAGCGTTCAGTTCCGCCTTATTATGCAGCACAGTTTTCAGAGATAGTAGGGACTACAGCTAATCCTAATTTAATTTCAGAGAAGGGAGCTCGCTGGCTTGCTACAAGCCGAATTCCATTTCTGATCTTATCAACCATTCTGACTGAGACAGGCTAGAAATACCTGTGTGAATTGTGGTACCAAAGAATAACCCGGAATCTGGGATAAAAGTGCAGAGTCTCCGAAATTTCCTGACACCGTCAAGTCTGTGTCTGCAACTGGATCCCGCAGCATGGTGTACACGTGGTTCTCAGCATTCTTACACCCTCAGAATCTCCTATGAAGAGCATCAGCCCCATCTTCGAGAGCTCACAATTCCCAGAACCAAGCCACTGGCCTTTCAGGGGAGAACTCATGCTCAGAGAAGTCCCTCTCTATTAGAGGAAATAAGTAAGTCGATGCCTTTTTAATCTGGGTAGATGCATGGAGTTTCCTATGGGGAATTCTCACAGGGATGTTTTCACTCAAATGTTCTTCTGCAAGAGAAAAGGAAGAGCCCGGTGTCCTCCTGGATCAAAAGCACAAGCTTTTCATTAGCTTGTGATGACTATATATATATCAAATCCACATCTACTTAAAGAGGTGGAAATTACCCTTTTGGTTCATTGGACCAAGCAGGAACTCTCAGTATCATCGGTTCTTAACGGAGCCTCAACAACTCCATAACTGAAGAAATTCTCCAGGACCATGCACATTAGTTAGACTTTCTATTACCTAGGATCCACACCAGGAACATTGTGTGCAAACACAAATCAGATATTCTTCTGGGATTTGTTTGCTGGATGTCACTTGGCGAGAATTCTCATAGCATCAAAATTATGCTTGAAGAAAAAAAAAATGAAAGACTCCAAGGAACAGTGCTGCTCTTTGCAGGAACAAAGCAATATAAAAAATAAAGCCTATGACAAACTATTCTCCTCCTCACTGCTACTCTTTTATCATCGGCATCTTCTTTCAGCTTGTTGGCTAGCCTTCATGTGAAAGAACTTCCTGGGCCAACACTGCTACAGTTTCTGCTTCTGGAAAATGTGTAAAGACGCTGAAGCTCACAAACAAAAAAATCCTTATATAGGCATACATTTGTGAGTGTGGGCATACGTCACACGTGGAAGCTATGAATACCTCACATAACCTTGTTAAGTGAAAATAACATTAAGATCAAAGCATCTGAAATTAAAGCAGCTAATGTGTCCCTCTGTGACCTGGGAAAACTTTACAAAATTGTCCAATTGCTCATCGAGAAAAATAAACATTCAAGAAGGGGGTTAAGAAAAAAAAAATGATTTAAGAGACTAAAGGAGAATTTGCTATACACTAGATTGTTAAACTTAATATAAAACTTCAATAAAACGCGTGGTACCAACACAAGATTAAATGATGAGACCAATGGAGCATAATCATGGACAAAAAACCTACTCATGTGTGTTTGAAGGTGTGATGTGTTTTATGATAACGTTGGCATCATGTGATAGAGTGGAAAGAGTCATGAACTTTAGAATCAGACAAATTCAAACCTGGATTTGAATTCCAGTTCTACCACTGTCTCGCTGTGTGCTTTTGAGCCAGTTAATACTCTTACTAAATATGAATCACTTAAATCTCATGGAGGTGATGATGCATCTCTTGAAAGGTGTGAGGATTTGAGAACCAAATGATGCATTATATGTGTCAATCTAGGCTTTTAGTTACAGAGACATACTCTGGCTAATTTGGGCAGAATAGGAATTTATTCAAGGCTATTGTATTGCTTACAAAGTTCCCGAGAAGATTGGAGAACCAGGCTTGGGAAAAGGAGGGACCAAAGAAGGCAGGGCAGCAGCCAGGAGAGCAGAAATCCACGGCAGCGGAGAGCAGGTGAAGTCTCCCAGCACTTGGCTGCTTGCAGTTAGTGCTGCCCTGTTTACTCCTGAAAGTAGGAATTGTAGGCATCACACATCAAGCGGCCTTTGCTTGCTTCACCTCCTGTGAATCAACAGATCCTGTTGTGAAATCTGAGCGGATTCATTGATTAGTTGAGCCTCGATCACATGCTCCTAACCAAAGTGCAGAGGAGGTCGGGAAAATAAGTTCTCAGCATTGTCAAGTCTTATAGGCGAGGCAAGCTCCTTGCCTTGGTCAAGGTTCCTAAGATGGAGAATTTACAAACAGAGGAACTTCAGACCCTGAGTGATCTAGAAGATGCACAAGTCCATTACAAAATATATCAAAGCTCCTGACACATAACAGATATCCAACAAATGGTGACTCTGAATATTTTTACACATCAGTGGGAGAAAGGAACAACCCATTATTCAACAAATGGTGCTGAGACCATTAGTTATTTGGAAAAAAAAAAAATCTACAATTCACCAAAATAAATTCCAATTGGATTCAAGATTTTTAAAAGAAAAAATCACATGTCACACTGTATCCATTGATACAGCCTCCTGATCCACCTAGAAAGGAGGCTCATTTGAGTGCAGTGGGTTTTCTAATGGTGTTTGCTCCGGCGCTGGAAACACAGGGGGGGCTACCTCCTTAACCGCTTAGAGCCAGACCCATATGCCCTGCTCCTAATTCTGCATTTGACCCCCAGTTAGAAACACTTCTCTTTCATTTGCTGGAAACAAAATGTTAAAATAAATACCAAAAGTGTTCTAGTGGTTGGGAGTCTATGTTTCCACAGAATTGTAGGTTCCAGGTAGGCGAGGGCCTTGTTTTATGCATCTTTGTGTCCTACTCTCCCTGCCTCAATGCTTTGAACAGAAGAGGCTATCGATTCATCATTGAAGAAGAAAACTGAATTGCTGCTTAACTGTTTTGAAATGTCTGTTAATGGTTTCAGTTTTGAGCACTAACTCAGATAAAGTAACTTCTCTGTTCCTCCATTTCCTTTCCTTTAGAAGAGCAAGTACACTCAACATTGTTACTCCTCCATAACCTCACATAACGTCAAATATTGATCATTCCAGGTTTGATGAAATGCTTCATAGGTGACAACTCTTTTAAGTTCACAGATGGACAGCTTTCCAGAATGCATACTCCTCTTTTTCCTCTCTTGTCTACAATCCTTACTGTTCCCAATTTTCCTCTGCCACTCCTATATCTAGTTCTGAAAGGCTAGCCAAAGATGAGTGAGGCTGGTCAGAAATTTTTCTTTTTAAGGTGTATTTCTTTTTGGTTACATTTTTCTTCTTAATTTATTGCTTTTCATTATTGTTAGAATAGATATGTGATCTGAAACATTAATTTCCTCATGACTGAAGTGATTCTTGCTTTTCCTTTGGCTTTCTAAAAGATTCTGATAGTATTTAAGTTGAGAGATCACTTTGAGACCCTTGGATGCAAATAACTATAAATATGTGTATTACTATTGTTGCTATTGCAAAAAAAAAGGGAAAACTCCTTTTCTCACATATGTAATATTTTCATTTTTAAATGTAAGGAGCAAAAACACTGTTAATCATAATACATCCCTAAACAACACATGGATAAGGATTCACTGTCTCTGAGAAATTCTACTCAGCTCCAGACCCGAAAAAGGCCAGTTGTTGCCCTCTCTGATTCATCTCTGAGAATGAAAAGAACCAAACATCAGTTCCCTGTAGTACAAACTCTCTTTCATATTTTATTTGCTAATGTACAGCTAATTTCTAAATTAAGAACAGGCTTACAAGAAAGGTTAGGAAATTCTTCACTCCCAATCCATTAGTAAGTCTGAATGTGATTGAAATTTTAAATAACTTTTGATAATTAATGCATCTTGGCTTTTGGATTTCAACTAAGATGAAAAAAATCTGTTTTCTTTCTAATTTAGAGTTACAGTAGATTTAGTCCAGTCAAAAGATTCCAGAGTTCCTCCCAATGAAACACTGTGGGAAATTCCCTGATTCTCACAAGGTCGACATGTATTGATCATATACTCCTGTCACCACAGTTTAAATGATCAAAGTGTTGAACTATATTTACGATTAGGTCAAGGGTCACAAATTTTTCTGTAAGGATCCAGATAGTATATACTTTAAGCTTTACCTCTCAAAGCTGTTATTGTGGTGCAAAAGCAGACACAGACAATACATACATGACTGAAGGTGGCTATGTTCCAATAAACCTTTATTTATAAACACTAAAATTTGAATCTCATATAAATCTCATGTGACATGAAATATTGTTTTTCTTTTGATTTTTTTCAAGATGTGAGTGTCATTTTTAGCTCATGGGTAATATAAAAATGGGTATGTGGCCATACTTAACCAGCAGGCTGCACTTTGTTGACTCTCACTTTAAGTAAATTGGGGATGAATTTCTTGAGACTTTTTTTTACCAAATAGCGTATAATATTGGAGTCCAAGCTTTGCCATTCTTCCATAATACAAGCCCAAATTCTTTCAATTTATGCTATGCATTCATTAAAAAGAAGGGTGTGGATTTAGATATACCGATGTTGAATGTTCCCCAAGGCACACGGATAGAGTAGGCTCACATTTGTGTTTAAAAAGGAAACCTATAGGGTCCCTGGGTGGTTCAGTTGGCTAAGCATCAAACTCTTGATTTCGGCTCAGGTCATGATCTCAGGGTCATGATCTCAGGGTTATGAGATCAAGCCCTGCGTCCGTCTCTGTGCAGGATTAGGATTCTCTCTCTCCCTCTCCCTCTGCCCCTCCCTGCCCCCCAGCTCATGCACTGATGCACACATACTCTCTCTCTCTCACACACACACACATACACAATAATAATTAAATAAGATAAAAAGTAGAACAATATATATACTATACACACATATTCTTCTCTATGCAAAGAACAGCAGTTGCCTCCATAGAGAGAATTGGAGGACAAAGATGGACAAGAGTGAGCAGGTGGCTTAATTTTTATTCTATGCCACTTTGTACCTTTTGGCTTTTGTACCACTTAAATGAATCCATGTTTAAAATAATAAATTAATTTTTAAAAATTTAAAAATGCTGAAAGGAATGACTAGAGGGATCCTGAAGTCAGTACCTAATATTTTCCAAATTAAAGGCAGGGGCCCAGGGCAAGAGTACAAATGAAGGTCCCGGTCCAAATGGTTCAAATTCACATTGTCTTAAATCTAATTTTGCTGTCTCTTGTCATTTGTTTTGCATTCCAGCTTTGCATCATCTGCTAATCTGGAGATCTGAATTTCTGTCATTTCACTCCTTGCAATCTGTAGTTGAACTGATGGAGATTTAGTGATTACCAGAGCTCCTTTCATCAGCTAGAGGCCCTCTATAAAATATGCATGGGAAGAAAGGAGGGAAGGAAGGAAGGGAGGAAGGAAGGAAGGAAGGAAGGAAGGAAGGAAGGAAGGAAGGAAGAGAGGAAGGAAGGAAGGGAAGGGAGGGAGGGAGGAGCAAGGAGGGATGGAGGAAGAAGGAGGGAAGAAAGAGAGAGTATGCAACAGAGACCCCATGTGGGTCCATAAAGCCTCAAGTAGTTACTATCTGAGCCTTTACAGACAAGTTTGCCAACCTCCCCTGGGTCTTGAAACAACCATAAGGATAAATAATACGTTAAAAGTCCAGGCCCTGAAAGAAATCGGGAGCCCAAGGAGAGTGTTTCACTTTGCTATTTGCACAATAACACTGCATAACAAACCTTCCCAAAACTCCTTGGCTGAAAATAACAATACTATAGTTTATGCATCTGTGGGTGGGCTGGGCTCGCTGGAGCACTTCTGCCCATCGTGGCTGGTCTGTGGGTGGGTAGAAGGAGCCCCCATAGGTGAGGTGAGGCTAGCCCAGTCTGCTCTTCACTGCAGGTCTGCGGCCCTGCATCTCTACCACTGCCTCTCACTCTCCTTAGGCCAATGGGCTAGCCAGGACATGCTCTTCTCGGGGCAGTGACAGAGGCCAAAAGAGTGTGGAAATGTGCGGCAGCTCTCAGGGGTCTCTTGGAAGCCATCATTGACTTCCCCTGCGGGCCCCTGGTCAAAGCAAGCCATGTGGCCCAGACCATAGTAAAGCAGCAGGGAGATACTCTCCTCCCGGTGTGGGGATGCCTAGTCACAGGGCAAGGATGGGAGTAAAGGAGGATGGGGAACCGGGGCCAATAATGCAAACTGAAATTCAGTTCAATACTTAGCACCAACACATGCCAGGCACTCTTCTAGGGGCTGGGGATCTATGGGCAAAAAAGACGAACAACCATCCCTGCTGGGGGGGCTTTAATTCTAGTGGGATGTGGAAGGGATTTAGTGTTCAATGCAGCCCCCCCCCTTGCCCATTTTGTTCTGTTTCACTGGGGGATGAGTGCAATGTCTTCCCCGGGGCGACTGCGCACATGTCCGGAACACACCTCAGCTCTAGAAGATGGGAATCATCTAGCCTTGGCCAGCTCTCTGTCCCCCGGTTGCCAGTACTGGGCTTCAGGCAATGTAAGTGCTCAATAAAAAGGGAGGGGGGAGGGAGGAAGGGAGTGAATGAAGCGTTGTCTATCTCTCTTTTCTGGGCATCACTGAATCTCCATCAGTTCACCTACATACGGATTGGAAGGCGGGAAATGACAGAAATTCAGATCTCCCGATTAGCAGACGATGCAAAGCTGGGACGCAGAACAAATGACAAGTGACAGTGAAACTGGATTTAAGCGAATTAGAATCATTTCAGTGAGAGAGCCCATAGATAGCACATGCTACTCAGTCTAGAAAAATGGGTCACCTCTCCCAGACCAATTACTATGCAGCCTGAGACACCTGGGATGGAAGTAGAGCCTTCGTGCCACAGGCTGGTCAGGGAAGAATTTGGGTGGATTTGTGGAGACTCCAGTGCTGTTACGTGGCACCCAGGTGCTGACATATGGGGGGCCCGTGCCCACAACAGGATGGCAGAACCAAGCTCAAGAGGGTGTGTTATGCTCAGTAGGGTTCTTGACCTTGGCCTTCCCTGGGTAGACCAAAGGTGGCCCCGCCACATGGCAGAGAGGACTTGGCTGGCCAGTGCCACCAGAGTACGTGGAAGCGAGAGTCTGCAGAGGACCAGGACCCACCGTGCAGAGGCAGTCCTGGGTGGCCATGACCCCTCTGGACAGGGAACCAGAGGTCTTCACTCCAGCCCAGATGTGCTTCCTGAGAAAGGCTCCGTGATCTTAGTTTCTTCATCTGTGA
This sequence comes from Leptonychotes weddellii, assembly GCF_054177405.1. Classification (NCBI taxonomy): domain Eukaryota; kingdom Metazoa; phylum Chordata; class Mammalia; order Carnivora; family Phocidae; genus Leptonychotes; species Leptonychotes weddellii. The sequence continues at coordinate 64,106,339 of NC_138370.1, forward strand.
AATAGGCATTATGATAATTGCCCTATTTACAGTAATCACGGGATTTTAATGAGATTGGAAGAAATAGCAAGTATAAAAATAAACCAAAATAAGGCCAACTCAGGGAAGATGAGTAGGCTTTGGTCTCGTCTTGAGCGAGCCATTGATATTCTGTGTTTGAGGAGGGGATGGAATGTATGAGGTACAGAAAACTTCAGAATCACGAATAAGATTGTTTTCAAAGTTGAAAGACATGCGTCACTTAGGGAAAAAATAACCATGAGGAATGATTTTTGGAAGTTTGAAAAGTAAAAGTTTTAGAAGCCCAACTCCTCTCAGGAGGGTAATAAACATGGGAAATGAATTACTGTTGATGATGATTGAAGCAGAGTGTGAATGACTCCAGAATATCCCCTTTTAAATCAAAGAGAATAGAGGGATTAAGACAAGGGGTGGGGTGGGGAAGGGCCATGGGGGGCAGAGGGCAAAGAGGCCAAAGATTGATTTTAAAAAGACAAACCTGTTCTTTTCCTCAAATGGTTGTGATCTTAGATAAGGGGGGGCGGGGGCACAGTCTGGTCCCCAGCCCTGGGGTCCTTTCCCTTCTAACCTGTTAGTGGTGTCTGCACGGGCATCTGTCTTTGGAAGGGCTCTGTGGGCTCTCCTCTGATTGGGCCGCAGCTCTTCATGAGCCGTCACCCTTCTTCCCTTTTATCTCAAGCCCGCCTCTTCCTCTCCCTGACCTGTGGGACACAACGAGGAGGAGGGATGGGGTGTCGTAGTGATGTGGAAACAGCTTCATACATCCACTGGGCTAAAGACGACGACAACAACAAAATTTATGCAATCCATGAAAGCACAGAACTGGGTAGTAAAACTGGATAAATCATTTCTCCTTATAAAGCAAATTCTCACCAACTGCTCCCCAGATCATAACGTTCGCGGAGCATCGCTTTTCACCTGGACGCACCTGCCCCCCTAAAAATGAAGTGCCTGGCCGCCTCCAAGATTTATGCAAATGCAGGCAGTATTTCTGCATCTGGGTGATACATTAAAGATCAGAAGGTGTCTCCAGGCATGAGTTACAAGGCCTCTAAAAGCAATGACTTTTCTATAGGGTTTTAGATTGTGGTGACTTTCCGTAAATCCTGCCGGAGTCACACAATAGGCCAAGAGCAGTTAACATTAATTAAACAATCCACATAAAAAGGTTGCTGTGCTGACACATTGATAACCTCTAAATGCACTTAGCCTGCTAATGGTCTTGAGGGTGTTCCTTCTGCTGCACCAGGGGTGCTGGGCTGGCCGGCTCCCACTTCCCCGGGGTGACTGCGCACATGCCCGGAACACACCTCAGCTCCAACACAGCCGGGTGGGGCTCCCTATGCTCAACCATCTGGCGATCTTGTGCAGAAGAGAGTCTGATTCAGTAGGTCTGCGGTGGGGCCCAAGAGTCTGCCTTTCCCACAAGCTCCTGGTGGTATCAAGGCTGCTCATGCCCAGACCACACTGAGATGCGACGTTGTACCGGAGCCCTCAGAAAGGACCCCGGGGCGGGGTGGCCTGGGTTACAGACAGTGAGAACAACCCAAACCATATCCAGTGCATTGCTAGTGTGCTGGCCTGTCTACCCCGCTTCTCTAAGCCCCAGGAGGCTACAAACAATGAGAAATAAGCCAGCAGTATAGTATGCAGACACCAGAGTTAACCTCAAAGTCACTGCAGATCCTGGAAGCCTAATCCTTTATTGAAAGGAGCAGAGGGAAAAAACCAGCTTCTGAGAAAGCGGAGTCCGGGAAGATCCCCATTTCCAGGTCCTCTGTATTTTGCACCTGCCCGGTAGAGGGAAAGCCACGGCCCACCATCATGAGGGGCTTGGAGGGGTGGCTTTTTCAGAGATGGAAGAGTCGGGAACCAGAATTCGAGCCGCTCAGTGGGGCTGAGAACCCCCATCCATGGGCACAACCTCAGTGCTCTGTCTTGACACCGGGGGCAAAAGGAAGGAACTGGATTTAAAGGCTGGCATGTGGCCAGTAATGAGGGCCTGGGTGAGGAGGGAGTGAAGTAGAGGCAGGAAGTGAGTGTGTATTTGGACAGAAGGGGCAGGAAGAAGGAGTAGTGGGTACAATAGGGAATGAGCAAAGGCCAAACGTTTTTTTAAAATAGCCCCAGGGGCACCTGGATGGCTCAGTCAGTTAACCTGATTTGGGCTCAGGTCATGATCTTCATGAGATCCGAGTCCGACGTTGGGCTCCATGCTGGGTGTGGAGCCTACTTAGGAGTCTCTCTTCTTCTCCCTCTGCCCCTGCCGCCCACCTCTTAAAAATAATCTAAAAATTAAAAAAGTAAATAAGAATAGCCCCAGAAGTTTTGGCAGGAACTGACTGACCCTGGGTGGTAAGAGCCAGGAGGAGCCTGCCCAAGCTGGGCAGCCACAGGGGGAAAGAGCATCCCCTCAGGCCTGGGACAGAGAAGTTAGAGAAAATACTACAGAGAACAGGAGAGAGAAGTTCGGAAGCTCTCAGGGCCCCTCTCTGGGAGCAGATGTGAAGTTTGTAGCAGCCCTATAAAACGGTAGGCCAACCGGTCATAAAATTATATTATATTATAATGATGTGGCTGCAGACGGCATCAGTAACAATGTGTTGCCTGTGGACAGTTTCCATTTTAATTCAGTAATGATGTGATTGAAATTAGAAGTGTGCCATGAGGCCACAGAAAGGGTGTACTTTTTTTTAAAGTAAGCCTGTAGCAATTTCCTGATCTATAGTAAACTCAGGCAGGGAAGAACTGGGCAAGGAAAAGGGGAATGTTCACTTGGGTGGGTGAGCTCCCAGAACAGGAAGTCATGGGAGACGTGAGGGAGAGGCCCAGGGTGCCTCCTTCACACAGGGCGTTCTGGGGATTCCTCAGAGACCGGAATCATCAGACCAAGAACTTTGTCCTTGAGTCTGTGGCCTTTCCTTTTTCTTCTCTCTGACACCCTTCCTCTGTAACATTTTCAGTGCGACTCAAGCCAAGTCAGCTATTTATAGAGCAAGAACGATTTTACCACAGGGTGTGGTGTTTAATTTGGAGAGACGTCAAAGAGCGAGGGGCAGATGGCTGAGCAGGCAGTGCCTCTCAATGACCTTGATGAGGGCACCCAAGCCCACTGCCTCATCCTGAGTTTTGCAGATCCAGAAATGTCATCTGATGAATGAATCCTGAATTGATCAAGCTCTAGGGGGAAAGGGATAAATTGATAAGCCAGGTGCCTGCTTATTAATTTCTAATGGACCTATGGGGTGGCTTGTGAAATGAGACCAGTTGCCAGATCAGATGATTCTTTCTGGAAGGGTGTTCAAGTCAAGAGACTCAATTATATATCACAAGATCACTTAAATTTGGAGGATCTCAAATCCTAAAACTTAAAAGAAATCAATTCTCAAAACACTTCTTCCTCAAACCATACTGAAAGAAAGACCGATTCTTGTTTACCCTAGTCTACTGTCCCATAAATTTAGGAGACCATTTTCCCAATGCATCTTTTCTTTGACTGGTTATTGTATTGGTTTCCTAGATCTGCCATAATAAGGTACCACAAACTTCGTGGTAGAAACAAAAAATTATTGCCTCAAAGGTTTGGAAGCTAGAAGTCAGAAGTCAGGGTGTTGACAGGATCATGCTTCCTCTGAAAGCTATAGGGGAATTCTTCCTTGCCTCCTCCTGGCTTCTTTCTGCTGGCTTTCTGGCAAGCCTCGCGGTCCCTTGGCATGCGGCTGCATCAGTCCAATCTTTGCCTCTGCCTGTGCATGGCGTTTTCCCTGCATGTCTCTATGCCTCTTCTCCTCAAGGACGCCAGTTGTACTGGATTAGGAGCCCACCCTACTCCAGTACCTATAGCAACCCTAAAACCAAATAAGGTCACACTCTGAGGTACTGGAGATTAAGACTTCAACATAGCTTTTTGGGGGGACATAATTCAACCCATAATAGTTGTGCTCGAGTCTGGTTCAATTAGGTATTATGCATTAATTCATCATCTGATGCTAGCTACCATGCAGGCAGGTGTTGAAGTAACTAACTATGGGTAAGACCAGTCCCTGGCCTCAAGGATCCCACAGTCTATCAGAGGAGGCAGACATATGAGAAATTTACTTGGCATTCTCCTCCCAGCCTGCAGGAGAAAGTTTAAAATATACCAATGCCCAGGTTCTATCCCTGACCTCTGGAATGAGGCACAGCAATATTAGGTATATTTTAATAGTTCCCCAAGTATGATGGTAAATTTTATATGTCAACTTGACTAGGCCTCGGGGTACCTAGATATTTGGTCAAACAATATTCTGGGTGTTTTTGTGAGGGTCAGTCTCATCCAATCAACTGAAGGCCTGAATAGAACAAAAGGGCTCACCCCCTGATTAAGAAGGACTTTTTCCTCCCTGACTGCCTTCATGCTGGGACATCTTTTTTTTTCCTACCTTCGAACATGAACTGAAACATTGGCTCTTTCTAGGTCTCCAGTCTGGCCTTCAAAATGGAGCTACACCATGGGCTCTCCTGTGTCTCCAGCTTGCTAGTTGCAGATCTTGGGACTTGTCAATCCTCCATAATCGTATAAGCCAATTCCTAATTGTGTGTGTGTATGTTATACGATATTATATATATTTTGGTTCTGAGTCTCTGGGAAAGCCTAACTAATATACCAGGTGATTCAAATATGCTGCAAGATTTAAGAACCACTGACCTATGAACCCCAGACAAGGAAATTATTAATTCTGCCTGGAGAAGAGACTTCATAAAAGCCATTACATTTGAGCTGGCCCACAAAGAATGAGCAGTTTTTGCCTTGCCAAGCAGATGGGGCCAGAGGAAAGAAGATTAGCAAGGGGAGCGAGGAGAGAGGGTGGAAAGACAGAAGGAGTAATTGGAGATGAAGCTGAAATGGAAGGGCTGAGCCCTGATTCTGACCTGCTGCAAAAGCCATGGCTAAGTAACACGGGGACCTATTCAAAAGTTTTACACGAGGGAGTGATGTGCCCTTAATTCCTGTTAGGAAGACAAATCTGAAAGCTGTGTGGAAAGACTGAAAGTGAGGGGGACCAAGTAGACATCCTCATAAAAGCCTGTGGGGACTGAACGTTGTGTCCTCCCCATGTTCATATGTTGAATCCCCAACCACCAAAGTAGTGGTATGAGGATGTAGCACCTTTGGGAGCTGATTACATTTAGATGAGGCTAGAGCCCTGATGATGGGATTAGTGTCCTTATAAGAAGAGGAAGAGATATTAGAGCTCTCTCTCTCCACCATGTGAGGACACAGCAAGAAGGTGACCACCTGCAAGCCAGGAAGAAGGCCCTCACCAAGAACCAAATCTGGTGCCTCCATCTTGGACTTCACAGCTTCTAGAATTATGAGAAATCAATGTCTCTTATTTAAGTCTATAGTATTTGGTTCCCGAAGCCCAAGCAAAAGACAGTATGTTCCTGGACTAGAGAAAAACAGAGGGGAATATGCATGTGCATATGTGAGTGTGTCTGTGTGTCTCTGTGTGTGTACGTGTGTGTGTTGTTTGTTTGTTTGTTTTTATGTTTTAGAGCTAGAATCAACAGAATTTTGGTATTTGGGCTTGGGAAATGAAAAGTGGACATCAAATAGAACTTCAAAGTGCCCAACTTAGGGTAGGAACTAAGAGAATGGTGGTATTAAGATTGGGAGCACAAGAGGAGAAGCAGATTTTGTGGAGGGCACAATGAGTTTCACTTAAATTTGAGGTGCCACAGGGCACTTGCATGGAGATGCTCAGTGAGCTGATAAAAATAGGTTTCCAGCCTTTAAAAAAAGGGACTGTGCTTTTTATAGGTAAAAATTGTAGAGTAATCAAAATGGAAGTGGTAACAGAATTCATGGAAGTGTGTAAGATGAGCTAGGAAGAATGCAAAGAGGGCTGAAAACAGAATCTAGAATAAGTAACTATTTAAGCGACAAATGAGGTGACAGAAGTCTTTTCATTAAGTCATGCTAGGGACTCTTTGCTCAATAGTGACCTGGTAGAGTTTGCCTAAAAATATAGCATACCCTCATTCTCTGAGGCCTGCTCATTGAAAATTGGCCCCTACCTTTTCCAGACCTTTCTTCTCTGTGAAGCAAGTATAGTTCCTTAACTTGTCACTTGTTTCAGAGAAAGCCCAGAACATTCACACAGCCTCTATAGGGCAGTCATCATCAGGATCGCGGTTTCCTCCCTGGTTTGGGCTCGATGACCTCTAAGGTTCTTTCTCCAAGGGTCTCAGAATCTCTAGAAGGATCGTAGGAACAAATACCCTGCCTCACCTGTCTTGATAGTTCATCACACTGATGGCCCCAGTTAGTCTCTCCTCCTGAGAGACACACGTCCTGGAATTCATGTGCTTGTGTACTCCCCTCCCCTTGGGTCTGGGCGAGGCCTATGATTTGCTTTAACAAATGTGGCAGACGTGACACTGTGCCTGTTTCAGTTCTAAGCCTTAAGAAGTCATGGAAACTTCTCCTTCCGCCTTCTTAGGAGCCCCGAGGTACTATTAAGATGTCCATCTTCTCTGCTGGAGAGAACATTCAGAAAAGGTGGGGCCCTGAGCCCTCAAGAAGAGGGAAAAAGGGTGTGAGAGAGAAGGAGAGAGAGACCAGCATCCCAGCTGAACCCATCCCATAGTTGATAGACAGCTAAAGGTGGTCATGTGAGTGACCACAGGCAAGGCCAGCAAAGAACCACCCTGTTGGGTTCAGCCCTAATTTCAGAATCACAAGCAAGTAAGTGGTTGTTGTTTTAGGCCACGAAGTTGTGGGATGGTTTGTTACATAGGAATAGAGAGCCGAAAAGCACGTGATTCTACAAACAAGAGGTTGGCAAGGGTTGAATGATAGGCCCCAGGTCTGACACTTTTCCTTATAAAGCTGATAAAAGGTAGAATTGTTCATTTGTCTCAACCTATAACTGTATTAGTCATGTGTTTTCATTCAGTATTTTTGGTGCTTTGATATCTTGGGGCCTCGCTGACCCCAGAGAAACCGTCCCTCCCTGGGATAGCCAATTCCTAGAGATAATAAAGAGTTCTACATCTTTCATATCCAGAGCTCATACCCCAACTACCTCCTTTACTCACTTATAATCTAGGCTGACCTCCACCTGCCCTAATCACCAGTGCTGGGTACCACACAACTAGGGAGCCCACTGAAATCATCCAAAGTAGTCAATTCTATGCCCACTTACCCTGCCTTGCCTTTCTTCACACAGAAATCACAGTAAAGCCTCTTGCCCAGGTTTTCCCCTGACCCCTCTGCCTCTTGACTACCTTTGTAGCTCCCTGTATGCTCCCTGCCCCCATAGCATGGCAGGCCCCTATTCTTGGGGTCTGTGAGTCTAACGAGCCACCTTCACCATGGCGGTCATCTCCTGAGCTGTTAGCTTTGCTTCACCTAAAGAACAATAAAGCCTGTAAAATAAAACAAGAAGCTGTGAACATAAATGGGTGGGCAAATCCTATGGCCTATGTGACTCTCCCAGATGACTAAGGTAGATAAGGCAGTGCAGGGGTGGTTAGGAAGGACCATCTTGTAATATTGTGCCACTAAAAAGAATCACTACTTTTTTTGGATGCTCCCCATTAATCTTCAGGATAACTCCAGAGGGTGGGTGTTAGTGTCCCCATTCTCCAGAAGTGAAAATGAAGGCTTAGATACTATGCCACTAGTAAGTGGCAGAACTAGGATTCCAAACCAGTTTTGCTGGAATCCAAAACCAGAACTCATCTCATAAGCTGCCCCAAGAACCTAGGCTAGGCTCGCTATAGTTTGCCAAGCCTTCCAGTATGCTGTACAATACCTTGGTAGGTTTTCTGTGATGGATTTTTGAACAAATGAGTCTTATCCTCTTTAATCACCTTTTTCTGACTATAAAAGTAATAATAGTCATTGACAATTTGAAATACAAAGAAGAAATTTAAAATCACTCATACACACATTCAGATAACCATTGTTAAAATTTAGGTCTATGTCCTAGTAGTCTTTTTTCCATACCTATAGTGTATACATTTTGCAAAACTTAAATTAAACTCACTATCTCTTGTAACCTACTTTTCTAGCCCAAAAATATATTGTGAGCATTGTACCATGCCATTAAATATTCCCCTGAGACAGGGATTTCAATGGCTAATTTTTTTTGTTTCTTCGTTTATAAATACTACAGCCATTTATTAATCTTCCATTGTTATCATGTGAATTATTCCTAATATTTTGCAATTAAAAGTGCTCTGATTCTGGGGACACCCAGGGGGAGAGATTAATAAATGAATGTGGAATGAATGAATGAATTCTCCTATTGGGGGATTTTGAACAGGACATTCAGGCTTCAGCCAGGGAAAGGCTCATTTATTAAACCTTAGACCCCTCAACAGCTCTGTGAGGTCAATGTTATTATCAATTCCATTTTTACAGGGGAGGAGACTCAGGCCAGGGAGGTGTGATCACCTCCCTCAGAATGTTTAGAGCTCCCCCTTCTTTTCCCCATGCCTAGATCCTCCAGGCCCAAAGACATGGCAATGTAGCTGGAGCTCTGTGCCCAGACTCCCCAGCAAGTGCTCCTGGGACAGGACGCTCAGCCCAGGGTCCTAGGATCAGCTTGAGCCCCCTTTGGGTCCCCCTCCAGTCTACTCCAACCCTAAACAGGCCTGTCCCTCCCCCATGGATGTCATGCTAAGCCCAGCTGTAGCAGAAAAAAAGAAAGTGTTCTGATTAATATCCTCCTATGTCCTTATACATAATTCTTTGTGAGCATCTCTGACTAATATCTTCAGATAAATTCCTAGATGTAGAATTGCTGAGTCCAAGAATATGCACATTATTAAAACTTTTGATACTCGTTTGCCAAATTTCCCTCCAAAAATGTTGCACCAGTTCCCACCTACCCCAGAATCCTTTGTTTTTCAGCATAAAATAACTCTCCTAGGGACTGCTCTGTGTGTGTGTATGTGTGTGTGTGCATATGTGACTCAACCACATACAGGGTCCTTTCCATGCTCAGTACAATCAAAGTTTAGTCTTCAATTAGTATCTATAGTTGGTGAGTAGTGAGATTCCCTAGACTTGAAATCTTGATTCTGAAAGAGTGACACCATTTCTCAAAGGGACTTGCCAACCTAATCGTGGAGTGACTATTGTTCTTCAGCCGTGCAGAACTAGGACTCATAACTACCTATCTTGCTTAAGTGACAGGTTTCTGTGCCTCCCTCAAATATGCTCAGACTCTGAGGAACCTGTGTAAGTCAGAGAAAGAAGGCCAGCTGTGGTGTACACGACTTCGGTAAAGGACAGGTGGCTAGAAGAGGTGGCATGTTACCTGCTTCTAAAGAACTAGAGATGTGGAATCCCAGAATGCAAACGCATAGGCAAAGGAAGAGCTACTTACCTGATGTGATCCAAAGTGTCTCCCATACAGACTCATGCTCCCAACTGTCATCCCCCCCACCAGCCTTTTGTTGCATGCCCTAAATTCTAAATAGTAACACCTTTGACTTCAAGCTGAAAGGTCCCTGTTAAGACACAAATAGATAAGCTAGAAGGGCTAACACCGTAAACTATTAGCAGCATTAACAACTTAGCTCAAATGAGCTTACGAGTAGCTGGAGTCACCTAGAAAGGCCCCAAGGAAATGAGACCAGGGTGTGTGATATTACATGCCAAAGTCAGGGCAGGATGGGTAGCAAAGAAATGTCCTGGGTGATCTGGGGACAGAAGGATGGCTCCGGGGGCCAAAGGGACAACATGGGGTGTTTCTGAGGGCACAGAGGTAAGAGGCCTCAAGGGACGTGTCTAATGGTGTTCGGGCAACTTACCAGGATTGTTGGACTGACACCTGAGAGACCCATTCCCTGCTGGTCTCTTAAACACCCTGGTTCGGAGCAAAGAACACGTTGCTTCTCTTCCTACCACCAGCAGAACTTCCAGCAAACAAATTGCTGGCTGCACCTCTCACCTCCTCCTCCACCAGGTGCATGCACGGTAGTTATCTGAGGCAGGGCCCTCACAGAGCTGGTCACATCCATTAACAAGGCCCTGGTTACATTAATGGCAACCCTGAGGAGATTGGTCTGTGCTGAAGTAAGGCACTAAATATAATAGCCTCTTAACTGGCACATTGTTATCAGTATTATTATGGCTTTCTCTTCATGCCTGTCACAGGATTATGGTAATTTTTTTTCAGTCGTGGGTTTTAATCAGAGTTGAAGTCTCGGAGCTACTGACAGCTCGGGAGAGCCGTAACTGCTCTAAGATTGACTTCACACTGTCACAAAATCATAACACAGGCAGAAAGCGAGAGGCCCTCACAGGCCTCCTCCCGCCAATTAAAAACAAAACAACCTTCTAAATGGCAGCTTCCTTTGTGAGGCTTCACACAAAAGGGAGGGAAGCAGAGGGTGCCTACTTTTCCCTCCTTCCCCCAAAGTTCAAAGCAAGAAACAATGATCCTGGCAAAGGCGGTTCTAGAAGTAGATAGTGTAATTAGGTAATGGTATCTACAGGAAGCTGGAAATCATTCCTCTGACACATTGTGGTACGTCAACGGCATCAGGCCTTGTTGGGTTCTCCTGAACTTGAGGTACCTCCTCACAGACATTGTCCATATATGGCCGCTCATTCGAATAAACATGATAGACCTGGGCAAATGGATCATGTTAGCTCTCCTCTCTGGAGGTTGTGGAACATAGCAACACCTCTGGCTTTGCTTTCCTGTCGTCCCATGTAATGAAAGTTCCCTCCTGACCCAACGGGACCCCAGCTGCAAGACATCTGGCCGTGGGCCACGAGTTAGGCAGAGATCACTAAATATTTTTCTATCACCATGGAGAAGCCATAGCAGACCACAGTACCAACCTTAGACAAACCCTAGATAGCTCTCCATTTTGCCTTCAGGGTCCTTCTACTTCCTCCATTTGCAACCCTGTTCTTTCTAGAACCATCATCCTTAGAAACCCCATGACCAGCATAGGCCATTCTGGCATCTAACTTAGGTTTGTCCTTTATGCCCAACCACACCTTCATTTGCCTGAGGTCCTGTTGTCAAATCACTCTCACAAAGAAAGGGACTGAATATATCCAGCAGGATAGCCTAAGTTATGCCGCCGTGCTAAACAAATCTAAAATCTCAGTGCCAAAACAGGGGTTTCTCATTCATGTTGCATAGCCATTACAGGTTGCCAAGGGGCTCTGCTTCTCAGAGTCACTCAGTGACCCAGGCCACCATCAGTAACCCAGGCCACCACCTTAGAAATTGCAATCATCATCCCCAAGGGAAAGAAGGCTCTAGAGTCTTTTCCTTGCCGTTGAAGGCACTGGCTCAGAAATGATCAATATTATTTCCACTCTCAAGTCATTGGCCAGAATTGCTCCAGCCAACCAGAAAGAGGCCAGGAAGTACAATCCTCCTTTGTGCATTGGAAGAACAGAAATATTTGGTGAACTGCATAAATAATTAACACACCAGTTAATTAATTTTTACCAAGAAGAAAAATGAAGAATCCCAGAGTAAAGAGTTACCCCTCCCAGTGGCATTCACTAGCACAGTGAAGCTTATTATGTTCTGTTCTCTGGTGCTGGGCAGAGACGAGCAGATACTGGAAACAAGGGGAACCTCTCCCCAGTTCAGATCCTGTGTTTGCTTTATTCACTCACAGTTCTCCAAGTGGTTTGCCACTGTGAATCCGAAATTACACAAATACGTGCTGAAGATGAAAAGGATGTGGTGAGAATGTTTCCCAAAGAATACGCTGAATGATTTAAAGATTTAAGCAGTGGGTGAGGGCATTGGAAGCCAAGACAGGACTCTGAAAGGAACCATGGGAGGATGAAGACAGGCTGGACGAGGATCATTTTTGCGGCTGGCTGCTAGCTTTCTGGAAGCAAGAAAACAAAAAAGCCAATATGACAATTATAACGTCAGTCTACCAGGAAGCAATTAAGGTGTGGAGCAGAGTTTGAAGGAAAGAGACATCTGGTCTCAGAACCCGAGACTCCAGTGGAGGACACCAGATGCAATGAAATGGCGATGAGGGGAAGACGGAGACGCTTGTTGTTCTTGAATCCAGGAGAACTCCTGAGCTTTAGTGAGAACTTTTGGCAATGGCAGCAAGAAGTGGAGTTTCAGAAAATAGAAGGGCAGCAAAATGGTGTTCTTGTGCCCTAACAAATGCTATCTATGTGCCCAGGGCAAAACCCAGCAAAGACGCAAACCTCAAGTATGGCCAACGATGTAGTGCTGAGACTCATTATCAGAGCCAAAGCAGGAAGAAGGACGAATCTTAAAGACCGCTGTATACCTTGGCACCAGTTCCAGGGAAATAGGCCTGCAGGGTGATACCGCATCCAGTCTGTCAGCAAATGCTGTTGGCCCTACTTGTAAGATATAACCTAAAGTGGACCACATCTTACCACCTCCACCTGCAACCGTCCTCCAAACACTCTAATCGCCTGCCTGGCTCCCTGCAATAGCCTCCCAAGTGGTCTCCCGATTGTCTATTTTCTGTGAAGCAGCCAGAATGGATCCCTTGAAATGTAACCCTCATCACCCTTTCCTCCCCGTTAGGCTCTGGTCACACTAACATCACCACTCCCTCTGCAAAACTTGATCTGAGGGCATTTGCCCAGGCTGTCCTCTCTGCCCAGGAGGCTCCTTCCTCGGAGATCTGCATCGGGCCTTGCTCTCAGTCCTCCTTCAGGTCACACTGCTCAAATGCCAGGACATCAGCACGGTCTTTCTTATCAATTCTATTTAAAAGAACAGCCCTGAAGGCCCCGTGGCCCCCTCAGCTATCTTTCCTTAACCAATTTTCTGTGAAGTGGGTTGTCACATGTAACATATTTTATGTGCTGCTTGTTCCGTCGTAGTATAAGTAAGCTCCAAGAGGGCAGGAGGGTTTCTTGCTTGATTTGTTCACTGCCGTAAGTACCCCCAGCATCTGGAACAGGACTTGCCAACAGCGTGAGCTCAAGACATACGCGTTAACTGAATAGATTGCAGTTGACCCCAACCTTACCACCACGTGGACTCAACATCCAAGAGAGATTCAAGCGACAAGGCATTTCTTTCTCTTGAAATACCCTGTGAGGATTCAGGGTCCGCCTCCTCCTCCTACCTGATATCAGCTGCCGTGGATACAGCTTTCTTAAAGGGGTCAAGGATGCGACAGATGCTTTACATTAGCTTTTATGTCCTCCATAAAATTAACAACAAGCAAACCTTGAGTAACGGAGCTATAACTCTGTCTTGCAATTCTGATCCGACACACAGTGTAAGAGCTTGGCTCTTGAGGCTAAAAGCTATTTCCAGAACCCTCAATGGAATGATACCTCTGTAATTCATTTACTGTTATTCATCTTATATATGTTTATAGATAGAGCCAAAAAAAATCACAGAGCCAGCAAAACCAAAGCAAAGAAGAAAAGATAACCTAGTAGTTTTCACTTTTAAATTGCAATCATTATGTAAGATACAGTATTCTTGCCACGCTATAGCACTTCGAGGCTAAATAAGAAATATGCTTAACAACAGGTAAACATAATAAGAGAGCTTTTTAAAAAAATGAATATTACCTTGCTCTGTCTTCAGGGATGTTATTTTCAAGAGCAATATCAATTCACAAGGAAAAGTCAAGAGAATAATTATGGCTTTTTAGCCAATAGGACTGATATACGTAAATAAGATCAGTGAAAGTGTCAGATAATATCCTTGAAAGGCCTCTAAACTTATTGTCCCACTCCAGCTATTTGCAATACAGGACCAAAAACAATGCAATAAGCCTTCGTCATTTATGTCCAAGTTTCTAATGAAACAAGCCTCATGAAAAATAAACTAGCATACAGATGGGCTTGGAGAGATCTGGCAGCATCTCTACCTTTTATATTTATTTTATTTTATTTTAAAACCATTTAGGGCAATCAAAGTGGTTTGTTAGAAAGGAACATTGCCGGGGGGAAATGGCATTTTCCGTGCACCAGACACAACCGAGATAAAGATAAGACAGAGACGCTTTCTTCAGCCAGTAAACTACAACTTCATTTTTGTGAAGGAACTACAGGCCATAGCAGGTTCTCTTAGAGCTGATTTCTAGCCACAGGACATTTGGCCACCACTTACAACCCATTTCATATATAGGCTGCTGAACAGCTTCCAGATGGTGTGTATAAGATTTTACAAATGTTTTTCTTGTTCCAATCAGACATGACCTTTCAAATATATAAAGCTGTACACACAAAAACTGCCATAAGACTTCTGGAAAAACTGAGCAAATTCAATTCACAGATATTTTTGAGCCCCTACTATGTGTGAAACACCATTCTAGGTACTGAAGGATATAGTTGTGGACAAAATAGACTTTTAACCCCCTGACTTAACGAAGCTTCTATTCTGGTGGAGGTGTGGTGCACAGCGAGCAAAATAAACAAATTCTACATTTTTAAGGTGATAACAGCTATGTACGATAGAGAAAAATCAAGTGGGAAAAGTACCAAGGAGGGGGGGTGCAATTCTAAATAGAATTATGGTGGGCTTCACCAAGAAGGAGACATTCAAGCAAAGACCTGATGGATGCCAATATCCAGGAGAAGAGCCTTCCAAGCAGAGAAAATTGCCAGTGCAAAAATCCTGAGGGGGCAGCATGCCTGGTGTATGACTGGAGCAGATTGAGCAAGAGGAGAGCAGTGGACGAGGTCAGGGAGGTAGTGGGGGCCGTATTCCGTAAGGACTCTGGCTTTTCTCCCACTGAGGACAACCATGGAGCAGGGTAGTAACATGATAGGACCAACAATGCTTTCAGAGCATCGCTCTGGCTGCTTTGTCCAGAACAGCTGTTGCGCTGGGGAGTGGGGAAGTGGAGGCGAAGTGAGGGCAGAAGTGGAGGCAGGGGACCCGTTAGAAAGCCACAGCATTGCTGTCAGTAGGATAGAAGGGCTACCACCCTTGGAGCAAGGTGGTAGCCATGTGGATGATAGGACGTGATCAGATTCTGGATATATTTTGAAGATACATAAAATAGGATGGAGACAACAGGATTGGGACACTCCCAAAGATTCATGCAGCCGCCTTAAGGATATATGATCCTCTCCCAACTGTGTCCTGGGCAGTGTTATTTCCAGTGTCACCCACCCACCAAAACCTCGCTGGCATTAATGACAATTTTGAAGGATAGTTCAGAAATGTGGATTCTTTTGGAAGATGAAGAACTGTGTCAGAATTAAAGGTTTCCTGAGTCAACGGAAGTGTCACGTCTCTGCTGCTCAGTCTGTACATGTAGGGTGGGGGGTTCGTTCTGTCTCTCTCCCACTCTGCCCCTGCCAGGTCTCTCTGGAGCCCTCAGGGCACCAAACAGCAAAGAGAGGCTGACTCACACTCCTGACAATAGTGAACTCTGTGGAGACTGGCCTTGTTCGTTTTTCGATGTTCTTGTCTGCTGTCTGATGCCTGGTTATGCACAGCTTCCCCCTCGGGAGGGGCAGGGGCCTGTCTCTGACTTTCTTCCATTTTGTTGCTGTTGCTGTTGTTGGCTCCAAGTTAAGGTAAAGCCCCCAAACCAAACAGGAGCCAGCTCTATAAACTCCAGAATCATCCTCCGATTATTGACAGTGTGACCTTCCGTGAAGCCTTTCACTTAGATGCTCAGAGATCTGCTCTGACCAGGTGAAAGGGAGAGTTCTGCATTCCTGTCTGAACAGCTGTGTTCCATCTTCCAAGGTTCTTGGCCGTTTTAATAAATGAGCTCTCCCAGGGCTAGAGACCTACAGAAGGTCATTATTGTTTCTGGTCCCGAAGCCTTTGAAAAGATAGCTAATGTTGGGTACCGGACATGAGGTGGGCCTAAGGAAAGCAGTTTTACTCTCTATTTCATTTGTAAACCATGTCTTTTCAGCATATGCTGTGGCAGATGGTAGGTGATAACCACGATGTGTTTAGTTAGATGGGATCCTTGCTAAAGTTCACCTGTCCCATCTGCATACTCTAGAGGCCAGGACATTCTAGTACCTGTGCTAAGAAATCCATCAAAACCAAGAAGACTTTTTTAATAGTAAGTAATAGTAATGGGTCTGTGCTAATGGCAATGCAGAGCTTCTCTACCCAGAGTGGAAAAAAACCAAGCTGAACCCAGTATCAGCGGTTTTCCAGCAAGGTTGTCACTGTGATCTGTGATGCGCTATCAAGATGAAATTGGAACCGAATGTACTTTATTCAGGACATCTGTGAGATAAAAAATATAATGCTCCTTTTCTATCTTTGTGACATTGTTCGCAAAGATGTGATTTGGCTGTTAAAACCACTTGCGCTGTATCTCAAGGCTAAAGCTGACAATTCCAATAAAAGCCTCTCTCTCTCTTTGGTTTGTTATCTGAACCACAGTTAGCTGTCATGGCAATTCTGTATACTGGGGCACTTGGGGGGGCCGGGGGTTGACTGACCTGCCGTAGCTTCCCATCTGACTCTGTGTTTCTGAGCTCCGTTTAATTTACTGGAGTTTTAGGAAGTTGTTTTGTTGTTTTGTTTTTGTTTTTCTATTTTAATGCCCTCAAAACCAGGGGCAGTGTTAAAAGACAAACAGTGATGTTTAGTTTTTAATAATTTTATTGTATGCGCTTCGTAGAAAATATATACGCATGAGCACTAAAAAGAAAATAGGGTTCCACCATTTTAGATTAGCTCTGTGAATATTTCGATGCATTTCCTTCTGGTCTTTTTTCTAGCCTGTGTGTGTGTGTGTGTGTGTGTGTGTGTGTGTGTGTGTGGTGTTGGCTTGTTTTTGTTTAAAAAAAAAGGAAGGGTTGCGGCACCTGGGTGGCTCCATCAGTTAAGCAGTTAAGCGTCTCTCTTTGGCTCAGGTCATGATCTTGGGGACCTAGGATCGAGCCCCTCCTCAGGCTCCCTGCTCAGCTGGGAGTCTCCTCCCTCTCTCTCTGCCACTCTCCTGCTCATTCTCTCTCTCTCTCTCAAATAAATAAATAAAATATTTAAAAAAGAAAAAAAAGGAAGAGGAGAACTGAATGAACAATTCTGTGAACTCCTCATTAACAACTTACGACAAACATTTTCCAACAACCTTTCATTCTTCAGAGATGTGGGCCCATTATTTTTTGCTATCATCATTAATCTGCAAGAAATACCATTCAGATGAGTGTCTTTCTAAATTGTCATAAATCACTTAGAGTTTTCATCAAAAGAAACTGAAATGTCTCTCTGTTCTACAGAGATATAATGTTGCAAACAGAATCTCGTCTAAAACACTCATATTTACTGGCCCTTCTGCCTCTAGCTTGAGCAAGCACTATACTCTTATTTGCTTAACCTCAAGCCTGCTCAGAACCTCAAGTGTACTTGATATGTGGGGCTATCCTGGTCTGCAAAGGGTTCTCCCAAGATGTTCTACTTACTATTGCTTCTCCCTCAAGGGTGCCTCTGGCTTTCTGCAGAAAAAGTCATTCTTACAACTAAATCCAAAGGGACTGGTTCTCTAGAAGAAGGCCACTTTCAGATAAATATATGTGTACATTTTCGCTAGAGACACTAGGTTATTGAATTGGTATTGAAATTCCACTAAAGTTCTGTAGTGCTAAGGGGAAGAAAGATGCACAGTTTAAATTCAAGAAAAGGAACACTAAAAAGTCACTCATTGGGATCTAGAGTTGGCTGACAGCTCTTCATGCAGCCCTGATATTTGGTATTCATTAGTTTGTGACATTATCCTTTACTATGACACATTCCTATCAAGGAATCCTCAGGGAACACTGTAGTGGTTGAGGAGAAGTATTGTGGCCTCCTTAAAAGAAATTTCACTTTTGGGGGGCACCTAGGTGGCTCAGTGGTTGAGCATCTGCCTTTGGCTTGGGTCATGATCCCAGGGTCCTGGGATGGAGCCCTGAGTCTGGCTCAGCGGGGAGCCTACTTCTCCCTCTCCCTCTGCCCTTGCTTGCTCTCTCTCTCTCTCTCTCAGGTAAATAAATAAAATCTAAGAGAGAAGAAGAAGAAGAAGAAGAAGGAAAAGAAGAAGAAGAACAAGAAGAAGAAGGAAAAGAAGAAAAAGAAGGGGAGGGGGAGGAGGAGGAGAAGAAATTTCACTTTTGGAACAAGAAAATGGTGTGCAGTGCACTCACTTGTCTTTTGTCCTCTGAGCTGAACTTGCATCAAGTTCAGGCCAACCAGAGTTGGGCCAAAACTTCCATCTGGAAGGTGCAGAGGTTAGGACTAGCCGGGGGCTGCCACGTCAGCTGCAGGTGTAGGAGAGCCAACGGTCACATGGAAACTTTAGGCAGAGTGGTGCTTGCTCATTTTCTTTGTTGTCTTTCATTCAATGTAGACATCCATTTTCAACCACGTACAAACTTTTTAACTTTTTGACAGGTGAAAGTGGAGGGATTGAAGACACAATCATTCTTTGTTTCTTGAGAGTTCGAAATCACAGTGTACTGTGGAGCAGATGTGAAATCTCATCAGCAGGGGATTAATAAAATCTGTTGTATTCAACTGTTATTAAATTCCCCCTTTCCTGAGGGGTGGAAGGTGAGGAAAAGGGAGAGATAGTCAAACTTCACTGGTACATTCAGAAAAAGTCTGGCTAAGATGTGGCTTGATGGTTGCTCCTAGAAGAAGCCGTATATACGTGCAAGTCTGTAATAGTCTTTTTATTTCAGGGCAATCGTGAGTCTGAAGTGGTTTTTCCACCTCTAGGCCCAAAGATTTCCCCCATTCCTATCACCATTTTAAGCTATTTAGAAATAACAACTGCCATCCACTATGTGAATTCCAGGTTTCTAAGCAATAAGTTAATCTTTCACATTAGGACACACAACCTGAAGTAAACTGATTGATTGTATCGTTAAAAATTTACAGCACTCATGGCAAACTCTTAGCTAATTGATTTCACTTTGTTATGCTAGTTTTCATGATAAAATTCACTGAAGATCCAAGAAAAACCGTCAATACGAGTCAGAAGGGAAAAAGCTAGAAAGCCGAGCTATCAACTATAAAAATATTGGGTTCAAGACCCGGCGCAAAATGAGAGAAAATAAAGTAAAATTTCATTTTTTACAGAACAGGTCAGGGTCAAGGGCACTTCCATTAAAAATAATACTCAATAAATATGGAAATCAGCCCGTTCTCAGAAAATGTTGGGAGACCTGGGAAGAAACTTGAAGGTGTTGACATTTTCACGGGGTAACAAATGCTGACCACCAAGGAAATGCATCAACAAATGCCTAACCTAGAAAAGAAGAAAAAGGGAACTCTAGAAGGGAAAGACTCATGTCCAGAGAGAAACCGGACCAGTTCTTGGAAACTGAGGAAGGGAGTGGTGGCTGGGGAACATGAGTAGAGAAGGAAATTGCAGAGTGATCAAACCAGCTGGTGGTGTGAGGGGGAAAACGAAGCTGAGGAAACCAGGAAAACTCTATGAAATGGACAAGCTCGCAAAACAGAAATTCCAATGAATGCGTGGAATTGAGGGTGTTTAAAGGACAAGTCCCTGAAGAGAATTGCCTGAGACACTAATGCAGATGCCACCACCATCACCTTGAGCGGAGAGCGGATTTTACACGATGGATTGGAACAGTCATTTTCATTTCGTAAAGCTTACATCCCTGGAAAATTGGGCTCCATAAATTGAGATTTTTGTTACATTAAGCTTTACGACTAACTTTCCAGTAGTTTTAGATGTGTAATTTATTTGAACCATTCGGAAGCATAGAACAGGCTTGTAAGATAAAAATGAGTCAAAAGTTTAAAAATTAATTGAATAAATCAATTGGATAAGTAGTCAAATAATACTGATTTTTCAGGAAAAATAAATTGCATATCAATTAATACATTTGAAATTAAATCGTCAACTTGCAAATATCAATGCTAATAGAGAAAAGGCAGAAGTGAGAAACAAGATCCACAGAGAATTCTGAAATTTCATTTCCATTTCAATCTTTTCCCCCATTTCCATTCCAATCTTTCTATTATTTGAGTTTTAAAAAGCCTCTCTGTTTCCTTTCTAGTCATTAAATAAATCTTTATTAATGGCCCCCACCTCATGCCAGGCCTTTAACAGGGCATCTAGGAGAAAGAGACCAGAGCCAAGGGGCTGACCAGGACCCTAGTAATAACAGAGTTGATTTCAATTGTTTTCTGTTATCATCTCAGCAAAATGCATAGTATAAATTAAAATTGATTTTAAAATGCTCTTAACAAATATAGATATCCTTATCATAATCCTCTCAAATAGGGTTTTCACTAGCTCTCATTCTTAATTCTGATCTATGTATGGACACGAAAATGACATCTGGGAAAAAATGGAGAAACAATAGAAACTAGGAAAAAGCAAAATGAAAGTATATAAAAAATTAAGACACAAATAGAAAAGCAGAGTGTAATTCATTTATAAACAACAGTGTAGTTAATCCCAATTTCTCCCAGTAGATGGAAGTTGCAAAATGGATTTATAAATGTGAATGTCATGATTGACAAGCCAAAGACTCATGTGGAGGGAATGTAGGAGGGGGACAGAAATGGTGTCTATTCCAACTAACAGCCAGGAAGAAAGGTAGCTGGAGAAATTAGTGAGCAGGAGCATTTGACCCACATTCATTAAACAAATGACCAGTCAGGAAGTCTAGGACACAAGGAGCAAGTCAGGGCCATTCAGGGGGAGCTCCTTCTACAAATAATTTTCTTACCTACTCATTCCACAAACACTTGAGGGGTACCTAATAAATACTTTTTGAGCCAGTAAACACAAGAAGAAAATACTGAATGATGGAGCCAATGCTTCCGAAGATCCACACATTCTTTAGCACCGCAGCTTTCTGCTAGGTACTTCCTTAACCTTGGCTCTTGTTGGGCTCTTTCTCACCTACCCTTGAATAAGGACTCTTAAATCACAGTTACCATGACTTCAAGCTTTCATGGGCCACACCAGCCAAATGATGTGGTCTATTAATTTTGAGGACTATGAATAAAGGCAGGCTGTAGAATTTCAAAAAATAAGATTAATGGTCTTATTCCTAATTCTATCACTTATGGACAAAATGGAAATATAAGCATTATGTTGTCAAATACCACAGAGATGGCAGATACCTTTATTAAGATAAAAATAAGTGCCCGTAACTGGAGCCCTCATGCCCAACACCACACCTTTCTGCTATAATAAGACATACACAATGCATGTAATCTTGGCATCAATACTCACTCAGGCATCCATGATGCTGAGTGGGATGACACTGCAGGTCTTGACATAGCTCCCTCCAGCTGTCTAATGGGGCAGCACAGGCTCATGCTAAAGTCAAGTATGTGATGCGGGGGTACCTGGGTGACTCAGTCTGTTAAGCATCTGCCTTCGGCTCAGGTCATGATCCCAGGGTCCTGGTATCAAACCCCACATAGGGCTCCCTGCTCTGTGGGGAGTCTGCTTCTTCCTCGTCCTCTCCCTCTGCCCCTCCCCCTCCACTCGTGCTTTGTCTCTCACTTTCTCTCTCTCAAATAAACAAATAAAATCTTAAAAAAAAAAAAAAGGAAGAAAAGTATGTGATGCCAATGGTTGAGAAGAGAAAATGGGGAGCACCACGGCTGAAAAATGTCATTCGAACACCAGCCAATGCCAACACTTGGAATAGAAGTAGCATGGACCCAGGGTGCCTGGATGGCTCAGTCGGTTAAACATGGGCCTCTTGATTTCAGCTCAGGTCATGATCTCGGGATCATGAGACTGAGCCCTGTGTTGGGCTTCACACTCAGTGCGAAGTCTGCTTGAAATTCTTCTCCCTCTCCCTCTGCCCTTCCCTCTGCACATGCATTCTATAAATAAATAAATAAACAAATAAATAAAATCTTAAAAACAAAAAAAAGAAGAAGTAGCATGGACCCAACTTAATTACAGAAATCCAAAAGGAATTCTTCCAGAATCCAGTACCTGATCATATTATCCCAGAAACCAGGGCTTAAGTAATAATAGTAAACTCTTACATACTGACACTTGTATATATTTTATCTTTTATTTATTTTTTTAATTCCAATATAATTAACGTACAATGTTATATTAGTTTTAGGTGTACAATATAGTGATTCAACAATTCTATACATTACTCAGTGCTCATCATGATAAGTATACTCTTGATCCCCTTTATCTGTTTCACCTTTTCTCCCACCCACCTCCCCTCTGGTAACCACCAGTTCGTTCTCCATATTTAAGAGTCTGATTTTTTGTTTGTCTCTTTTTTTCTTTGTTCATTTGTTTCATTTCTTAAATTCTACATATGAGTGAAATCCTTTGGCTTTTGTCTTTCTCAGACTATTTCACTTAGCATTATACCCTCTAGATCCACCCATATTGCTGCAGATGACAAGATTTCATTTTTTCTTATGGCTGAGTAATATTCCATTGTGTATATAGACCACACCTTCTTTATTGATTCATCTATCAATGACCACTTGGGTTATTTCCATATTTTGGCTATTGTAAATAATGCTGCCATAAATATAGGGGTGCACATATCCTCAAATTCATGTTTTCATATTCTTTGGGTAAATACCCAGTAGTGGAATTTTTGGATCATATGGTGATTCTATTTTTACTTTTTTGAGAAACCTCCATACTGTTTTCCACAGTGGCTATACTACTTACACATTTTTTTAAAGCTCCATAGGTGATTCTAATGAACAGCCAAGGTTGAGAACCATAACATCACAAAAGGTTCTAATTCTTTGTCCTACCTTCTCCATGTTTCATCATGAAAATGACAGGTTCTTAAAACATTAAAAAAGGTGTCACTAGATAAGGGTATTTGAGAGTGTCACAAGACCTGCCCAAGACTAAATCCTTAGAGACATGCTTATCAATCTGAAATAAATGGCGGAATTTGCAGAGTAAATTTAAAGTGGTTGACTGGCCAAGGCTGTGGTGAAATGTGGTCCATGCCTTAATGAAGAAAACAGTATGATCTCTTTGTGGCCCTTTTCCTAAGTTTTTTTTCCCCTGTAGGGGAGAAAAAATCTTTTTCCTTTATCTACCTTAGGTTCATTGGCTGGAACCCTACAAATGAGACTGAAAAAAGAAAGAGATTAAGAAGAGAAAAAAAGCAGAAGTTTATTAACATGTGTACTGCACATATACACAGGAGTACTCAGCGATGAGTAACTCAACAGGGTGGTTAGAACTTGGGCTTATATAGCATCTCAACAAATGAACAATCCATTTAGTAGGGAAGTGACAAAACAAAGGAAAAGGGCTTTCAGCTTTTGAGGATGGCAAACTGTGGGAAGCTAAAGATATGGGGAAACTAATGGAAGATAAAATTTGGTCAGGCAAGGTTTGTTTGTGTAGATTCCTCTGGCACCTGCCATCTCTGGATTTAGGATTTATAAGAGTCTAGAATTGTCTCCAGTGATTCAGAATCATCTTACCCCTCCTGGCAGAGAGGGAGAGGGCAGAGAGGGGTTTTTGTGTGTGTGTGTCTGCTTTTTTTTTTTTAATGCCTTCGGCTCAAAATAGTCCTTATACCAGAGTGGCATATTCTGGAATGACATACTCTGAACTCCTCAACCCCTTTCAAAGCTGTCTGATGGGCTGGAATGCCCTCGGTGAACTCCCCACCAACTTACTCTTGCTATATCATCACCCAGTTGATTTCTTCTT
This sequence comes from Leptonychotes weddellii, assembly GCF_054177405.1. Classification (NCBI taxonomy): domain Eukaryota; kingdom Metazoa; phylum Chordata; class Mammalia; order Carnivora; family Phocidae; genus Leptonychotes; species Leptonychotes weddellii. The sequence continues at coordinate 64,129,982 of NC_138370.1, forward strand.
TGGCACTTGTCATTGAGTAACTTGTAATTACTTAGTATATTAGAAGTGATATTTTGAAAATTATTTAATTAGCTTTTCCTGTTTGCTTTTGTACCGGCAGACCCATGGTGTCCATCTGCCATGGGGGAGATTAGAATTTCTTACAGGGTGGTATTCACTTCTAACATGCAAAGTAGGATTATGCAGAAAAACAAAAGCTTTACTAGCCAGGCATTTGTACTGAAAGGATTTCCCAAAGTCCTCTAATATCCATTTTATTAAGGGGCCAGTTGGTCGTGGAGATTTTCTCTTATGGTGAGAAACTATCCCTTTCCCCCTGTGACGGGAAAGCTGGTGAGGCTTAATAGGAGGAGGTTATAATGCAGGGAAGTTAAGAACAACAACAACAACAACAACAAAAAGCCTGGGGAAGACTCAAGGAGTGGAGAAAAAGAGAAAAGGAGAGAGCAGACCAGCTTTTAACCAAAGAAGGGTAGTTACTGTAGGTAAATAAGGATAATAAGGTTAACACCAAGGGCAAATATGAGCTCTTACTGCCACCTTCTCTTTGGGGCTCTGGAAAAGACTACCCAACATGGCCCTGGGCTCCTGCAAATTAACCCTGCAGTGTCATTAGGCACAGAAGGCATTTTGGTTAGTCTGTGCAGCCTTTCTGTGGATACATGTACCATTTCTGTCAGGTTTATTGAAATACTGAAAGTAGTTTTACAAAGTGAAACCGTAGTGTCTGTACCCACTTCCAGGCAATATTTTGCAGGATAATGAATTCTAGACACCCAAGCAGGAGTCAGGGGCCCTTTTCTCTCAAGTACCAACATTTCCCCAATTCCCAACCCAGTGATTGTGAATCTGTAAGTTTGCTTACTTATTAATCAGTTATTATTTATTGAGCACTGCGACTTAGCAGATGCTGGGATAGATGCAACTAACACAGAACTTTCTTCAAAGAGCTCACAATGAAGTAGGAAAAGGTGGTCATGTAAACAAAAATTATAATACTGTTATAAGCTGAATTGTGTCCCCTAGAAAGATAGGTTGAAGTCTTAACCATCAGTATCTCAGAATGAAACCTTATTTGGACATAAGGTCTTTGCAGATGTAATCAGGTTGAAGGGCAGCAGAACATGCTACCCCAAAATAGAGGACTATAGGAGTTCAAGACATACCCCTTCAGAATATACCACTTTGGTATATTGATTTTTTTGAACTGCAGGCACTTGAAAAACAGCAAATGCAGGGAAAGGCTTTCTCTGAATTCCCTTTATCTGCCTAAAGACAAATTCTCCAAAAGAAACTCAATTGTCATAAATCCCCTCCCTGGGAGTTGCATGAACCAGGGAAAATTGACTCTCCTCACAGGAGATGCCCCAAAAAGTGGACATCATACCCAGACAAACTTTGACACAAACTCTCCCACCTTCCATCTATCCTCTAAGGGCTCATTCAACTTTCCTAAAAATCCCTTACTCTCCCTAAAAGGCCAATATCAGTCTTCTCTCCTTTTTCCATTCAGATGGTATTTAATCCTGCGCTCTAAGCCATCTCGTGGAGTTACTCATTTTTCTCTAGGTATCTCCCATGTATACATGAGATCTATATGATAATAAACATCTGTTTGTCTTTCTCTTGTGAATCTGTCTTTTATTAAGGGATCTCAGCTAAGCACTCAGAAGAGTGAGGGAAAATTATTTTTCCTTTCCTACACAAGTTAAGATGAGGTCATACTGGAGTAAGGTGGGTCCTAATCCAGTGGGACTGGTGTCTTTTTACAAAGAAGACACACACACACACCCGTGCGCGTGCGGGCGAGGACACCATGTGAAGAATTAAACAGAGATTGGAGTTTTGCTGCCACAAGCCAAGGAAAACCAAGGGTTGCTGGAAACCACCAGAACCTAGGAGACAGACATGGAACCGATTCTCCCTCAGAACCTCCAATGGGAACCAGCTTGGCCAACACCTTGATTTGGGACTTCCAGCCTCCAGAACTACACAAGAATAAGTTTCTGTGGTGTTAAACCACCCAGGTTGTGGTGATTCTTGACATGAACCACAGGAAAATATCACAAGTCCCATGCAAGGAGTGCTTCAATAAGGCATTTCCATAGTCCTGGGGAGCACAGTAAACTCTCACACAAAGAGTGGGATGTTCTGACTCATTGGAGTGGCCCAGAAGTGGTTGGAGGCAGCAGCTACATGAAGTTTCTAGCTCAGCCAGAACAATGCAGGAGACCTAGAGAAGACCCTTCTCCATTCTCAAAAACTGCTCTGTGGCTCTGAGAAGAAACCAAGCGTATGGTGGACCAAGATGGAATTCAGGCTTAAGGTGTCTGGCAAGTTTTCCAATGGTATGGGTCAAGGAAACAAGGAATCCATGACAGAGCTTGAAGACAGGCGATGGAACGATGCCTCTCCAAGTCTGTGTGAGATGATTCAGGGCCTTCAGTAAAGGAGCCCTAGGAAATGAGACATCAGGGAACAATGTAGTAAATTCATAATCTGGAGATGCAGTACAGCCGGTCACTGGTGCTCTGTGGGAAAAAAGGGGATGAAATGTTGCTCGATCTGTTTCTCAATGAGATATTATCATCTTTATTATTATTACTTCCACCAAGTTGACACTTGATCTACCGAGCTGGTATTTCAAGAAAGGCTTTCTTAGTTGAAATGGATTCCTATCTTTTTCTATCAGACTCCAAAAATAAATCCATACCCCAAAGACTATGTATTTGGAATTCTAAGGGGTTTTCTAGGTAAAATCTATTCTGCCATCTTTTTAAACAAATGAGTTCGGTTGCACAAATACATTCATGCCAAATCATTTCCAAAAGAAATGCACTTCAAGCTCCATAGATCATGTTTGAGTTTTTATTCCAGTATTAGATGTCATTGTAAATCACAGAAAGAGTAGAGGTGAAAAAGCTTGAGCTATCATTTCGCATAGCAGAAAATGTTATTTTTTAAAAATTCTAATTTAATTGAAGTTATTTACCAATATATATACCAAATATATTTAATTTCCCTTGCAGGTAAATGCAGGAAAGTGTTTCAAGATACAGGTAGGAGGAAACACATACATTTTTCTCAATCAGAGTATTGAGAAGGATCTTCAGCAAGTCTTCAGGAAAAAAACATATTAACCTTCTATTTTTCAGGCCTGATTATCCAGGTCTATCTTCTTTCTCCTACTATTCAACCAAAATCAGGGAGAAATGGTGGGTGGAACAGGAGCTTCCCGGGTCCCTTTCAGTCCTTCCTTTTAGTATGTTTGCATTTTAAGCTTTACTTCTGTTACAGAGTATTTCCTTCAGAAGGAGTTATTTTATGTGTCATAGCCTAAAACCTCAGCACCATTTCTTTCACTTATGGGTAAGGCCAGCTCTACAAATCCAGAAATAAAGCAAGATTAGGGAGAAAGAAGCGAAACAGAAAATTTACATGCAATTAAGGCCCTGAAGTCCAAATGGCTGGCTTTGATTAACATGTACCCTTTTCGTAATGCTAATTCATTTGTTCATTTATTGGATTTCAAAACTGCACCCTATGCCCTCCAGCCTCAGCAAACAAAGACATAATTTAAAATACCAAGACACAAATGTGCTATTTATTACTGTGTAAAAGAGCCATTATTACAGTGACTTATTTTTTTTTTCTTTAGGAAACTAGCTCTTTTCAAGTTATTTACCACGTTGTCAATTATTACCATCATTAATAATGATAATGATAATCACTGAGAACTCGCAATGTGTTGGGGGGATAAATAGAGCACAGAGCCAGGCCTGGTCCCAACCTAGGGAAACAATGGGGATTTTGTTTCACCTCAGATTTCACCAAGTGAAGATGGCAGATATCAGGAAAGCCTTTACCCATAATCTTCCCTCGTCTTTTTAGTTTCAAAGTTCCCCTTTTTGTAATTCCCTGTGCACACAGAGGGTGTGAATTCACAGTCGCCCTCTTATGTATGACCTGGCCTGTGGGCACCCCAGCCCTTACGATTCTTCAGGCTGGCACTGATTGCCAGATTCTCCCCGGCTGAGAGGGGTTGCATGTTAGTACCACTGGATGAGCTATTAACGGAATCTGTTATCAAGTCACCAGACAAGGCTCCAGTCTGGCACTGTTCCGCAAACTGGAAGTGCATGGGGGAAAACACAGACGCCCTGTCTGTCGATGAATAGCTAAGCTGGGAAACCAGTTGACTGGGCACCTACTAGAAATTAGCTTGTCAAAAGTGAGTGCACTGTATGAGATGGCATCGTGTGTGCACGTGTCTGTCTATTTGTATGCATGTGCTTCCTTTGTAAATGCATAGGTAATTATACAAGGAGAGTAAATAATAACCAAAAGTCTTGGGCAGTATCTTGCTTGGATGAATGTGTTCTGATCACATTCTGAATATAAATCTAAGTGAAATATTAGGGCAAGAATAGAAGTTGTACAATAGCTCTTTTCTAAGGAGTAATCTCTTTGGAATAATTTATTCTCACTTTTTTCATGTTTGCCTAGAATGAAATATGTAATTTATCTTCATCAGGTTATAGAACTGTCTTAATACAAACTTAAAAGTACACCCCTTCCCACAGATGTCAATGCTTTTTGTTCCAAGATTCTGAAGCTTTATTTTAAACATGAGGAATATGATTGGAAGAAAAGGAGTAGACCTTATTTTCCTTCTGCCCACTCCTTGGCTCTATAGAACCATTCCTTGTTCTGTAACCATCTATAGAATAGGGATCAGAAAGAAAAGCAAGCAATGCTGGTGGAGGGATGCACTGGTGGGATGTACCTTGGCTGGTGACATTTCTGTTTCATGGCCCCACTTCCTATTTATCCCGCTTCTTGGCCTCCTACAGATTTCTAACTAATCAGAGAATTGGAAGAGGATCTCCATAGGTGCACGCACACACATAACACCCTAAAACATAGGCTTTTCTGAAAGCCACAAGTAGAGATCATTTAACAAAAAGGAAGGTCAGTACTCATTCTTTCAGCCCTAATTTCTACCCAGTTCTCAAAACTTTTCACGGATGGTGGAGAGAGACACAGAAACACTACACATGTACAAACAGTACAAATGGATACAGAACACTGCATACATGCTGAAGACCAACTTCTGCTCTTGGGAAAACGCATGTTGCTCTGAGACCCAAGTACAGAGCCGGCTTTTGTATGATTATCTCAGCAAGATTATCTGTGTGCATCAAAGGGTGAAATTTGGTCTAGGCTATTTAAGTTTGTTTTCCTGTTATCACTTAGATGTGTAGAATGGCATTTTCAAAATATATCTGTCATGTTTTAAAGAAAGGTTTATTCTTATATACACTTACAACATAAAAATGCTATGTGTAAGGACTTAGTTGTCAATAGCTGCCAATTTTTTCTTCATTTGGAGTTACAGACGTTTATCAGATTACTTCTGACAGAGATGTTTCCTTCCATTTTTTGAAGAGGGAGAAGGTGGAAGGAATATTGAGCTTTTTATTTAAATGACCTGAGATCTGTGCCTTTAAACTTCCAATTACAGAGCAGAGATTTGCAGCTGAACCTTCTGTAAACCTATCAGTCAAAAGCCTGTGTAGTTTTATGACGCGTCACCTCTAGCCTCTGATCAGCAAATTGCAGGCCAAGCTAAAACACTTAAGCAATGCCGCTGCTTCTCTCGTTTTGGAGGACTAGATCATTGCAGGTTAGCAATTTAGATAAATCTCTGCAGTCTCTATTCCCACCCTCTGTAGAGATCTGATGCACAGAGAAGGCACCCGGGGCCAAATTACACATTGCATTTTCCTTATAAAAAAATACCAAAGAAATTTGCACTGATGGAATTTATGAGGGGTTTATTGCATTCACTGTCTGAAATTAGCTTGTTCATTTACTCATTTATGGGTTGTCTCCTCCTCCAAAATGTAAGCTCCATGACATCACAGACCTCTTCTGTCTAGAGCACTGCTCTATCTCCAGATCATTGCTCAGAGCTCAACAAATATTTGCTGAATGGATAGATGCATTCATTCATCCACTCCTCAAATATTACAGATGAGAAAAAGTAAGTCCCCCATCTTTGAGAGAGTCACAGTCTTTCAGAGGAGACACAAACATTAAACCACTACAAGGCAAGCACATGAGCCTAAGGGAGGGCAGCCAACACTAGATATTAACTTTAAAAATATAAGCTACATATGACTTTTATGTTTCATGTATATGCTATGATATGAATAACAGACATATTCACTATATTAGCCCCCACTGATTATTCATTCAACAAACATTCATTAAGCACTTGGGCAATACTGACATCCTTACAGTTTAGAACTACGCCAGAGCATGGAGCAGGCAGTCCCAGGGCAAGAGGCAGCTTGGAGTCAAAAGCAAGCCAGGGTAAAGTCAGGGCTAGTGAGTGGCTTAAGGGATCTCCACAGTCAATCTAATCATTGGTTGGGGTAGGCAACTACTAGTGGAATATTTGAAGTCAAGAGGGCAGAGTTCAATAAGTTCTGTAAGTTCTCAGGTTTTGCATCAGATGGAAAGGCCCTGATGTCTGAAGCTCTTCGGGGATGCCCATGAAGGAAGGCTGTTCAGATGATAATTCATCCCTCTTCTTTTTCAGGAAAAAACCAGGACTTGGCCCAGAGAACTGCCATCAGAATGTCTTTGAGCCATCCCTGGCTTAAGGACCTATGGGACCAAGGACACAAGACTGGAGGCCCTTTAGATAATGAGCCACCTGGTACCAAGACAAGTAATCTCTATTTATTTATTATGTGCAAATTTATTTTAGCATACAAATTAAATTACATCTGTGACTATCTGGACTCCAAATGATGACTCAATGCATGTTTGAAGCAGTTGTTTTGTTGTTTAGTAGTTAATAACAACAATAATAATAATAATAGTACCTAAAATTTATTGAGTGGTAATTATGTGCCAGGGCTCTAGACATTTTCCATTGACTAACCTATTCAATATTCATACCCACCCCATAAGGTGGCAACTATTACTATCCTATCTTAAAGATAAGGACACAGGCCCAGAGGGGTTGAGTAATTTGCCCCAAATCACACAACTCATAGATGGTAAGATCAGACCAAACCCAGACAGCCTGGCTCCAGAACTAACAAACCCCTAACCACTGATAATTGCTACCATTTATTAAATGCCAGCTATGTTCCAGAGGCTTTACATTTATTTTTATCTCTATAAATCTGTTTCATACAGCAACACTACAAGGTAGACATTATATTCTTATTTTGCCGACAAAGACACTTATGGATGGCCCAAATAAGTTCTGAAATCAGGGTATGAACCCTGTCTGTCTATCTGTTTGTCTGTTTCAAGGGCCTCTGCTCCATCCACTGTCTAGAGCTTCCTCTCTGACCTTGAATAGTATTTTACCTGATTCTTGCTTCTTTTATTCTTGCTTTATTTAGTTTTCTCTGGTCAAAAACAGCAACAACAAGTTCTAATTAAGTGTTCATTGGAGGTTCTGTGTTCCTTTCTGAGAGCTATAATCTTTCGCATTATATTACTATATATCTTTCCAATAGTGTTCATTTACCTGCCCTCATTTGATCATCACAACAACCCTGAGCTATAAAAGGTGAGCATTATTGTCTCTCATTTCTGAAATGAATAAACCTTACAAGAGAGAGAGTGAATAACATGCCCAAGGGGCTTGCACCTTGTCCTGTTGTACTTTCACTCACTTGCCTTTGTTTCTACTTTGTGTAAACCTCCTGAAGCAAAGTTTGATAGGTGGGAAAATCAGACCAACAAAAGGAAGTCTGGCTATCATCTCAGAGAGACCATATCGATTCTTACAAAAACTCTCCCACCCATAATAAAACTATCTGAAAAGCAATCAGAAGGTTCCAGTTAAATAGAGAGGACTGGACACATGCATTTACCATTGCTTCCTAAAGTTATATAAAAGTAACAGAAAATGCATTAAAAGAGAATAAACTCACAATAACTAAGATCTTGAGAGAGAAGATCAATCTAGGAGGCCCAACATCTGAATAGTAGGAGCCCTGAGAAGAAAGAACAGAGGGGGATTACTAGAAAAAATAATTCAAATTTTGTATCCATAAGTGAAAGATATAAATTTTCAAATTGATAGTCAATGGAATGCCCGGCCAAATAGATGACAATAGACCCACATAAAGAGGCTTTGTTATAAAATTTCAGAACACTAGGAATAAAGAGAAGATCCAAAAAGCATCCAAATGGGGGGAAAAAAAAAAAAGCAGGTGACATAAAAGTACTGAGAAGCAGAATGGCATAGAACTTCTCAATGGTAACATTGAAAATCAAAGTGGAACAATGCCTTAAAAAGTCTAAGTGAAAAAGAAAAAAAAATCTGGGGTAAATTATTTCCCACCTGGAATTTTAAGCCCATCCAAATTATCAACCAAGTATGAGGTTAGAACAAAGATGCTGTCAGATGTGCATCTCAAGTATTTACTGCCAATGTGTCCTTCCTCAAGAAACTACTAGAAAATGTGCCTTACCAAAACAAGGAAATAAACCAAGAAAGAAGACATAACATGGAAACAAGGAAATAGAGACCCAACACATTCATGAGGTGGAGGGAATCCCCCAGGTGATTATAATAAGATTGTTCAGGAAGATAGTAGTGTATTAGGAACACGAAGTAACCAGTCCAGATCAGAATAACAGGAAACAGGGAGTTCCAGAAGCAAGTCTCTAAAACAAAGATGAAATTGATAAATATATGTTTGGCTGTACTGAGATGCAATTTACACTTAAAAGCTTACAAATAAGTTAGGAACATATAAAACTAAGCAAAGGAAAAAAATCATTCAGTGAAAATTAAAAATTAAAAAGAGGATATATAACCATGATGTACTACATAACACAGCTTTGAATCATATTAACATGGCCCCAACAATATAAACATTGAATTTAGAGTGAATAAAATTATGACATAATTATGCTGGAAGAATGGGTGAAGGGAAGTGGTAGTGGTGTAGGCGTAAATGCACAAGAGAGATAAATTTCTCATTTTCCATAGTAAAATAAATGGATAGTATTTTTTAAGATTTATTTATTTATTTCAGAGAGAGAGAGCATGTGTGTTGGGGGGGAGGGGCAGCAGGAGAAGGGAAGAGAGAACTTCAATCAGACTCTGCACCAAGCATAGAGCCCAAGGCAGGGGTAGGGGGGCAACCCCATGACCCCAAGATCATGACCCAAACCAAAACCAAGAGTGGGAAGTTCAACTAACTGAGCCTCCAGGTGCCCTTAAATAGATAGTATTTAAAACAAGAAAATAATTAGCAGCACAGTGTTAATATTTTATCTGAGTATGAAGGTAAATGCTAGAGGAAACAGATAAAATAGTTGAAAACAGTTGCCTCTAGGAAGTGGAAATCAGGATGAGGAGGAAGATGGCACAGAGAATTATAGTTCTTCTTAGAAACTACGACAGAAATGTTGTTGCCTACCATTTCCCCCTTTTCCTTGGTAATAGAATCCCAATTTTATTCAGGAGAGCAGTATGCCCGGATAAAATACCATGCTTCTCAATCACTCTTGCAGCTAGATGTAGCAATGTGACTTCAGTCTGGCCCATGAAATGCAAGCAGAAAATTATTGAATATGGCATCCCTTTTATCGTTCCCTTTTATTATTATTATTATTTTCTGCTATGTGGATTGCAGATGTGAAGGCTTAGAGCTTCCTGTGACTGAGGACAGCAAAGCAGAAAGGTAGAAGGAGATTATGTTTCTGAAGTTATCAAACAAGCTGTGGACTATCTAGCACTAAACAGCTTTTACTATGAAAGAATAAATGAGAATAAACTTTATGTATTTAAAACATTGTCATTTGGGTTTCTGCTAAAAGCAGCTGAAACTAATTCTAACTAATACATATACTTTAAGTATGTGTACCTTGGATAAAAATTAGAATTGAAAGAGGGGAAGGTCAGCAAATACATAAAGAGGAGAATTGCCAAATACCCATTTTGGAAAACTTCTTTAGGACCCTGATGTCCACCTGATGAATAATACCCCTTCCTTCATAGGCTTCATTGCCAAAGATGCATCTGGAAAGAAAAATACCCTGGGTGGGACTTAAGGCAAAAGAGACATTACAAAAAAAAAAAAGATTAGTGATTTGAAGATACGGTAATAAGAACTATCCCAATAAAAATGCACAGAGAAAAAGAAAATTTTAAAAATAAAAAGACCTTCAGTAAGCTTTGGGATATCTTTGAGAGGCTAATATTATAAAATCGGAGTCCCTCAAGGACAGAAGTGGAAAAAGAGGAAGTGGACAAAAAAATATTTGAAGTTGAAAATGGCTGAAAATTTTCCATATCTGGTAAAACCTATAAATCCACAGATCTCAAAACAAATTTTAAGAACAAAGCACATCAAATAAAATTACTCAAAGCCAGGATAAAGAGAAAATCTTAAAATCGGCCGGGGGGGGGGGAAGTATGTAGCGAGGAACGATAAGGATCACAGCTGATTTCTTACCAAAACCAATGGAAGTGAGAAGACATTGGGAAAACATATTTGGGTAAAGGGATAAAAAAAACAACTACAACCTAGAATTCTGAACTCAGAAAAAAAAATCATTGCATGATGAAGGCAAAATAAAGACTCTTTTGTTTACATACAAATACTGCAATAATTCATCAACAGCAGACCTAGATGGTAAAGGAAGTTCTTCAGGCAGAAGAAAAATGATAACAGATGGAAATATGCTCTACACAAAGGAGTAAGGAGTGCTAGAACTGGTAACTAATGGGTAAATATATAAAACATACTATCTCCTAAAAATAAAGCAAGTATGTACATTCTCATGACTTCTATTCAACCTTGTCCTTGAGGTTCTAACTGATGCAATAAAACATAAATAAATAAATAAATAAATAAATAAATAAATAAATAAATAAATTAGCATCTGGATTTAAAAGGAAAAAATAAAACTTATTTAATTTGCAGATAACATGATTGTCCATGTAGAAAATCTGATGAAATCTGCAACAAAGTCAATAAACTAATAAGTGATTTTTAGTAAATTTGCAGAATGCAATATGCAAAAAATCAGTTGTTTCTATATGCTGGTGGCAATCAAAACTTTAAATCTAGGGTGCCTGGGTGGCTCAGTTGGTTAAGCGACTGCCTTCGGCTCAGGTCATGATTCTGGAGTCCCGGGATCGAGTCCCACAACAGGCTCCCTGCTCAGCAGGGAGTCTGCTTCTCCCTCTGACCCTCCTCCCTCTCATGCTCTCTGTCTCTCATTCTCTCTCTCGCAAATAAATAAAATCTTAAAAAAAAAAAAATTAAAACTTTAAATTTAAAAACAGTGCCAAACATAGCAGCACCAAAAAAATAACATACTTAAAGGTAAATCTGACAAGATTGTGCCAGCCATGTATAGTGAAAACTACAAAATGTTGTTGAGAAAAATTAAATAACTAAATAAACTAAACAAGACTTAATATTGTTAAATGTCAGCTCTCCCCAAGTTAATCTATAGCTTCAAGGCAATCTCAATCAAAATTCCAGCAATGCTTTTTGTAGAAATTGACAAGCTGATTCTAAAATATATGTGGAAATGCAAAGGACTTAGAATAAGCAAAACAACTTTGGAAAAGAAGAACAAAGTTGTATAACTGACACTAACCAATTTCAAGTTTTATTATAAAGCTATAATAATACAGCATTGTACTGGTATAAAGACAAACATACAAATCAATAGAAAAGACTAGAGAATCCGGAAATACATCCACATATACAAGAACCACTGATGTTTTTCACAATGGTGAAAAGGCAATTCAGTAGAGAAACTATCATCTTTTCCACAAATGGTGCTGGAACAATTGAATATCCATTTAAAAAGAAAAGAACTTTGATCCATACCTTACACTGAACCCAAAAATTAACTCAAAATGTATCATAGACCTACATGTAAAACCAAAAACTATAAAACATCCTTGGGAAAACATGAGAAAATCTTCGTAATTGGTTCCCAGATACATAATTTTGGAGTTCCTCCTCATAATGCAAAAGCTCTTTTGCACACTGAGGGTGATATCTGGCTTTCATTACATTTCATTACATTGCCCTGAAAGGGGCGAGTGCAATGTGAGGAACCCATGCAGTTATAATAACTCTGCTTCCGACCCAGAAACCTCATGTCTGCTCTCAGGACCATATATATATTTACAACTTTGAAATCATACTATACACCCCGTCTCGGGTAACTTAATCACTTTCATGGTCCTAACCACCATTTACCTTCTTACGACTCCCAAATTTATATTTTCAGCCTCAACTTCTTGTTTTTCAGACTGACATTTTCCACTAGCCCTGCATATATCCACTTAGATGTCTCGCTGACATCTCAAACTCAATGTGTCCCTAACGGTACTTGGTATCCTCTCCCCCACAGCTGCTTCTTGTCCCACGGAGCCATCATCTGTGTGTAGTTACCCATGCCAGAAACCGGGCAGTCACTAAACACATGTGACAGCACAGGAATGGCAAGATTCACATATAATTTCAATGTTTATAGCCAGGATGGCTGAGAGAACGGGTTTTATTAACAGAAAAAAGTCCGGAGAAGGAACATTACGTTCAGAGGGGAGATGCTGAGACCGTGGACATGTTGCTTTCAAGGTGCTGGCAGGGCATCCAGGTGGAGATTTCCAGCAGTCAGTTGGAAATGCCACTGTACATGACAGATTGCTGATCTTGGTTGCAGAAAGGAAAGCTCAAGAGCTTTTCTGAAAAGTTTAAGCTGTGGTTTGACAGGAATCATACTGTTTCTAAGAGTGAAAACATTCAGAAGCATTCGGCTATGGAGGACAGACCATGGGGAGAAAGAACAATGGAATATGCTGAGGAAAAGGGGAGCAGAGTTCGGAGCATGTTCTCTAGCCCGTTCAAGGACAGGCAGTCAATATTTTTGTGGTAGGTCCTTTACTAACAGGCAGTCAATATTTTTGTGGTAGGTCCTTTACTAGAGAGCTCTTGAATATATGACTTCTTTCTCTTTCTCTACCTGACAAAAATCTCTTCCCTCTATTTCCTGCTCCCTTTCTTACCCTATTTTTTTCCAGTCTAGGAATCCCTGCACGGGAGAGTGCAGAGTGAAGGACAAGGGCCTGGTTGTGGGTTTCTCACTCCACTGCATTAGGAAGGCAGACAGTAAGGAATAGGTTAGCAGGAAAAGTCTTAAGGCTCTGGCTGCCCTTTTTGATTTGTTCATTAATGCTGGAGTTGACAGCTTGCCTGAGAAGCTGAAGGGATATGCGTTTTGCATGTCTGGAATTTATTCCTTTGGCTCTGTAAGATGTGACACTGCATAATGGGCATGAAGAAGTAATTTTGATCCTGTGACTATCTTGGTAAAGGTTCCAGAAAGACATATGGACATAATCTTCTGGACCTTTGTAGAAGAGCCCTCCCTGAGGGATGGTCTTCGCAAGCTTGCATTCACTTCCAGTCCTACGGGTTTCACCTTAGCTTTATTCTGTTTTTACTTAAGAGATAAAAAGCTAAATTGTATTCAATTGAAAGAACTAAAAATATTAATGTAGGAGCAAGTCATCATTATGACACGTATCAATTTCTCACCTCTGAGGCAGTGCTCAGAAGCAGGGCTCTGGATATTAACCCAGCCATGATTAGGGGGGAAAAAATGTCTGGGTAGATACTGGTAGACACTGTGAAAATATGAGTTTTTATCATGCTAGGATCAAGCATCTTCACCTACAAATTTACAAAAGATGACATAAACAGAAAAGTCTGCCTAAGAATGACAACTTGCTTCAATATTATTCTGCCACAATCCACTCTGTACCCAAGGGCCCTACATTCTGGGATATTTGAGAAATTACTTATTTCTCATTGGAACAGATTTCAATCTACATACGTTTCTATTTTAAAATAGTTAAGATAGCACAGTAAACCCAGCTAAGTGTCCCCTAAGTTTCTGTGCATGTGTTTGTGAAGTAACTACTTGTCCAATTTAAACTTCGTCTACAGCCTTCATTTAATATTGATCATTGTTTCTTTCCTTGAAGAGTCTGACTAATACTGTGATAGGAAAAAACTCAGAAAAACCAAAGCCCAGACCTCAGTCCTTGGAAGATGACTTCCCCTCAAGATACTCTTTAAAACTGGCTCCCAGAAAATGTCAGTGAAGAGGTCTGCCAGGAGCCAATCTTTATTCATTTACCAGTGTTTTGTGAATCCTCTTTGAGAAAATTCTCTGGAGTTGTACTACTGGGAAAAGGAGAAAGGGACTGAAATTGTGGAGGCAGACATTCCCTGGGGTATGAGGTCTTCTTTGCTTAGACCTAGGTGATTTTCCCCTAAGGGAGCCCTCAGAATCACCCTGCTAAAAAATTGCCTTGGCTGATGGCCAGGCTTAACAGAAAGGTTTTTTATCTCAGTGGTCACTACACTATGAAGGTCTAAACAAATGGCTTTTCTATGAACCTTGACTGAGAAAAATGAGTAATTAGAAGGTTTTCTGTATTTCTACTCATTATGGTTATAGATGAAGTCAGTCTGATAGAATCTGATTATAGACTCAGAGAATTATAGATCTCAAAAATGCTTAAGAGGGGCACCTGGGTGGCTCAGTTGGTTAACCGACTGCCTTTGGCTCAGGTCATGATCCCAGGGTCCTAGGATCGAGCCCCACATCAGGCTCCCTGCTTGACAGGGGGCCTGCTTCTCCCTTTCCCTCTGCCGCTTCCACTGCTTGTGCTCTCCTGTTCTCTCTCTGCCAAATAAATAAATAAAATCTTTAAAAAAAAAAAAAAAGCTTAAGAGGTCACATGATCCAGCCTCTTGAGCCTCAAGCCTAGTAGACAGTAAGTTGCAGGGGTGCAGGGACACTATCAGGCCATCTGGACCTTAGATGATATTTGGGTATGTACAAAATTCCCCTGCACATGTCTGAGATAGAATCGCTTTCTTCGCATGGCTGGAAAGAACACTGCTCTAGGTCCTTGGTTTTACCCAATTAGGACAAAATTCTCTTAGTTCTGTTACAAAAAAACAAATAAACCAGGTAAGGGCTCTGATTGAACTTATTGGGTCAGATATTCCCTTTCCCCAGGACAAATAAACCATAGCTCTGTGTGTGTGTGTGTGTGTGTGTGTGTGTGTGTGTGTGTAGAGCAAGCCCAGCTTCATGGGCATGCAACCTGTGCTTAGAAGGATCCAATGCTTGGCTTAATGCTCTACTGTTTCCACCTAGAAATTCCTAATAATTTTTTAAACAATGGAGTCTACATTTTAATTTTGCACTGGATGCAACGAATTATTCAGCCAGCCCTGGCATGGAGTTCTAGCTCAGCTTGGCAATTCCTAATGTAGTCATATGAATGGTGTGGGTGGGAGAGGGGAAACAATTCCTAGAATCAGTGGGGAGATTGTGGCCAGTACAGCTAGCAAAATTCTGAGAACTGAAGGGACATGAAACATGAAAGATATGGTCCCCTTGTAACTCAAAAATCTCAGCTTAGTAGGACAGGGATGGAAACAATTTAGATGTCCATGAATGATAAAGAAAATATGGTTTGTGTATATATGTGTACATACACACACACACACACACTCACACTGAAATATTATTCAACCATAAAAAGAAATGAATGAATGAAATCTCACCATTTGCAACAACACGGTTGAAACTGGAGGGCATTATGCTAAGTGTAATAAGCCAGACAGAGAAAGACAAATGCTGCATGGTATCATTTATATGTGGAATCTAAAAAAAAGTTGAACTCATAGCCACAGAGAATAGAAAGTGATTGCCAGGGGCTAGGGTTGGGATGGGGAATTGGGAGAGGTTGGTGGAAGGGTACAAACTTTCAGTTATAAGATGAACAAGATCTGCGGTGCCTGAGTGGCTCAGTCGGTTAAGCGTTTGCCTTCAGCTCAGGTCATGATCTCGGGGTCCTGGGATTGAGTCCAGCGTCAGGCTCCCTGTTCAGCGGGGAGTCTACTTCTCCCACTGCCTGCCGCTCCCCCTGCTTGTGCTCTCTCTCTCTGTCTGACAAATAAATAAATAAAATCTTTTCTAAAAAAGATGAATAAGATCTGAGGATCCAATACATAACATGGTGTATTATATAGTTGAGATTTGCTAAGACTATAGAACTTAAATGTTCTCACAAAAAAAAAAAAAAGGTAAATATGTGAGGTGCTGGGATGTGTTCATTAACTCAATTGTGGAAATCCTTTCACGGTGTATGTGTATATCAAATCTTCATGTTGGACGCTTTAAAGATCTCATAATTTTTTGTCAATTAAACCTCAATAAAGCTGAAAATAATTTTAAAGAACAAAATACAGGCTGAATGTCCACCTTCACTTTTAATGTCACAAAGACTACTTTTTATCACACTGTGAATTAGTGGATATGACTATAGATGGAATTAGGAGTCTCTTGTGCAAAAGAGTGGCACCATTCTAACGGCAGGGACTTACTACTAGGGCCTGTTAAAAATATTCTTCCTACCAGGATCCATAAAGAATAGGACAAAGTGAGGCCTGAAATGATGCCTGGAGGCTTGTAAGGACTCAGTGAATACATGGAGAATAAACGGGAGAAGGAAGCTGAATAAAGAAGAAAAGAAAGGAAGGGAAAGAGGAAGGGAAGTTGGCCATGCTCAGTTTTTCCAGGTAGTCAGGTTGTCCAGGAAGACAGTAGATGGAAACCATAAAAATAAAAGGGTAAGCCATCTAGAGCAATAAATTTTATGAAATGTTAATTGGGCTTACTCTCATTACTCTTTCTTTCATTATTATGTTTAACACCAAACACTAAAAAATTAATCAGGAAATTCCATCTGGCCAACAATTTTAATTTATGAAATTCCTTTGCTTCAGAAGATTAAAAGCAATCCTTTGAGTAAGTTGAACATTCTAAGAGAGCCCCAAGCAGCCCTGAATAAACACTCTAGAGTATCATTTCCTTTTATATTGTAACATCTTTGAATCACTTGCAATCTATAGATAAACTCACATTTTACAGAAATGGCTATACAAAAAAGCAGCGCCATGCTGGAATTCAATATACAAGGCTATTTTTAAAAGTGTTTGGATTTTTAAAAATTAATTGTAGGCCCTAGATAACACAGGAGTTATAACTTGGAGTACTACAAGTTTCATGTTGCTTAACAACTCTTTAAAACAATTCTTCTCCATCTGTGCTTTATTTTAAGTGGAAGTCAGTGTTAATTGAAGACTTTGCTGAGTATGGCTGCCCTGTTCTGTAGCGGGGAAAATGGAATACCAATATTCTGAAATCAATAATTAATGTCGTTTACCTTTAAACAACATTTTTTGGTGCTTTGTGTTCCTGTTTTTAGAGCTATTTGGTTTCTCCAGGTGTAATATAAGAAGTTATCTGACACCAAAATAAATCTTTGAAACAAAAGCGGTCCTCTTAAAACATGAAAGAGAGAAAAGCAAGGTAAATTTGGGGGCAACTTTTATCCTGATAGAAAGGCATGTTCAAGTGTAAATCTATGAAAAAATAACATTATGAAATAATGAAAACTTAAGCCCTAGATATGTTTGTCCAGCTGAACCTGTTAATTTATTTTATATCAGAGGATAATAGAGAAGAAAGAATTCTCAATGTGGTAAGATGTATATGAAACCACATGCCTGGGAAACATTATAGCTTTTATCTTATATCAAAAGGCATAGATTGTATGATATAGAAGTTGTAGTATTTGGAAATTTTAGGCCTTCTGAAGTAAATGGTAGCTTCTCTTTCAAGAGTATGTGGCTTAAAAGTATAGGAAGAGAAGTGATTATTTCTGCCTCTATCTTAATTAACAAAGATTAAATGCCTAGGTCTTATCTGTTTTTTGCTTTAGAAAAACAATCCTTCAGTGGTTTTCTCCTAAAAATAATTTTGGAGAGGAGCAGACAATAGCTATAGTATCCAGAGACAGAGCAGGACCTTGGATACATGACTCTCGTAATAGAAACTAATTGATTTTCCATAATTTGACCTGTCTTGCCACATTATATTTCAGACAGAGTGAAAATTATCACTTCCACACTTGCTGTTTTTTGACAATTGAAAATAAATAACAGCATTTTTGAAAGAAGAGAGAGTAAACACAACATTTGAATCAATGATGCCATAGAAATCCAACAAAAGATTATATATATATATATATATATATATATATATATATACTCAATTTCATTTTTCAACTCCATGGACGACAACTATTAACTTACACAGCAAGAAGCACAGTTCAGGTGATCCATTGCACAATAGAACCAATGCAAAGGGATATTACTACTTTGAAATAAGTGGCACCTTGGATCTCTGTTGGGTAAAGAGAACACAAGGAGCATAAGGATAAGTCTAGCTGAAGTTTCTAGAAAAAAACAATGAACAATCTAGGCCAACAACAAAATATTGGTTTTCCTTGGGGAAGTGAGCTACTATTCTAGAAAACAGAATTGCTATAAGGGAGGTTGTTACATAGCAGCTAATGTCCTCTTGTCATAGATCCCAAGAGAAAGGCCCCGGGCACCTAAAATGGTTGCTGGTCTAGAGAACTAAGCAAGACAAATTATTTTCTTTCCTAAACTCAAGATTCTTCATTTTGACATCTGCTAAGGACACTAAACTCTGAGAGACTGTAAAATGTCAAACTGACCCTCATAAAATGTGAGAACATTTCACCAGATTATGTGAGTTTCAGTGTGGCAAGTAGAAGGTAATGCCTTTATTGAATAAATCTCTATAAAATTTTTAAAGTTATGGGCTCTGAATCACTGCAAAAATGTTTCCCAGAGATAGTGTACCAATGTACTATGGCAGCCAAAATAAAGGTAACAGCTTAGAGAATCAACACAGAATATTAGGTTTGTTATTTGCTAGAGTGGCATTTTATATAATCTTACTTTCTTTTGCCTTTTGAAAGATATGGTATTCAGCCCCATTCTTGGCATCATTTCTTTTCCCTCTTACTACATGTGAGAGGGGGTAAAATGCCTTTTAGTAGCAAAGCTAGTCTAAGTGTGGAATCAACATCAACTTGAAATCACTGTTGGGTCAAGTTATCAAATCTTACTGGTGAATTAGAACCTAGAGTCAGACTCCAAGGAGATAAGAACAATGCCTATGCTGGCTTTTCCCTCTTTGATTAGTATTCATGATCACTGGTATTTTTTTCTGTCTCTCTTTGCATTTATCTCAGTAGTTGTATAATTTGATTGCTAATGTGTTTGAATTGAGCTGCCTGATTTTCATTCAATCTGGCACCTCTTCATGGAGCACAAAATCTCCTCTCAATGGCCGTACATTAAACTGTGGTGAGCCCCGAAGGCTCTGCCACCAACAAGATTTCAGCCTTTATTGCTTTGTGCAGCCCATCCATTCTTGGTTCAAGGGCAGCCTAGATATAGAGATCCCAGTTCAGATATGCACAGGTAATGACACCGATTACCTGGTAGCATGTGTAAGATAAGCCTTTCTGTTCTCTTCTGTACCACCCTGGTGGAGTCTGATACATCTTCCCTTCAAGTAGCAAGTAGGGTTTCATTCAACTGTGGGAAAAGTGTCATCAAAGCTCATGTGTCTTGGTGGAGTAGTTTTTTAACATCCAATCTTTTACTCCTTAAAATCTTTAGTCTTAAAATCAAGAGAACCGGCTGATGTACAAAAAAAAAAAAATCATCTGTTTTGAAACTTAACAGTTGTTGGTCATTATATGTGCTTGATCTGGAAGTAAGATACTACTTAGAAGCGTGCATGCGTGTGTGTGTGTGTGTGTACGTACAAGCTCTGTAACTCTGATGGGTAAATACCCAATTCCAAAACATAAAAGAGAGAGCTTCTTAGTGCACAGCAGGAATCTGACCACATGCTAAACAGCTTACAGGGACACAGAGCTTCACATGTTCAACTACCCACTACTTGTGACTCAGGAGTATCTTCTTTCAAGTAAATGGTGAGTCATGGGGATATGTAGAGGTGGGAGCTTCTTTCTTACACACAATTGCTCTTTGCTTCCAGGATTAGTCAGATTTCTAGAAAAGAAAAAGCCTGGGGAACCAGCAAACCATCCCTTGAGACCAGAAAGAAGGAAAGACGTGGAGAGATGACAGTTTATGGGTCATACGAGCCTGATAGCAGCCACGCGCGAGCCTCATCTTCCCCCAGATGGCACTTCATCTCGACAAAGACATTGGACAGGGTGTTCTATTTCCCTGCCTTGGAAAGGAAGAAAAAGTTATAGATTTCTTTGCCTCAAAGCAATCTTCTAGAGAAAGCAATTATTCCCTCTACATCAGTATTTTATCAGAATCAAGACCTAATGGGAAAATAAAAGGAAATAAATCCTGTTCTCCCAATTGTCTAGCATGCACGTATACCCAGTCTTTCTTCTTCTCCTGATGACACTTCACTGGATCTTAAAATGTGGCTTTTCTAAGAAGGAACTCTATGTTTTCAGAATGCTTTCTAAAAAACGGGACTTCCTCTAGTGTCAGTGTTCTTCTGACATGAAAATGATGCTGTCAATTTTTCTCATATATACATCGTTCTAAGTGGACTTTTTTTTTTTTTGGAGAATTTATAATGACCTAGCTATCTTTCCTCCCTACACATAGGACAAAATTTAAGACAGCAGGCTAGGTATTACACCCATAGAACAGATATAAACTAATAGTCCCACAGAGGAACTAAACTCACAATTGTGTTAAGAAATACCACATCCAGGGGCACCTGGGTGGCTCAGTCAGTTAAGCATCTGACTCTTGATTTGGGCTCAGGTCATGATCTCGGGGTCCTGCGATTGAGCCCAGTGTCCAGCACCATGTTCAGCAGGGAGTCTGCTTGGGGCTCTCATCCTCTTCCTCTCCCTCTGCACCCCCTCCCCAGCAAGTAAATAAATAAATCTTAAAAAGGGGGGGATACCAAATCCAGCTCTATTAGACAACAAGGGACATTTTGTTTATTAGTCTACTAAACATCTTTAAAGCACTGTCTTCGTTTCTACAGGAAAAAATAGTTAATCAAAGAATAACCACTTAAATTTGGGGTGATGATTTGTGTTCAGAAATCAATGTGTTCATACAGATACCTGGGGATTTTGAGTCAAACCCAGGGGTAAGCTTGTCTGTCTGATTCAACTCTGACATTCAAAGAGTCTTTGAAGAATACTAACAAAATCAAGCATGTTATTTTATTTTTATTTTTTTTTAAAGATTTTATTTATTTATTTGAGAGAGAGGATGAGAGGAGAGAGAGAGCACATGAGAGGGGGGAGGGTCAGAGGGAGAAGCAGACTCCCTGCGGAGCAGGGAGCCCAATGCGGGACTCGATCCCGGGACTCCAGGATCATGACCTGAGCCGAAGGCAGTCGCTTAACCAACTGAGCCACCCAGGCACCCTCAAGCATGTTATTTTAGACATGCTTGCTAACTATTGCTGTTTATAAGTAACAACTCGAAATTCTATTCTGGCTTACATATCTTTTTAAAAACTTGTTCTAAATTTATTTGTACTGTGTCAATTATGTGAATAAAATAAGAGCTGAGAACCTCTCCCTAAGAGAATGTTTTTGCTGGAAACCTTGTCCTGCTACCTTCTGAACTTCTTGAAAATGAAAATCTCTGCGTCTTCCAGATGACAGCCACCTTTTTGGTGGAACCAAAATAGCTCTCTCAGCTAGAGCGCTGTCAGTAAGAGTTCTGACAGATATCAGATTTGGCATGCAGGAGGAAAGTGAGAAATGGTCCCATGGTAGGAGGTTGGGTGGGAGCACCTGACTAGCTAAGGGAGCAAGGCAGGAGGAGTGCTTGGAAAACAGGGCCTTCCTAGACACCAGACCATGCATGAGTTTCTGGACATGACATTTCTGGAAATGGACATTTCTGGAAATGACAGATAATTTTGGGGGAGAAGGGAAGCCATTAGCTCTTGTGGGATTTTGAAAGGGCTATGTAATATGCATCAAGCTAGGTTTCCATTTGCGAAAGGAATCAAATACATTTACATGCAGAGGATTTTCTCTCCCTCTAGTGGTAGGGTAGGAGCCTTTGAAGTGATATGCTATCACCGCATAATACCGCTTCATAAAGAAAGATGTGCATTTTGTCCATAAAATGAGGATTTTCGTTAGGTATGCTGCTCTCTCTCTCATGGTGGTTTTCAAAACATCCCAACACTTCATGGGAGTGAAATGCCTCCTGACTATGCTGATTACCAGTGGTAAGGCAGCAAAGATCTCCCTCTCCTTTTGGCTAAAGGCTGCCTGTGCTCACTTCCGAGATATGGGATTCCCCTTTCCTCTGCAGTCCTATCAAAGATGGAACATGCTGTGATCAGAGGAAACTTTCCCAACCCCCAGTCTGGGCCAGAAAAACCTGAGGAGCTAAATGAGAAAGAGAAAGCAAACTTAGCTAAGTAAAGGTGGGAAATATGGAAACTCAGAGGAGAGATACTAATACAGAATCTCAAGAGTGATCTGAACCTGATATAAAGGTCAATAATTAGCAATGAATTTTGGAACAAATCTCTACCCCTACTTTGCAGGCTCTGTCATTTCTCTCGTTTTTATTTGTGGTCATGTGAAAATACTTCTGGTGTAGCAACTTGGATCAATGACAGTGGATGAAAAAACAGAAAAGATGGAAAAAGTAAATAATGACATTTTAAGGAGAATAAGTAAAATTGCCTCTATAGGGGGATTAAACTGCATAAAATATCATAATTGTACAAGAGTATTGCTGGAAATAGATCATAGGTTACAGCTGTGTAATCAATAAGTTATTTATTGATCAATAATTGAAAATCTACCAATGAGGAGTATACAGAGTCTGCAGCTTTTTCCGGGCTCCATACTCAAAGTTAGGCCATCAGTGATGCCTCCTTGACTTCTCCGCTTGTGTGTCTCCAAGGCAACCAAATTCATGCTTTCCTGAAACCTATTTCTTTTCTAGTTTATCTCAGTGAATAACTCCACCAGCCATCAATTTGCACAAGCCAGAAATTCAGGAGTTACTTGACCCCACCAAGTCTATCACCATCATATTCAATCCATCACCAAGTCCTTCAGTCTTACCTCCTAAATCTATCTCACATAGGTCAATTTCTCTTTGCCTCCACCACCATACTATTTCATCATCTCCCTCCTAAGCAACTACTACTCCAAACGGTGTCCACTCTGTTCTTTATCAAACACATTCTCCACACTGCATTACTTCATCCAACAAATATTTTTAAGGGGCTTACTTTGTACTATGATAATACTTGGTTGAATAAGACAAATTCCCCATTCTCAAGGAGCTTGTGGAGACAGAAGATAAACATCAGATAGTCGTAAGCATAATATGGAGAAGTAAAATAGGTGCTAAAATAGAGAACAGCTGAATGACTATTCTAAATTGTGTGCTCAAATACATCAATGGGAGTTTCAGAAGGGTTTGAGTTTCAAAGCGGGAAATTAGTCTGTTGGGATGATGGCATCTGCTATCAAGGCTTTTTTGCATGTAAGGAAAAGTGTGTCAAATACTGAGCAAGTACAAAAAGGAAAATAAGTTAAAATGTACCTGAAGGTACAATCTAGGTCTGTTTGTCTCCAAGCACCTCTGCTTAAATACAGCACTTACCACCTACATGAAAGTGTCCTATTTTTGTAACTTTTCTGTATGTCTCTCCCAACAATGCTTACATTCTACGAGAATAGTGGCCATAAATGTCTGGCTCACTCGTCAGTGCCTAAGAAAGTAGGCATGCAAATAAGTATTTGTTGCATTAATGCACAAATTAGTGTGTAAACTAGCAGAGTAAACAGAGAAAATAACTGAGTGGACTTGGA
Organism: Leptonychotes weddellii; assembly: GCF_054177405.1. Lineage (NCBI taxonomy): Eukaryota > Metazoa > Chordata > Mammalia > Carnivora > Phocidae > Leptonychotes > Leptonychotes weddellii. The sequence goes on from NC_138370.1 coordinate 64,153,836, forward strand.
GGTTCGGAAGTTTTCCCAGAGATGTCAAGTTCATTTACTTCAGCTGTAAGGGTTAACCGAGATATAAAATCCCGGCCAGGTTTCTCAGCTTTCGATCTGATCTCCGCACCACCTGCTCTCTTTCAAACTCATCCACATGCGCCCCGCCACAAACCTCCCCAGCTCCCCGCTAGGAGGAGTCACACCTCCCGACCCAGAAGGCCTCCCACCCTCTCCTCTATTTCTCCTTCCCTCCGCTCCCCGCCAGGGTTCCGCAATGCTCACCGGGAATAGTAGTCTTCCGGTGTGAGCCTAATAAGTTTTATTCGTTTTTTTAGAACTACGCTTCCCAGAGAGCCTCGCGGAAGAAGGACACTGTATCACCTGACAAGGACCCTAGCGGGGCAATGGCGGCGCCCGTGCAGCGCTGGTCCTGTGTTGGAAAGCGTTGGGTTTTAGCCTACATTGACGGCGGTTCTCGCCACGGAAGAGGGGCTGCGATTGGGTTCACGTCCAGGAGGAAAAGGGGACAGAGCTCCGTGGCTCAGCAGCCCCTCGTCACCGCCCAGAAGTCAAGGAAAGGGTATACTATTTCATACCATTAATACCCATTTAAGCGTGAGGTGGAACTGCGGGACTGGGGAGGTGATGGCCACTACAGCCCCGCTTCAGTCTAGACGTTTTGATGGGGGAGGGGGAGTAGGGGGGGAGTGAGGTTGGGCTATAACTTTCAGCCCTGAAACCTAAAATGAAAGCACAAAACTAGCTTTCTGTCAGCTCCTCCTCCACACCATAAAACACTCTTCGAATAGGTAGGCATATATGGGGAATTCTCGAGTGTAAAATCGCAGGTCTTTTCTTGAATGTAAAACTACACACAGAAAAGTGGATTCAGTCACCTTACTAATAGCACAAGGGGTCGGTGGCACCAGAAAGCGGGATCTTATTTAACTGACATTTATTTAGCGCTACTATGGGACAGCAGTGTTCTTAAAGTAGAAAGGGAGTCTTTACCTACGAGCTCAGGATGGTGGTGGCTTAATGTCATTACTCCGAAAATACCACTGTCTGTGGAGGCGTTTCATGTTGAACGTGTTTCTAGACCTAGGAGGATGCAGTCAATACAAGAGATCTTCCCTCTGATTAGTCTGGCTTATTTTGTTAGATATCCTCTAAACAGCTGTTTATACTTTATAAGACTTACATAGTTTCTTTTTAAATACAGAAACAAGGCACGTGTTTACTAATCACTAGCCTTTGAGATAGTTAAGTTGGCATTATTTTTGCTTTTCTGTTGGAGCAAGAGGGGAAAATGTCCAGAAGCATTCAGCTTCTATTCCTTTCATAAATTAGATCATCTGACTGTATTTTTTTCTCTCATGTAACGAAACTGCAAAAATAGTTTTGAGTGATGTTTTAGTGAATGCAGAATTTCTGATGAGTTTTTCATTTATTTCCTCTCAATTGCCGGCGGTGCTTCCAAACTTTAAAAAGAAGGAATTAATCTTCTCACAGTACTATAGATATAGAACTTCATGTGTTGAAATAATTGGAACAAAACCCAGTACATGTAAACAAAAATCTAGATAATACAGAAAATTGCTTGGGAGAAGAGCAGGATAGGAACAAGGTATAGAGGGAGTGTGTGTAAACAGGCATTGTCCAGGATATATGGTTTCAGAAGGAATAACAGAGTAGGAGAGGTTATTATAGGATTTAACAACTTCTTAGATTTGATAGCAATCAAGCATAAACAGAGGAACCTGAAACTATAGGGAATTGAAAGTGATTTGGGGGCAAAAAAAAAAAAAAACCCACATCTGATGGTTTAATGTTTTCATTTGCCCAAAATCTCCGGAAGAGTATGATTTAGTGATGATCTGTTATATCTGTGTCACTCTGACCATTTTACTTGCAAGCCATTGTTACGGTTCAAAACATGACAGAGAATTTCCCTTCCTTTTTAAATAAGATATACAGCTATTCACCATTATTTCTCTAGTAATAGAAGCATGATGTTTATGTTAATTCTAAAAATGTTTGCAAGGTCAAGCTTTCATTTACTGAGTTATTAATTGATAAAGGACAGTTAATCTAGAAAATACTGCTTTTCACTAGAGTCAACCAAGCAGACGTCATCTGATAGCCATTTCTAAATTGTTTCAAGATGCCATATTTTTCCTTCATCACCTTCCTCTTTGTACAGTGAACTCTTCCTATGTACCGTGTTGTAAATGAATTTTATTTTGCTGGTCTTGTAGATGTTCATCATGAATTGCTTTTGATTCAGTCATTGATACAATATGACATTTTTAAATGTAAGAATCTAAAATCTGTTTTAAGTTAAAAACACAAACAGCAAATTACCACGTGTGGTTTAGGGTCGTAGAAATTCATGCATAGTGATGGATCTAACTACTTCTTAATGATTCTTTCTTTCTCTTTAGCGAACACGAGTGGGCAGCTGTGGTAGGTTTGGAAATTCATGCCCAGATCTCTTCCAACTCTAAACTCTTCTCTGGATCTCAAGTCCACTTTGCAGCACCTCCAAATTCTTTGGTATCTTTTTTTGATGCATCTCTGCCTGGAACTCTGCCGGTAAGGTTTTTATTTAATCATATTTTCATTAAAAAATGTTTCTCTTTTATTGGACATAGATATTGGTTTCCTTGTTTTCACAGCTTGGCACAACTCTTAGAAAATACTTTTTTAGGGAATTTAGGGAAGTAGGATGAACTAAATGTCTTCTAAAGACCCATCTCTGTAATTCTGTTTCTAAGCCTAAACGTCATCTGTTTGTTCATACATGTATTCACTCATTTCACACACATTTTAAAATGTCTACAAAATACCAGACACTGTGCCATGAACTAGAACATGAAGATGAGTGACAATCTTTGCCTTTGAGGGGTGTAAAAACTAGGTAGGGAGAAGTGTCTTATAAAAGTGTCTACTTATAAACAAGTAGGGTACTGTGTGATTACACCTGTGAAGGTGATATGTAAGCATGGTTTTGGAATCCAGAGGAGGGACACCTACTTCTGTAAGAGAAGGATTATTGTGAGAAATTGAGGTATGAGTACGATTGGAAAGCTTGTTGGAAGAGGTGGTGTCTGAGTTATCTGAGAAGTCAGAGAGGAGTTAGGCAGATAAATGAAGGAGGAGGAGGAGTCTAGCCACAGGAAACAGCATATGACGCATGATGTTACAGTGTCAGATCAATAATGATTGTGATTATTGAAAACTAAGTGGTCAGTAATGGAGAGAAAAAGTCAACCACAATAGGCATTGAGTTAACTATTCATTTATCTGCTCATTTTCACTTAAACCCAAGGAATGACTAGGTCCGTTGCACTCATCAGCAAGATTGCTATCATATAATTTCATATGGTTGGCTGGATTTTGAAGAAGAGGATGGAAGGAACAATGTGAATATTTGAGGTGATAAATAAACCATAGTCTGTCCGGGACATATAGCATTGACTGGGTGTGGGATTTCCTGCCATCATTGGAGGGAATGTGTATAGATGGTGGTGATCAGGAGGGAGGAGGAGGGACTGTCACGGGTGACTTCCATACTCTCTGACTCTTAAATACAAGCGAAAGCTGGTTGATTTGACCATTGGCAGGCTTGCAGAGGCACATTTACCTTTCTCAGAGTCTCTGCCCAGAGTTGAAGGTTATGGGCAGTGCCTCCAATGTGTCTGCCATACCCAGAGCTTTGGTTATATTGGGGCAATGTCTCTATCTTGGAACTTTTTCCTTACTTGTGCTTTTTGTTGTGGAGGACTCCCATCCCTGCAGACTCCATCCAGGGTCACCTTTGATTTACTCTTGAGTCTTTCTGGGGGAAAGACAGATAAAGGGGTGTCTGCCCCTCCCTCCCTCTGGCTTAGACTATCTATCTGTGGAGAAATCATTTGTATTTGGGGAGAGAGAATTTTTCAATTACAAATGTGGGAGTTCTTTTTTGGGCAGAGATGCGGATATAGTAGAAATAGAGTAATATCTACTCAGACAGGTGAAATGGAAAACAATTCATCACAGTACCTCCTTTTTTCCTTCTGAGCTCAAAACTTTTTTTTTCCCCACATGGTAGTTCATTATCAAGAGACTACATGTAACCTCTGAATTCTTTCTAGGTTTTTCCAGCTGAGAATATAGTATCCAGCAAAGTATTTATTATAGTTCACATTTGGAAATAGATCTATTTGCAGATAGGCATGTTTTCCATAAATAGGCTCTTCAATTGTGGGTAAGTGTGGTCAAATATTAGAGACAGTTCAAAACAACTAAAATGTCAGCATACTTTGAAAGACTTCTTGCTCTATACCAGAGAAGAATGTGCTTGCCCAGTGATAAGCATAGTAGTAAAACAGTGAAGGTGTGTGGGGACATTTGAGCATTGAGAGCTTGGCTTATATTAATTACAGTCAAAGTCTAGAAATCAGTTTTGCATGAGCTGGGATTTGTTTTTTCTCTTCAGAGCCTACCACACTCATGATTTAAGGAGCCTAAGGGCTTATTCTCTTGACAGAGCTAATCTACCTCTTCTAAAATGTTTCTGTCTTTAAAAGACCTATTTTGGGGTGCCTGGGTGGCTCAGTCGGTTAATCATCTGCTTTTGGCTTAGATCACGATCCCAGAGTCGTAGGATCAAGTCCCACATCGGGCTCCTTGCTCAGCAGGGAGTCTGCTTCTCCCTCTGCCTGCCGTTCCCTCTCTCGCTCTCCCTCTGACAAATAAAATCTTTAGAAAAGAAAAAAAAAGACCTATTTTAGTATGTGAGCAAAATTATACCAAAACTACCAGAATAAAACATTGCCATTCCCATAGCACTTCAAAACCCTGTGATTTACCTATGTAAATGTATTGAAACATTTAGTCAGTTGCCCTTTTCTAAGCCCTTAGATGGTGTATTGGTGCTATGATATTCTGACTCAGCATTTGGTTGTTTTTGTACAAAAAAATGGTGACCATTTGTCAAATACGCTGATAAGAAGATAGAAAAAGGCAACCAAAAGAATTTAGGTTATAATGTAAAGTCTTTTTTTGGAGATCATATTCATTTGCTCTGCTGGCCCATTATAATGGGTGTCTTCTGTAGGCATTTGATTCTCCCTCTCTCAGTTGTGTCTTTATTCACTCAGCTGACACTTACTGGATGCCTACCATGTACTAGCCATCGTACAAGCTCTGACGTGACACACCTTTGAACAAGATAAAAAATAGACATGGGTCTTGTCCTCATGATGCATGGACAAGTAAGCAGGCACTTGCAGTACCTTTTAATGAACATACTGGTGGTGAGAATACAGAATATGTGCTTGAGAAGCACATAGGAGGGCCAGCCAACACAGATAGACAGAATTTGCAAAATTGGCGAAATAAAAGTGAATAGGATGCACAAAGACCAGAGGAGAAACAGGACAGCTCTATGAACTGAAGGAAGTTCCATGCATGGTAGCATAGAACTTGAATATGGCATGGCAAGAGGTGAGCCTGGCGTGGCAAGTATAGTCTGTACCATATAATCCCATTTGCAGGGAGGTAGGAAGAGGTGAGGAGAGTACAGTGTCAGAAAGTCCAAAGAAGAGAGTGTTTTGAGAAGGAGGGAGTATAGTGGTTTCGAATGTTACTGAGAGGTCAAGTAAGGTGAGGACCAGGAAGTGGCCGTTGGATTTATCAACAGGAGTATGCTTTGAAAGAACAGCTTCAGTGGAGTGATAGGAGTAGAAAGTAGGTGGATAGTAGATTGAGAAATACAAGGAAGTTGCAGAAGAGGTGAGAGAGTGTGGGCAACTGTTTTAAGAAGGTTGGCTATGAAGGAAGAGGGAATGCAGGAGGTGAAAGGAGACATGGAATCAAGGGGAACATTTTTATTAGTCCTGTTTTCCTTAATATTGGAGAGATTTAAGAAGGCTTAAATACTTATGACTTATAGTCAACAGTAAAATATTATACACTAAAAAAATGTGTAACGAAGGTAGATCTCATGGGAAGTGCTCTTACTGCAATAAAATAAAGTTTTTAAAAATACTGATGAGGAACCAATGAAGAAGGGGAGTTAAAGACAGTTAAAGAGGCTTGAACGTGTGCATTTTAATCTGTCTCTTGCCACCCCAAAGAAACCCCACTAAAATTATAGTAAAAGAATCTAATAGTTATAAAACCTGCATGAGAATGGGAGACCAGAGTGCATGAGAGATGGTAGATGGAGGAGGGCTGACTTAGCAGAGCGGAGTTAACTATAAAGGGACAGAAAGCCTGCAGAAAGAGCCACTAGTGAGAGATGAGATGTCATGCCCTGCATAGCCTCAGAAAGGGTCCGAATATGGGATCCTTAGGTTTTGCAAAGGCCAGGGGGAGGTGGAAACAAGGGGTTAATTCAGAGTCTGGATGAGGAGCAGATAGACTTAAGGTCCTCTCCTTGACCCTCTGCAGCTGCCCCACTCTAATAGGAATCTATAGTTTTGGGAGAAATTCAACTGGTGACACACTCCCCTTGGGAACCCCAGGCAGAGAAAAGGCACTGGTGTCAAACAGTGTCTGCATATAGACTCTAGGGCCTGCCCAGTGCTTTTCTCCACCCTGTTTGAGGAGCTCAGGTGACCTATTATAGCCATTTCTCCTCTTCCTCTCCTCTGCCAAGCAGGAATCTGCAGGAATTTGTTTGGAGATTACATGTCCCTGGAGGGAAGAACTTTAGTTACTGACACTTGGGGGTTGTCTCTATAAAAAAAAACAAAAAAAAACAAAAAAAAAACTGCCTGGCTACCTGATTGTCCTAGAATGCAGGCCATCAGTCAACAAGCCCTGGATACCTACATAGAACTTTTAATCAGCATTTTAGTATCTTACTTGAAAATATAAACCAACGGCCAAAAATCAGTAGACATTTGAGGAGGTGCTCCAACATAATGGACAGGGCCCAAAATAAAAAGACTAAAAAGAAATAAGAAGTAACAGATAATGCACAGAGTAAAAGAATACTTTAAAAATTAAAAGTTTTTATAAATATCCTCAGATAGGAGTAGATGCATCTTTGAGATAAGAACATGGTACTACTTTTTAAAAATAAAGATTCAGAACAAAAAGCTCTCAGAAATTAAAATTATGATAGCAAAAAAAAAAAAAATCCAAGAGAGTTAGAAGATAAAGTCAAGAAAATCTTCCAGAAAGTGTAACACACGTACAGTGAATTGGACAGCAGGAGATAAAATAAGAAAATTAGAGACTTGGTCTAGGACGTACAACATCTGATTCATGGGAGTTCCAGAAGACAGAGGAGAGGAAGCTATCAAACAACACAGATTAATTTCCCAGAACTGAAGGACCTGAATCTCCAAATGGGAAGGGCTTGCCAAGGACCCAGTGCAAGGAATAAAAATAGTCTCACATACGGGCATGTGATCATGAAGTGTAGGAATGCCAGGGATAGAGATAAGATACTGGAACAAAGAAGAAAAGAAAGGTCACATGCAAAGGACTGGGAATCAGAAAGTCATTGGACTTCTTAAAAAGCAGCACTTAAAGCTGGGAGAGAATGAAAGAGTGCCTTAAAAAAAAATCTTAGAAGGAAAAAAAGTCGTTCTAATTTAGAAGTCTGTATCCAGCACTATAAATTAAGTGTGACAGTAGAACAGTGATATTTTCAGATAGGTTCTCAAAAAATTAGCCTTTCACTATCATCAGAACCTACTGGGTTGATGGAGAGGTTCCAGATTGCCAGCTCTGCAACGGGCCCAGGGAATCTGGTGGGAAAAGAGGATGGACGGCTCCAGAACAGAGCGATTTCAGGAAAAAAAAAAAGTGTAGTGTAGTGGGAATAGCAGATATCTAATGTTTGTATAGACACAAGAATTTCACATATACACTGGAGTCTTTGAGAATAATAAGCAATAGGTAATAAAATATTAAGCAAATGATGAAATGAAGCCCCATCAACTCCAGAAAAACAAAATGTTCAAGAAAGGAAATGTAATCATAGTATACTTAACAGCTCAGCAGAGAAACATATTTACTTAATAATAATAATAATAGAAGAACCAACTCTGATATAACTAGGATATTGGGAAATAAAAGAACTAAATTCTCATCTATCATTATCAGAAGTTACATTCTGAATTGACATAATGGACCAAAAAAAGTAATGTAAGAATGTGCTCTAGGAACATTTTTGGCCACAGATTAGGGGAGGCGTCTTTCTCCTTTTCAGGCCCTAAGTTGGTTGATTGGGGGTTTGGTTTTATTTTGTTTTGTTTTTTAATTTTTAAAAATAAGGCAATGAATGAAAGATTTAGAGCTCTCGAGAGACAGATTATTAGTCAAAAGGGTTTTCAATGAAGTTTTTAAAAATTTTATGTAAAGGTGATATTAAGTAATCAAATATTACCTCTGCTGTTTTCTCAGCCTTCTACTGGTCAGATATCTTTTTTGTTCCCAAAGTCCAAATAGTGATGTACTCCCCACACCCACCAACCCCCACCTATAACTCCCACCCTTACCATGCTCTTAGGAGGAATAGGCTCCTCCACATTGTAGATTAATCATACCCAAATTCACACATGTGGTGGGGGTACCTGCTTCCTTGGGGGGTGAAGTAACCTACCTACCTACCTACCAGTTTGACTTTTCAGACTTTAATGTTATTCACCTTACCATGGGGTTGCACTTAAGGATGGCATATTTTGTTCTTGAATAGAAATGGAATACAGTAGCAAGTATGGGTAAATTCTTATGAGACAGAGTAATATTAAAAAATATTGTGAAATATCTTGCCTTATAACGTCTTTAAATTATCTCTTGGGAATGGAATGGGCCAAGTCTTGGTGTTCTATGTTCTAAAACAAGAACACTGTGTCATTGGGACAGCTATCGACTCTTGTCTTTTTCCCAGATTAAGGAAGGATTGTCACATGGCAAATGGCCAGCAGCCTTGGCCAGCAGGTGATGGATTTTCCAAAGGTCCCCTGGCACTGCATATTACTTAAAAATAGGAAGATAAATATGACAAGACAGCTCAAAGATCTGAAGATAGTTGCTGCCAGGGAACAGGACTGGCGGGTGAGGGTGGCAGGAACTGCTGGTTTTCATTATAAATTATTTCAAAATACCTGCCTGCAATAAATTGTTAAACAATCAAAAGTTAGCTTTAGGGCGCCTGGGTGGCTCAGTCGTTAAGCGTCTGCCTTCGGCTCAGGTCATGATCCCAGGGTCCTGGGATCGAGTCCCACATCGGGCTCCCTGCTCGGCGGGAAGCCTGCTTCTCCCTCTCCCACTCCCCCTGCTTGTGTTTCTGCTCTCGCTATCTCTCTGTCAAATAAATAAATAAAATCTTTAAAAAAAATAAAATAAAAAAAAAAAAGTTAGCTTTAAAGGAAAAACATAGAGAAGAGGAAATTACTCATAGAGTCAGGTTCCTGAGAAAACAAGAGGGATCCTCAGGGCACAGGGAGAAAGACAGCTTTCCCTCTGTAATCTCAGGGAAGATATGTCCCTCCAACCCATGGGTAAAGGTGACTTTCTAGGTTGGGTTGTGGAAGGTTGAGGAAGCTCCCGTCTGGTTTTTTTCCTTTCTTAGCAAACACTGTTTCTGACATCTCTCCTTTTTGAAGCTCTTTCTTGCCTGAGTCAATATCCCTTGCATTCTGGGCCTGTGGGTGAGGCACTCTCTGAGTTTTTCTGTGCCTCCAATCATTTCTAGCTCTTGAATGATAGTACAGAATTCTAAGCTGACGGTTATTTCCCCTCAGCATGCTGCAGACATGATTCCATTGTCCTCAGGCCTGTATTATTGCTGATGAGAAAAGTCTGCATCCTTTGTAAGTAATCTGATTTTTCTCTCTGATGGCTTTAACCAGGACATGTCTAGGTGTGGATTTGTTTTTATGTATTCTGCTCAGTACTCAGTAGGATTTTTCCGCCTGAAGACTCTACCCTAGACCGTGGCAGTCACTCTGTGGGACGAATTCATGGCAGCCTCTACCATGGCCCATTGGGCTTTATTTAAATGAACTGTTTCTATGTTACTGTCACTCAGCTTGGATAGTGCCAACATTCAAGCCCCACACCCAAGTCAGGTACAGGGCCAGAAGCTCTGATTTCTCAAGACTCTCTTTTCACCTTTGGCTTGAGGCGGGTGGCCTCCTCCCTATCAACTCCTCCGGTGGGTGGCAGAAGAGTTTTTGACTGGACCAGGATTTTGTGGTTCCCAGTTCCCTGCCCCAGTTGTCTCACAGCCTTGACTTTTGTTTCTGGGAGGCTTTATATCGCCAACGTCTGGTGTCCTTTCAGCCTGGTTCATAATAATGATAGTGGTAAAATCAACTAACATTTACTGAGTGCTTGCTCTGTGGCAGGCACTGTTCTAGGTGCTTTCTTCATATGTGTTGACTTATTTATTTTTTTAAGGATTTTATTTATTTATTTGAGAGAGAGGGAGAGGGAGCAAGAGAGAGTGAGCACCAGTGGGAAAAGAGGGAAGAGGGAGAAGCAGGCTCCCCACTGAGTAGGGAGCCCAATGTGGGGCGCGATCCCAGGATCCGGGGATCATGACCTGAGCAGAAGGCAGACGCTTAACCGACTGAGCCACTCGGGTGCTCCAGTGCTGACTTATTTTAATCTCGTATTGACTGTATCAGGAAGTTCTCATCATCATCCCAGTTGGAAAGTAAGTAGAGGAGCTGGATACAGACCCAGCAGTCTGGCTTCCAGGTTCGTACTCATAACCCCTTTGCCATCCCATCTCTTATGGTTACCCTTGGGTGATACATGGCTTTGAGTTCCTCTACTGCCACAGGACCCAGATTTCCTTTCTCACTTTTGAGCTTGGCTGTGTGTGTGTGTTTATAAATTTATATGTTTATATAACTGTGTGTATAGATAGAATACTTGTTCTCATCCCCCTTCTCCCTCCCACCCCCAGTGTGTCTGTACCCCCAGCTGTGTATCACTTAGGCTGCTGTTTTGACCAGTGGTTACAACCCCCCCATCCCCATTCTGATTGATGACCCTTCTGAATGTTTCTTGGAACCACAGGCATTTTATCTTCTTATTTTACCTTTGGTTTTAGAATTATATGAAATTCCATCATAAATCTTCAGACTGAAAAGGTCATTCAGCCCATTTTCTTGCTTATAGGCAGGATTACAGCTAAACTAAGGACAGCATTCTTTGTTTTTATTAGCAGGGATTCAGCCTCACTCATTATTTTGACCTAGTAAAACTCCTTACGCTGGTATGGAATCTTCCTTAATTTATTACATAATTATAATTAAATAATTATAATAAATGATATCTATAGAATTTAGACAGAATCTTAGGTTACCTGCTTAGAATTTATTACCAATTTATCAGTGTCATTCTAATTTCTCTACTTATAATACTTTGTACATGAGATATGACATGGGAAGAAAAATAGGAAAGAAAACATATTTGTTTGATAATATGTCAAATTTACACATCTCTTTGTTTCATAATTTTCTAATGTTTCCAGTAATGGTGAGATTTCATCAAGTTTGTGTGAAATTGATGCAGGTGCAAACCTGCTTGGTGACACACACACACACACTCTCTCTCTCTCTCTCTCACTCACTCACTCACTCACTCACTCACTCACTCATTTGAAATGCTTATCCCCTCCTGCTGTCAGTCCCTATGCAGGAGAAAGCAAGGAGGACATTGTTACCTCTGCTGACGCCAGCTGGTAGGTTGCTCAGCTATGGCCCGTAGATAACTACTTCTGATAATCAGGCTGCACCACAATTAGGTTAATTAGAAAGTAGTGACTCTGCTCTTGTTTTGCTTGTTTGAAAGCTCTTATCCATAACACAGAACCCCCTAGTCGCTATGGATGTCTGTTGTTTCCAGAACTGGGGAAAGGGCCATAACAGCTCTTTTCCCTTATCCTCTTTTCTTGCGATTGGCCTTCTAAAAAAGCATTTGAGGTTTTACAGTATCAAAGATGTTTGGAATTGGCTCTGGCAGCTATGGAATGAAAACTGGAACATTGTTTACCACATTCTACAAAACTTTCTTTTATGCACAAGAGTATGTACAGTTGACCTTTGAACAACATAGGGGTTAGAGGCACGCAGTCGAAAATCCACATATAATTTTGACTCCCCAAAAATGTATCTAATAGCCCACTGTTTTGTTTTTTTTTAAGATTTTACTTATTATTTATTTATTTGAGAGAGAGAGAGCACAAGCAGGGGAGAGGGGCAGAGGGAGAGGAAGAGAAGCAGACTCCCCGCTGAACAGGGAGCCCAATGTGGGGCTAGATTCCAAGACCCTGGGATCATGACCTGAGCTGAAGGCAGATACTTGACCAACTGAGCCACTCAGGCACCCTACTAATAGCCGACTCTTGACCAGAAGCCATACTGATAACATAGTCAATTAACATATTTTGTAGGTTATATGTATTATATACTGCATTTTTATAATAAAGCTTCTAGAAAAAAAAACATTAAAAAATTATAAGGAAAAGAAAATACATTTATAATATTCTGTATGTATCAAAAAAAAAAAATCCATGTATAAGTGGACCTGCACAGTACAAACCTGTGTTGTTCAAGGGTTAACTGTATTACTGTTAGTAGCAAGGTGAAGGGGAATGAAGAGATGGAAAAATATGATGTGAATCTGATGTGATGCCTGCCCTCTGGAAACAAACAATGGAGAGACCATACTTTATACTAGAGATTCATATTTAAACATGTATGCCAATTGTACCATAAGGCATCTTGCCCCTTAAAGAAATGATAATGTGAATGTTTTGTAAAATGCTTTGAGATTAACTTGATTTTTAAGTTTCTTATGACGTATTTATTTAAAGTTAGCTGTCTGGGGCTCCTGGGTGGCTCAGTTGTTAAGCATCTGCCCTTGGCTCAGGTCATGATCCCAGGATCTTGGGATCAAACCCCACAACGGGCTCCCTGCTCGGCAGGAAGCCTGCTTCTCCCTCTCCCACTCCCCCTGCTTGTGCTCCCTCTCTTGCTGTGTCTCCCTCCGTCAAATAAATAAACAAAATCTTAAAAAAAAAATAAAGTTAGCTGTCAATATCCTAGTTCTCTGAACATAGCAGATACTGGTAATAACTTTTGTTTTGAAGGACCTAATAGATTTAGAAATACTTGACTAGTTCTAGAGAGCATTAGGCTGAAGTGCTTTCTTAACTCTTAATTCTAAATGTAATTATAAAAGTTGTTTGTAACTGAAAACTTCTAAGCGAAATAAAAATTCAAGAACACAGCATTAGGGAAGTGTTTAAATGCATACATTTATAATCAGATCTATATTTACCTCTCTGTAAATTCACACTAGATGATGTTTAGTTTGACTACGAAGACAGAATGTGACATTTTTCTATTAAAATTTTTTTCCATTTCAATGGTTTGCTTTAATGTAATCTGTAGAATTTATAATTACATTGTATTCTCAGACTTTAATCTTGCCAGTCACTCTCCAAGTCACTTTGATGGTTTTCTTTCATTCCTTTGTAAAGTAGGGTGTTCCAGGAGTGAGGAGCTTTGCCCTGTGACCTTTGTCCCTATGAAAGCGGTGTGTCTGTGAGCTCATACACACAAATGTGGAAAGCTTCCCTCTCAGCTCTTAAACTCTTCTGATGGCCCAGGCTTGCCTTCTGATGTCATTAACTGGCTGTCTCCCGTGAATTCAGATGACTCATGATGATAATGGACATACATGGTCAGTAGGCAGCATGACCTCACCTCCCCTCACGTGGGAAACATTTGACTCTTTCCCTGTCATGGATCATTTCCCAACTTTCCATGGATTCTCGAAAGCCTCCCTCTTTACGACTGTTTTCACCTCCCTCACCTCTGTAGCAGTCTTGCCTGCAGTATTCCCCACATGGAATCTGCCTCTATTAACACTTCTTCTTTGTATCAATATATATTTGTTTCATACAGTTGACCATTCTTTTATGTATATTGTTTATAGGGGTTTTTCAAAGATATTATTAGAGAGGGAGAGAGAGAGAGCAAGAGTGCAAGAGCAGGGGGAGGGAGAAGCAGACTCCTGGCTGAGCAGGGAGCCCAACTCGGGGCTTGATCCCAGGACTCTGGGATCATGAGCTGAAGGCAGATGCTTTACTGACTGAGCCACCCAGGTGCCCTGTTTATAGGGATTTTTGTGTTTGATTATAAGTCTCCAAAAAGTAGTTCATGGATTTTTCTTGGGCCACTTGACAGGACTTTGTATACAACATGACAAGACTTAATAAGTACTTCTCTATATAATTGCATATACTTAAATGCACATACATGAAGAGTCCAAATGAAAGATTGTTCTCGGTGTCTAAAACCCTTTTGATATTAACCTCATTATGGGAATCTTTCTAAGATTTATTTATTTGAGAGAGAGCGTGAGTGTGCATGTGGGAGAGAGGGGCAGAGGGAGAGAGAGTCCTAAGCAGACTCCACGCTAAACAGCAGGGCTCAGTCTCACAACCCTGAGATCACAACCTGAGCCAAAACCAAGAGTTGGATGCTTGACTGACTGCGCCACCCAGGCACCCCTTAAAGTTTATTTTATTTTATTTTTTTGGTAATCTCTACACCCAACATGGGGCTCAAACTCAGAACCCTGAGATCAAGAGGGGAATCTTTCTAAAATGCATTTTATACTTTCCAACTCTTACATAGGGTATATTGAACATATAAGCCAACTTTTTCTTGATTACTCAAGGCTATCGGCAACATCAGTTATTGCTCAGTGTTGTCACATAATGGAGCCTTCAAGGGCTGTCGAGATGTGTGAAGCTATCTGATCCTACAGTAAATGGCTAAAAATAGCCATTCTTCTTAGGTTTCCTATAACAGGCTTTTTTTCTTGTTATTACAGTCATCTACACCTCACCTTTTTTAAGCTACTGTCAGTATATTTGACTCAAGGAACCCCTTTTTGTTCATTTTCCACTTCTCAGTCATTACTTCCAGTCTGCTCTAGCCCAGAAAGGCCGGTTATCACTTGTTAATGTAAATAACAAGGTTCCACACAGAAACCTGTCCTACAATATGAACTACATGAGTGGTATGAAGTTTGTTAGCTTCTTAAAGTTATAAACAGTATGAGAAAGGAGTAGGAAGAGATCCTGAAAATTACTCAATTTAGTCCTTTTAATTTATACGTGAGAGAACTGCTGTTGTGACTTGCCCACAGTCACACAGTTGCTCAGTGTCCCAGTCAGATTAGAACTCATGCTTAGCTTCCAATCTGTATCCCACCATAATTGGAGTTGCGAGTAGGTGCTGTTATTTTGCAGGTATGCGTATATTTCAAAACATAATAGTATTGACAGATGTAATGCTTATAGATTTGTGTCCACATGCTGATAGACACACAGAGAGGCATTGACTATTCAGCACTAACACTGATTATATGCACTGTTACAACATCCACTAGGTGAGAGATCTGGGGAGAGAGAAAAGAGGAAAAAAGTGCCAATTCAGAAGAAGAAATTGATGAAAGGAAACCTAACCTAATTAGCCTGACTTTCTCCAGAACTACCATAAAGAGAGCAGCCCTAACTGTGGGCAGTTTTCAGCTTTACATATCGCTATGCAAATAGTGATTATAATGGCACATTCTTTTAGGATCTTTGCTGTATGTTTCATCCAGGAAAATTTTCTCTACACTTTCTCCTGGTTCACAAATTCTCTGTTATGTCTACTCGGCTCTTTAACATAACCATTGAGCTTTTTTATTTCACTGAGAGTATCTTCCATTTATAGAAATTCTGTTTTTCTCCTTTAAATGTCTCCTGTCTTTTTGAAAGTATCTTATTCCCTTTTTATGTGTTCAGTTCTTTATTTTTTTAGTAATTTTAAATCTACTTATTTTATAGTCTGTGTTCAGTAATTCCGTTACCTGAAGTTCTTGGGCTGTCTTGTTCTGCTTTTGGTGTGTCTGCTGATTCTGGCTAAGTGATCTTCTTGTGTATTTTGTAACTTTGGATTATGAAGTCGTGTTTGACAGGGCTTTATTAATGGGAATCTTGTGGCTGGATTGAGAACCAGTGTCTCCAAAGAGCTTTTTACATTGGCTTTTGCCAGGTGCTGCAGGTCTAAGCCATTTTTCATGTTTATCTCTTAGCTTGGAGGCTCCTAGACCAGGGAGTTAGTAAATTTGTCCCTCAAGCCTGCCTGAGAGTAAACTTGTGATTAATTCTTAGGGAAAACTTTTGTGTTTTGTTTTAACACAAAGTCTGGGCTGAGACTTTACTAAGATAGAAACTTTATAGGAAGGAATAGAGGTTGTAACCGTGGAGCTAGGGCTGTGCCCAAGGCTGTGAATGTGAGTGACTCAGAATGGGGCAGGAAAGGCATCTTTGTACCTCTTTCTGGCTTCCTTTCTTCTGCCACCAAGATGTCTCTGCTGTCTGATTGCAGTTCTTTATACCAGTTAAGGCTGAGATCTGTACACATCCAAGCTCATATTGTCTGTCTCTGTCACAGACACCGATCAAGTGATTGAGCTCTTTCAAAATTTCCCCTTAGTTGTGCAAGAATGTACATTCTCACACATTGCCTTTATTTTTTTAATTGAAGTATAAATGATATACAGTATTAGTTTCAGGTGTACAAGAGTGATTTGATGTTTCTATACGTTATGAAATGATCACCACAATAAGTATAATTACCATCTGTCACCATACAAAATTATTACAATATTATTGACTATATACCCTATGCTGTACTTGACCTCTCGTGACTTACTCATTTTAAAACTGAAAGTTTGTGTCTCTTAATCCCCTTTGTCTATTTCACCCATCCCCCTGCCACAACCACCATATTGTTCTCTGTATCTATGACTCTTTGTTTTGTTTGTTCATTTGTTTTGTTTTTTAGTTTCCACATGTAAGTGAAATCATACTGTATTTGTCTTTCTCTGTCTTTACCTACCATAATACCTTCTAGGTCTATCCATGAAATGGTAAAATTTCATTCTTTTTTATGACTGAGTAATTTTCCATTGGGTATATATACACCACTTCTTTATCCATTCATCAGTTGATGGACAGTTACATTGCTTCCCTATCTTGGCTATCATAAATAATGCTACAGTGAACATAGAGATGTATGTATCTTTTCAAATTCATATTTTCCTTTTCTTCAGATAAATACTCAGCAGTGGAATTGTTGGATGGTATGATAGTTTTATTTTTAATTTTTTGAGGAATCTCCATACTGTTTCCCATAGTGGCTGTACCATCTTATATTCCCACCAACAGTGCACGAGGGTTCTCTTTTCTCCACATCCTCACCAATGCTTGCTTTTTCTTGTCTTCTTTCATATTGACTATTCTGACAGGTGTGAGGTAGTATCTTATTATGGTTATGATTTACATTTCCCATAAGATTAGTGATGTTGAGCATCTTGTCTTGTGCCTGTTGGTCATCTGTATATCTTCTTTGGAAAAATGTCTATTCAGGTCCTCTACCTGTTTTTTAATTGGTACGTTTGTGGGTTTTTTGGTGTTGTATGAATTCTTTATATATTTTAGATATTAACCCTTTATCAGATATATCATTTGGAAATCTTCTCCCATTCAATAGCTTACCTTTTCATTTGTTGATGATTACCTTCACCAACACAAAAGCTTTTTAGTTTGATATAGTTCCATGCACCTGAGAAGACAGATCCAAATGTATATACAGCTAAGACCAATGTCCAGGAATTTACTGTTTATGTTTTCTTTTAAGAGTTTTATGGTTTCAGGTCTTACACTTAGGTCTTTAATCCATTTGAATTTCTTTTTATATATGGTGTACAAGTGGTCCAGTTTCATCCTTTTCCATGAGGTTGTCCTATTTTCCCATCACCACTTATTATAGAGACTGTCTTTTCCCCCATTGTATATAATTGTCTCCTTTGTCATGGATTAATGGACCATCCAAGAATGGGTTTATTTCTGGGCCCTCTATTCTGTTCCAGTAATCTGTTTTTATGCCAATACTATATTGTTTAGATTACTGCAATTTTGAAGTATAGTTTAAAATCTGGGAGCATGATTCCTCCAACTTTGTTACTCTTTTTCAAGATTGCTTTGGCTATTTGGAGTCCTTTGTGGTTCCATACAAAGATTAGGATTATTTGTTCTAGGTGTGTGAAAAATGCTGTTGATATTTTGATAGGGATTGCATTGAATCTGTAGATTGCTTTGGGTAGTATTGACGTTTTAACAATATTAACTCCCAGTCCGTGAGCATGGTGTATCTTTCCATTTATTTGTGTCATCTTCTACATCTTTCACCAGTGTCTTAATAGTTTTCGGAGTACAGATCTTTCCTTGGGTACATTTATTCCTAGGTATGTTTTGTTTGTTTGTTTGTTTTGATGCAATTGTAAATGGGATAGTTTTCTTATATTTTCTTTCTGATATTTCATTATTACAAAAACACAACCAGTTTCTCTATATTAATTTAGTATCCTGCAACTGAATTTGTTTTCTAATAGTTTTTTGGTGGAGTCTTTAGGGTCTTCTATATATAGTATCCTGTCATCTACAAATAGTGACAGTTTTACTTCTTCCTTACCAATTTGGATACCTTTTATTTCTTTTTTTGTCCAGTTGCTATGACTAGGACTTCTAGTACTGTGTTGAATAAAAGTGGCAAGAGTGGGCATTCTTGTTTGTTCCTGATCTTAGGAACAAACAAAGCTAAAAGCTTTTCCCCTGGGCGCCTGGGTGGCTCAGATGGTTAAGTGTCTGCCTTCAGCTCAGGTCATGATCTCAGGGTCCTGGGATCGAGTCCCGCATCAGGCTTCCTGCTCCTTGGGAGCCTGCTTCTCCCTCTGCCTCTCTCTCTCTCTCTCTCTGTCTCTCATGAATAAATAAATAAAATCTTTAAAAAAATAAATAAAAAATAAAAATAAAAGCTTTTCCCCTAAGATCAGGGGAACATCAGTATGATGTTAGCTGTGGGTTTGTCCTATATAGCCTTTATTACGTTGAAGTACATTCCCTCTGTACCCATTTTGTTGTGAGTTTTTATCATAAATGGATGTTGAATTTTGTCAAATACTTTTTTTTTAAACACTTGTGACATTAAGAATTTATTTAGGTTGGTTATAGGACCAGGCCAAGGAAAGGTCTGAAATATCTAAGAGTCATTTGTCTGGAGAAAAGTGTTTTCTTAAGACTTGGAGGCAGCTAGTTATTCATCACTTTGTGCTTAAAAGCATTCCTCAGTGAACTTCTTCCTTATAGCCTTTAGAATAAAGCACAGGATCTGAGCTCCCGGAAGGGGTTGCTTCCAGCTGGAACACCTACCAGCAAGGCATCCTTGCAGGCATTCTGCAGGCAGTACTGTTGAAGCTCTGCAGCTGCCTGCGAGACCTTGATCCTCTCCACGCCAGCCTCCAGCTCGAGCTGCTCCACCAGGCGCTGCAGGGGGTTCACGCTGGCCCCAGAAGACATGGCGGCGGTGCTGGGCTCTGAAGTCCATCAAATACTTTTTTTGTTTTTTTGAAATGATCATATGATTATTGTCCTTCATTTTGTTAATGTGGTATATCACGTTGATTATTTTTGTAGATATTAAACCATCCTTATATCCTTGGAATAAATCACATTTCATTGTGGTGTATGACCATTAAATATATCATTGAATTTGGTTTGCTAACATTTTGTTGAGAATTTTTGAATCTATGTTCAGGAAGGATATCGTCTTTTAATCTTTTTTTTTTTTTTTTTGGTAGTGTCTTTGTCTGGATTTAGTACTGAGGTAATCCTGGACTCTTAAAATGAATTTGAAAGCATTCCTTCCTCTTCAACTTTTTGGAATAGTTTGAAAAGGATAGGTGTTAACTCTTCTTTAAATGTTCTTTAGAGTTCACCCATGAAGCCGTCTGGTCCTGGACTTTGTTTGTTGGGAGTTTTTTGATTGCTGATTCAATATCATTATTTATAATTGGTCTGTTCAGATGTTCTGTTTCTTCCTGATTCAGTCTTAGAAGGTTGTATGTTTCTAGGAATTTATCCACTTCCTATAGGTTGTTCAATCTGTAGGCATATAATTGTGGTAGTCTGTTATAATCCTTTGTATTTCTGTGATATAAATTGTAACCTCTCTTTCATTTCTGATTTTGAGTCCTTTTTTTTCTTTTCTGGATAAGTTTCACTAAAGGTTTATTAATTTTTTTATCTTTTCAAAGAACCAGCTTTTAGTTTTATTGAAGTTTTCTGCTATTTTATTTTTAGTCTCTATTGCTTCTGTTTCCATTCTGATCTTTATTATTTCCTTCCTTCTACTAACTTTGGGCTTAGTTCTAGTTCCGTGAGGTGTATGGTTAGATTGTTCATTTGAGATTTTTCTGGTTTCTTGAGGTAGGCCTATATATAAGCATCCCTCTTAGAACTTTTGCTTGTGCTGCTTTTCATAAATTTTGGAATGTTGCGGGCGCCTGGGTGGCTCAGTTGGTTAAGCGACTGCCTTCGGCTCAGGTCATGATCCTGAAGTCCCAGGATCGAGTCCCATGTCGGGCTCCCTGCTCGGTGGGGAGTCTGCTTCTCCCTCTGACCCTTTCCCCTCTCATGCTCTCTCTCACTCTCTCTCTCTCCAATAAATAAACAAAATCTTTAAAAAAAAAAAAAATTTTGGAATGTTGTAATCCCATTTTCATTTGTCTGAAGATTTTTTGTTTGTTTGTTTTCCTCTTTAATTTCTTCATTGACCCATTGGTTGTTTAGTAGCATGTTGTTTAGCCTTCACGTTTGCATTTTTTCCATTTTTTTTTTTTTCTTGAAATTGATTTCTAGTTTCGTACTGTTATGGTTAGAAAAGATGGTTGATATAATTTCAGTCTTCTTAAATTTATTGAGATTTGTTTTGTGGCTTAATGTAATCTAACCTAGAGAATGTTCCACATGCACTGAAAAGAATGTGTATTCTGTTTGTGGGTGGAATGTTCTGTGTGTGTATCTGGTAAGTCCATCTGATCTAATGTCTTGTTTAAGGCCACTGTTTTCTCATGGATTTTCTGCCTGGATGATCTATCCATTGATATAAATGGGTTGTTAAAGTCCCCTACTATTACTGTATTACTGTCAATTGTTCCCTTTATGTCTGTTAATGTTTGCCTTATATATAGGCACTTCTATGCTGGATACATATATATTTACAATTGTTACGTTCACTTATTGGATTGACCCACTTATCATTATGTAATGCCCTTCTTTGTCTTTTCTTACAGTCTTTGTTTTCAAGTCTGTTTTGTCTGGTATAAGTATTACTTTCCCAGCTTTCTTTTTGTTTTCATTTGTATGGAATATCTTTTTCCATCCCTGCATTTTCAGTCTGTATGTTTCTATAGGTCTGAAGTGAGTCTCTTGTAGGCAACATATAAATGAGTCTTGTTTTTTAATTCATTCAGTTATCCTTTGTCTTTTGGTTGGAGTATTTAGTTCATTTACATTTAAAGTAATTATGGGTAGGTATGTACTTATTGCCATTATGTTAATTGTTTTCTGTTTGTTTTTGTGGTTCTCTTTGTTCCTTCTTCTCTTGCTCTCTCCCTTTGTAATGACTTTCTTTAGTGTTATGTTTGGATTCCTTCCTCTTTATTTTTTGTGTATCTATTATAGGTTTTTGATTTGTGGTTATTATGAGGTTCATATATAACAATCTATGTATTAGCAGTCTATTTTTAGTTGATGGTCACTTAATTCAAACACATGCTGAAAACACTATATTTTTACTCTCTCTCCACCATGTTTTATGCACTTGTCTTTGTATTTTACATCTTTTTGTTTTGTGTATTCCTTAAGTAATTTTTGTAGATACAGTTGATTTTACTACTTTTATCTTTTCACCTTCAGCAGCTTTATAAGAGGCTGATCCACCACCTTTACTATATGTTTGCTTTTACCAGTTATTTTGCTTTCATAATTTTCTTCCTTTTCTTTTATATTTAAAGAATTCCCTGTAAAATTTCTTGTAAGGCTAGCTTAGTGGTCATGAACTCCTTTAACTTTTTGTTTGGGAAACTTTTTTATCTCCTTCAATTGTGAATGAAAACCTTGCCAGGTAGAATATTTTAGGTTGTAGGGTTTTTCCTTTCAGCACTTCCAAAGTATCCTGCCAAGTATCTCTTATGACCTGCAAAGTTTCTGTGGAAAAGTCAGCTGATAGTTTTATGGGGGCTCCCTTGTACATAATGAGTTGCTTTTCTCTTGCTGCTTTTAAGATTCTCTCCTTATCTTTATTTTTTTTTTTTAAAGATTTTATTTCTTATTTATTTGACAGAGAGAGACACAGCGAGAGAGGGAGCACAAGCAGGGGGAGTGGGAGAGGGAGAAGCAGGCTTCCTGCCGAGCAGGGAGCCCGATGCAGGGCTCTATCCCAGGACCCTGGGATCATGACCTGAGCCAAAGGCAGACGCTTAATGACTGAGCCACCCAGGCGCCCCTCTCCTTATCTTTAATTTTTAACATTTTAATTATTATGTGTCTTTTAATTATTATGAGGACCTCTTTGGGGTCCTTTCTCTGTGCCTCCCAGACCTGGATATCTGTTTCTTCCCCAAGTGAGGAAGTTTTCAGCTATTATTTCTTTAAATAAGATTTCTGCCCCTTTCTCTCTGTCCCCAGAAGGGACCCCTATATTGCAAGTGTTAGTCCACTTGATGTTGTCCTGTAGGTCCCTTAAACGATTCTCATTTTTTAGAATCCTTTTTTTTTTCTTTTTACGGTTCAGCATGGGTGATTACTATCCTATCTCCAGATCGCTGATCTGTTCTTCTGCATTCTCTAATCTGCTGTTGATTCTCTCTCATGTATTTTTCATTTCAGTTATTGTATTCTTCAGCTCTGATTGGTTCTTTTTTATATTTTCTTTCTCTTTGTTGTAATTTTTACTGTAGTCATCTATTCTTCTCCAAGTTTGGTGAACATCTTTATGACCTTTACTTATAAACTCTTTATCAGGTATATATGCTTATCTTCATTTTGTTCAGTTCTTTTTCTGAGGTTTTTGTTTTGTTCTTTCATTTGGAACATATTCTCCTGTCTCTTCATTTTGCCTGACTCTCTGTTTGTTTCTGAGCATTAAGGAGATCAGCTACATCTCCTGGTCTTGAAGGAGTGGTCTAATGTAGAAGGCATCCTGTGGGACCCAGATGCACAGTCCTCCCCTGGTCACCAGAACCAGGACCTCCAGGGGTGTCCCCTGTGTGTGCTGTATGCACCCTTCTGTTTTAGCTGGGATGTGACTGCTGTGGACTCACTGGTGGGTGGGGATGTCCAGCTAAGCCTACTGCAAGCATGCTCTGGGGTAGTCTAGTCCTAGTTATGGCTGACTGCAAGACCCAACTGTCGTGGGTATGCTGGGGGGGCAGAGCTGCTCCCCAGCTTAAGAGCCACTTTGGAGGAGCCCCGGTCCCAGCTGAGGCCACTTGCCAGGTGTGGTGGGGTGAGAGCTACTTTGTGGGGGCACTGTTCCTGGATGAGGCTGCCCGTGGGTGTGGCTGGTTAGAACAGTTTTGATGGGAGCACCAGTCTTGGCTGAGCCACATGCCAGTTGTGGTGGAGTGGAAGCCACTTTGGGGATTTGCTGGTCCTGGCAGAGTCTGCCCACTGGGCATGGCAGAGTGGGAGCATTATGGAGGGACACCTGCCAAGGCTGCCAGGTCCACAGGGAAACACAGGGGAAGGGTGAACAGTGCTGGCAAGGTAGGTAGAGAGTGTCAGAACTGGCTCTGGCCAGCAGTGGGCCAGCTAGGTAGAAGGAGGGCAAGCAAGATGGTGCCTGCCAGTGCTTCCGTTCCTGGAGAAAATTCCTACAGATTCCTGTCTCTTGCACATGCCCTAAAACTCATCAGTGAAGCTCCTTCACATATGACCAGGTACTCTTCCGTCTTCTGCCTCTGTACCCAGTCCCCAAGCAAGTCAGCTTGTGCATAGGCCCTTTAAGAGAAGAGTCTTGGTTTCCCATACCTATGGCTCTCTTGGAGGTAAGCCGCACTCATTTTCAAAGTTCCTGGAGTTAAGCTCTACTGATTCTCACAGCCAGACATCATGGGGGCTTATCTTCCCAGTGTAGTGCCCCAGGGCAGGGGATGTCTGATGTCGATCTTGAACCCCTTAGTCCTCAAGGAGGATCTCCACAGCTGTGATGTTCCTCCTGCTCGTGGGTCCCACATTTGGGGGTAGGTGTCTCAACAAGATCACATCTCTGCCCCTCCAGCCATTCTCAGTGTAGCTTTTTGTTTATATCTTTAGCTCTGGAAGAATGTTCTGCTAACCTTCAGGTCATTCTCAGAGGGTTGCTTTGTATGTAGTTGCAGCCTTGGTGTGTCTGTGGGAGGAGATGAGTTCAGGATCCTCCTCCTCCACTGTCTTGATCATCACTTGCCCATTGCCTTTAAAAGTTACCATTTTCCAAAAAGAATTTATCCTTACTGAATCATTCCCTTCACCTTTGAATGGAAATGATGATGCCATCTCCTTCCTCTTATGGGAAAACAAAAAGCAATACAAGAGAATTGAAAGGTTTAGCCAGCTATGGTGGGAGACCCATGAGGAAACTGAGGTTTTGTTTTGCCCTCCACCCAAGCCTTGGGGGAACCTAAAGAACGTCATCTGGCCTTTTCTCCAGGTGACTCTCTGAGGCCTGCAGAGCATCTCTCTGACCCAGCTGTGTTTCTGTGCCACTGTCTGCTTGTTTCCTGATAAGGGAACATCTCTAGGCAGCATGCTCATCTCCCCCAGAGATTTGTTCCTGAAGAAGAAACCTTCAGGATTGTGTTTGGAAAGGCTTTTCTCCCATATCCCTGTTCCCTTATGCTGGTTTGTTTTCCCCTCAGAATATGTGCTTGGGCTGAGAGATGCACACAGTAACAGTGAGCCCTTGTCAGAGGGGATAGTGCTGTACTTAGAACATATAACGGTTTAAAATGAAGTTGATACACTACTGCACCAGAAAGTCTGTCATGCTAGAAAGTGAGGTGGGGATGTGTGGAAAATAAAATACAAACACATTACCAAAGATGCCCAGGAGTATAAAAGCTTAGGGGTCTTTTGTTGATATAAATATATAGTAGTTAAAAAAGTTACCTAACAGTGTTTTGTGACACTCTTTTTGTCTCTGACATTCAGGCAGCTCATACAGGCTTTGTTCTAGTGATTTATACTAGAAGCCTATAATAAAAATGCAGCCTGAAATCATGCAGCTGGGTACCATTCATTTTTCTTCCATGGACAGTCCCAGAACTTAAAAAATTGCAGCAGACATGTAAAACCTCTTCCCTCACAGGAAATGCATGCCCAGCCACGGCAGCTGGCCCTCTTGGGTTTCTTCTGCTTTATGGAGTCATTGGTGATGCTGTGCGGGTTTCTAGATTGGTTTTATGAGTGTTAGAAAGGAATTTCCAGGAAGATATTGGGGGGGGTCACTAAAAATAAGACCACCTTCTCCTTTTGAGTCAGAACCAATTGAGAAGTCAACATACAAGTCAGACAGATGGAGATGAGCATATCAGCTTTATTACCAATAATAATAGCTTGATTAAAAAATGCAACCTGACATATAGCCAAATAACTTCTAGTACTTTCTGCTTAAGTTGAACTGGCTCCCCAAAACTGTAGGCCTTTCAGTTGTAGGGGAAGAGCCTGTTTCTACAGAAAACTTTTCAGGTGTCCACAGTGGCCCAGAATGTATCATCTCTGTGGTCATGCTGACCAGAAAGAGCTCATAGAGCTTGGTTCTGATGATTTGTACTAGAGGCCTATAATAAATAGGCCAGAGGGGCTAACTCCGTGTGCATGGTTTCTTTTCCCAAAGTCACTAGTCAAACAAGTCACTCCTCTTTTGGGGACAAAAGAGTATGGAGTAGAGAACAAAATCCAGCCATATGGTAACATGGAGGCAGGAGAATGGAGAATGCCCGCTTCTGCCCTCGAAAGCATGAGACAGTTTTAATGTGTCTGCATTGTGTCTGGAAGTGGATGTGAAATAACTTTTTGGATGAGTTCTATGGAATTCTTTCTCTATACCACAAGTAAATACACTTGGCCTCTGAGACCATTGGGATGGGTCTTTCTTACTTGGTCATTTCTATATGTATTTTCAGCTTCATATTAATATGGTGGGGGAGGTGGGGAATAGTTGGCTCTTCTGTACACTGCAGCATCGTGGGGCGTTTTTTTTCCTTAGCTCTTTTTAAAATCTTGGCAAAGTTTGGAAGTCATTTTGCCATTGGCATCTCAGAGATGATGACAAACGTCACCTTGGTGATGTTGGCATAGTTAGTGTAGTCAGGCTGGGCCCCTCTGAAGAGCATTTTGTTCCTCATGGCAGAGAGTTCTTGCTAGTGAGCCTTCATGTTTTCCGGCCTTCCACCACTGGTTGCATCATTATAATAAGGCCTAGAGCAGCTGGGACAGGGAGAGTAATTGGGTATCAAAAAACGTTAGCATTCCTAGGAACCTTAAAAGTATTTTGTTCCAAATTTTGATGCATGAATCTTCTTTCACAAGTGTAAAAGCAAGAAGCATGGTCAATCAATCAAGGGTCTTTGTCATGCTTTGCAGCTTTCTTAGGAGATGCAGACAGGCAATAATACATGATTGTCAGTAGTGTTTTGGGTTGGGTGCCTGGGTGGCTCAGTCAGTTAAGCGTCTGCCTTCAGCTCAGGTCATGATCCCAGGGTCCTGGGATCAAGTTCCGCATCGGGCTTCCTGCTCTGCAGGGAGCCTGCTTCTCCGTCTCCTCCCCACTTGTGCTCTCTCTCACTGTTTCTGTCTCTCTCTCAAATAAATAAAATCTAAAAAAAAAAATAGTATCTTGGATTTCCAGTGATGTTTGCCAACTCATAGCCACCCCAGTGAGCAAGGTCAGGGGCTCCAACCCCAGCTGACAGAAGAAGAAACCTAGGGCCTTGCTGACTTGCCTAAGGATATAGAGAGGTCAGGAGCCCAGTTCAAAATAGGAGGGAGAGTTGCCTGGTTCCCATTCTTAGCCTAAAGCACCAGACTTCATTCCCTTCTACAGGATTTGCTAATTGTTCATTTCCAACAAAACATAACAGGGAATTTTTCCTTTATAGTTGGTTGTAAACATTTAAGATGCCCATACTCACTTATAACCTGTGTTCACTTATCCTGGTCAGACAGCTATTTTATTTACCTTCTTTCTTTTTCTCTTCCGTGTTTATATCTATGAACACAGAGAAGTTAACTTTTATGAAAGCACTTCATAAACTCTCTGAGTGACATGTAAATGTTTTTTTGGTGTCATTATGACACTCATGTTCTTAACTTTGTATCTTTGAAATAGAAATACTTCCATTTCCTAGTGGCCCTTGGGTTGGGCAAGGGATGGGGGTGGTAGACACTTGTGTAACACTCACTGAAGTAACTTAAGGCGGCACATGTCAAAACAGCATGAATTTAATTAAGATGAAGTTCTCGATCATAGATGTCTTTCAGAGACGCACAAACTGAGAAATTTCATGTACGGTTACATAGTGGAGGAACAGAATGGAAGCATCAGTGGAAAATAAGATACCCATAAAGGTTTGGGGGAAGCCAAAAATATTTTCAGTCAGAAAATATGTAACTGGGGAAAATCATTTTCCTCCCAGGTAAAAGAACAAGTTGTCTTTTCATATTCTAGATTACATACATGTGGCCCATATTCAGGATTTATATGCTTACATGTAGATAGTAGAGAATTCCCTGTTAACAGATTGTTCACATTCCTAGAGGGCTGCTCTGTACTTCAGCACTTATACAGGGCCCTAATATGTCCCACTTGATTATGGCACAGGAAAGTTTTGGAGAGATACAGTATCTAGAATGTTTTCTCCTTTACAGCTGATTTTCAGCCCTGGTGAATACAAGCTTCTGATACACCCGTACAGTTTATGAGTTAGCATCAGTTTAAATAGCTCCTGCCTCCTCTCGGCTCTCTCTCCCCCATATGGCTTGTAACATCTCACCATCCTGTCAGGCAGAATTATCTACTCCTTTCTCCCGCCCCCACACTTTTTATTTTGAAGAAATCCAAACTTAAGAAAAAATTGAAGAAATAGTACAGTGAACATCCGTCCTGCACCTAGATTGTTTTTTCTTTTGGATGAGTCACTTGAGAGTAGGTTGCAGACATCATGGCACTTCATCCCCAAATATCTCCGCATCTATCTCTGAGGAACAAAAACGTTCTCTTCTGGGATCACCGTAAAATGATCGCAGTAAGGACAGCTGATACTGATACATCACTAGCATCTAAGACACGGTTCATATTCACATTCCCACAGTTGTCTCAGTAGTATCCTTTGTTTTCTTCTCCCGCATCCAGGATCCATTCAGAGGTCACATGGTGCATCTAGTTGTCATGTCTCTTTAGCCCCATTTTCTTCCTTTTTCCTCCTCCTTTCCCTTCCCCCTTCCATCCCTCTCTCCCTTCTTTTTTTAAAGTCCAGGCCAGGGGCGCCTGGGTGGCTCAGTCATTAAGCGTCTGCCTTCAGCTCAGGGCCCCATATCAGGCTCCCTGCTCGGCGGGAAGCCTGCTTCTCCCGCTCCTACTCCCCCTGCTTGTGTTCCCTATCTCGCTGTGTCTCTCTCTGTCAAATAAATTAAATAAATAAAATCTTTTTTAAAAAAGAAAAAGTCCCAGACCAGTTCTTTTATTATCTCCTCTTGAAGCAAACATAATTAAGGAAGTAGGGTGTTTTGCCCTATGAAAGTGTAGCTTTTTTTCTTTTTCTTTTACCGGTTTACCTCCATGATTTCATGGCTTGCCATGAAGGCTCTAATGGATGTATTCCTGTTGGATGTGTCAAATGATAGTTTTTTCTTCCTAAAAGTCTGCGTCCTGATAGATTCTTCCAAAGGCTCACTCCTCAGGACATGCCTGGGACTGATGAAGGCAGCAGTACATGTGTCTCTAGGACTTTGCTTTTGATATTCACAGGCTTTGTTCCATCAGATTTTCCCTATCCATACAAATGGTGAATATCCAGCTAGCATTTCTTAGAGTTTGGTTGGTTCAGGCCAGTTGTTTGATTTCTCAGCAAGTCAGATCTTTCAGCATAATATTAATCTTTTATACCAAGATGAAAATGATCTCATTCTGAATCATTAGAGCTTTCCATTCATGAAATTAATGTTTCTTACCGCTATCACTGATTACTCTTGAGGTTTCAGTAACAGAAAATAGTTTGTCATTCCATTAAATTTCTCCAGGTATAGAATCTTGTGAGTAAATTTTAGGATAGATTAGAAAAGACTTGGCAGTTTCTGTATGGGGGCAGTCTAAAATGAATGGGTTTGTATGTTTTAGCCTTTTTTAATATTAAAATATTTTTCTTAAAAGTTATAAATGAGAACGACAAATTTCACAGTTAAAGTTGGGGGAAGATCTTTCTCCATTAAAGATCGTGGCCCCATCTCAGAGTTTTATTGGAAAAGAACAATGATTTTTTTTTTTTTTTTGAAACATTCCTGTATCTGCTTCATGCCTTCATACATCTCTTTTCCACAGACTGTCTTTGCATTCCAGACATATCTACTATCTTAGAAGACAGGAAGCCACAGATGTGTGGTGGACATCAGTGTGATGAGGGTAAAAATTGGTTCATTTAATTGATTTATAAGTCTTCAACTTGTTAGAAGGTAGTTCCTTTCATTTGAGATGGAAGCTTTTTCCAGCCACAGGCAAGCATACAATGTTATCCAGGAAAATTTTGCCTCACCGTAAAACAGAGGAAATGAAGTAATATAAGTTTCCGGAGGCATTGAGAAATATGGTCTCCATTGCACTGGAGATAACACACTAATTATCACAAGAGATGTTGGTTATCATTTAAGGGGGAAATATTATGTTGACATAATATATAATTTCAGCATCTGTTGTGCCTTACTTTGGATTGTAAATCTAGACTCATGGATCGATGGAGCTGTTTAGACCTTTTCTCATTAGGATCCCTTGCCTCCTAGAAAAGCTTGGACATACAAGATTCAATTGAGATGGGCATTTTGCATTTAATAACACTTCCATTCTGAAACTAGTATTTTCTAAATGTCTACCATATGTTGAGTAATTTTATTTAATTCACAGAACAATCCTGCAAAATTACTCTTCTTCTAACAGATAGGGAAACTGAGAGAGGTTAGGTAGTTTGTTCAAGGTTACACAGCTAGTAATAGTAGAGATTAGTTTCAGGTCTTTCTGACTTAGTTTTCTCTTGATTTGTCAATTAGTAAAAGTCTTCTCATAGATCACTTCGATTGTAATGAGTAATGCCAAATTAATGACTGTTGGAAATGCTGTGGGAAACAGTTAATGTGCACACCCAGTCTTGCTTTTTACTGGCTGCCAGCCACTCTTAAGCCTTCCTGTCTGACTTGGCTAAGTGGCCAAGCATGAGACTCCACAGATGAACACTATAGGAGCTGGGCCATTGGCCTCCAACCCCACAGTGAAGTCCACGCGAACCAGGCTGTATCATGTGAAAACTTTTTAACTAGGCTAGAGGCAGGCCTAGAGTTGCCAAGGCTCTTCCTTCTTTTTTGTTACAACCCAGAGGTCAAGGTCAGATTTTAGTGTGCCAGTATTCTGTGGAAAAGCAAGAAAGACTGCTCCAGTTCTAAAGACCCAGCTGGTCTGAGCTAGCCTTAGCTGGTGGTGACTGTGGGCACCGGCCCTAGCCACCTGACCTTGCCAGGTGGGCAGGAGGCAAGAGGATAATGGAATCTCAGTGGAGGACAGTGGGCCTTCTGACACTCTGGACCAACAGAATATCCTTGCCTTTAATCTTGACCACTCATAGGGAGTGGAATTTGTACAAGAGAATAAAGAGGAGGCTTGGAACTGAAAAACAGTCAAAACTGCCAAATCATACCCTTCTTTTAAACAAGAATTGTTTCCTGTGAAGTGGCTGTTTGAGAATGGGAGCTTTTTTCCCCTTTGGGAAAGAGAGATTTAAACAAAAGAGAAAATACAGCATTCACTTTCTCCTTTTCCCTAGGCAGTGTCCATGTTTAGGCGTAAAAATCATATGTGGGTATATCCCTATAAATATTTAATATCTGCATAAAGCTAGTCACTTTTGATGGTAAACTTTCACTTTAAAAAACTTATCTTACCTAACTGACCAGTTTCCGCAAGTTTAATTTTCATAGCTCAGGAGTGTTTGTATTTGTTTTGGGTGATGGCAAAAGAGCTCGGTGGTGAGAAGGGAGGTAGGAGTGAGGAAATGGGGCAACAGTTTTCTGTATTGCCATGAAAATTTATCTGTGTAGTAACTTTTTCTTTGAATGTGAATTAGAGGGAGTTCATGCTTTGAGATAAATTTATGGTTAGCAGTAAGACAAAGGCTTATTTTACTGCCTTATTTTTACTTAATAAATCTTAATTACTTTCTCTCCATAAATGAAAGCATTTACCATGCTATATCTTAATCATCAGATTGGTCTTATATACCATTAGTTTCACAGAATAATTGCCATTTGAGATTTTTGTAAAACATCACTTTATGATCTTTGCTTTAATGCTCCAGAAGAATTGCTAACTGGATTTTCAGTGAGTACACAAGTTTTGTCACGTTGCCTTGATTTTTAAAGGAAGTGCTGATAGCTGTTGGACTAACTTTGGGGATCGTTGCACCATGGGCTCGCCAGTTAAGAATAAAGTAGGAAGGGGAGAGAAATGTTGTGAATTATAGACTGTTTTGAAAGACCGGCAGTTTTATTTCTTTGAAGTACATCACAAAAATATTTCCTGGTATAGGTCCCAGAGGCTGACTTTAGTGAATGGATTAATTTATAATTAGTAGAATTCCAGGATTCTAGGAAATATTATATTGACTTCAGTAGGTTATGGAATCTTCTTCATTCTGTTGATTTGCTTAGCAAATCCTTTCCTAACAGTTAATGTAGACTTAGAGTTCTTTCCAACCCAAGTTGACTTATCACAAATGCTCCTTAGAAGTCAGTAGCATTTCCTAATTTTTGGCTCCCAGTATATGAAAAAGGAGTCCACAGAATTTTCAGTTTTATGTTGATTAGACAGACTTGAGAGTGGCATCATTTTATTAATTAGCTATTATCAAAAGAAGAAGTCACAGAAGTGAATATAAAAATGCATGTATTTGCTGTGCAGTTGTGGCCTGCATGTCCCCATATCACACCTCACCGTTCCTCTGCTGAGGATCACGGGGCGCTGCCCCTGCATGCTTCTGTTCCTGGTGGCCCCGGCCAGCTGGCTCGTGGCTGGTTAGGCCCATGGCAGGCTCTGGTGAAAGACCAGAGGTCAGAGGAAAGAAGCCACAAGGTGTTTCTCCTTCCCTCTCTGGCAACCCCAGTAGTGGCTGGGTTTTGTCTCTGGTTCCAGCTCCCGGGAGACAGGTCCACTGTGTTTCCTGGGTCCTCCGGGTGCCCCATGCCCTGGCTCCGGTAGCGCTGCTTCTCCCCACCCCCATCCCTCCAGCAAGGGGTAGCAGCGGCCTCCTGCTGTTGAGAATCTCCTAAATGGCCGCACTGTGCCCTCTGTAATGTCTCAGCTCTTCTGTCATCTGTGTAATAAAGTCTCTGTATCAGATTTGTTCTGTTTTACATACTAAGAGTGGTTTCTTTTTCCAGACACACATATTTTATAGAACAGTTTTGCTTTCATTTCATAGCTTATAGTCTTTTGGATGTTGATAAAGGGAATGTTAAATTATTCATTACCGCCATTATGTTTAATCAGCTTAGTATTGCATTTAGGTAGTGGGGCAGAGGGGAATAAGATAAAATGACTTGACTGCCCTCAGGGAGCTCAGTCTGCTTGGGGAGATGGTGCTTTACCGGAAGAGAAGGAAGACCACAGTAGTGGTGGGACATCCAAGCCTTGCTAGGGGCTAAGGTCTTGCTCAAGTGGATGAGAAAAAAAGGGCATTACCAGCAGAAGCAGCAGTTTGTACAGAAGCATGTCAAATGCAAGTTTGCATGAGCGTCTGTGGGGTCCGGGACAGTGGAAGAAGAGTAAGCTAGAAAGGTAGTCGGGCTAAATCATGAAGGACATAGAAAACTCCACCAAACACTTGGACTTTGTCCTTGCAGTGATGAGAAGTAGTGAAGAAGGGTTTTTAGCAGGGGCATTGCATGGACAGATTTACCCTTTAGAAAGATCACTCTTGAACTGGGTGTGAAGATCGTAGAGGACTGGAATGGAGGGAGAGAAACCTGGCCAGGTGGTTAGTGCAGAAGTCTCAGCTGGAGTGAGGATGTATGAATAGAGACCTGAATTAAACCAGAGGATTTAGAGGGGAGGGGGGGGAGTCAAGATATACTAAGAAAGTAGAATGTGTGCAGCCTGGTGATTTTTTGGAGGCGGTGGCGGGGAGGGGATATGTTGGAAGTTGTCATTAAATGATGGTCCATTATACTCAGAGATTAGGAAATGCTTGCTTGGTTAGGCTAAATAAGTCTTAAAACTAGAAGACTATTTCTCAAATTGGGGCACAGTGTGTCCTTGGAGGTCTGATGCACATTTCTTCTACCTCTACTTTTCTTATCTTCTAATTAAAATAGAAGAGCCTCTTCACTTTAGAAATCCTTTCATGGGTAGTTCTTGTGTCTAAGGGTTTCGGAAATCTGTCAATAAAATATCCCCTGTTAATGGAGAAAACCTATAGGTCCACTCAGTGTCAAATCTTCCACATGCCGGAGACTGTATTGTTTTACAAATTGAGAAGAACACCGCGCTTGCTCCCTAGGAGCTCAACATCTGAAAACAAACCTATAGACACTGTGAAGAAGATGTTAGAAACAGTATCTGCCTTACAGTATCTGCAGTGGAATTTGGTCTGAGTTGCTGCTCCAGAGTTATGGCCAGATATTAGCAGTATTGCTAGCTATCAGTAACATGCTTTATTCTTTGAAGATTTAAGGTAGAGTGTAGTAATTGAGAGCCTGAGTTCCAGGGTTCTGACTTCCTGGCTCTGCCATTTATCCTATGGGTCACCTTGGCCAAATTACTTAATCTCTAGGATTCCCTTCATTATCTGTAGGATGAGGATCATAATAGTGTCTGCCCTAGGATTACTGAGAGGGTTAAATGGCAAATGTATGTGTTGTGCGTAGCACACCTCCTGTGCAATAAATAACTTACTGATGAGCATTCCTGAAGGCAGAGTGAAGCCTCCTCTAAGACTCCATTGAGAAAGGTGTGCTATGTGAGTTCCAGGGATCATTGCTTTCCTTCTGCATGAAAGCTCTTGTGGCTAACCTTGAGATCCTTTGTCCCTTTATGTTAATTGCAAAGAAAATTCTGGAACGTGCTTTCTTTGGGACAAATTAAGTCTTTGAATTTTCAAGTTACCTCTTTGATCACATCATACATGAATGGTTTTTGCTTCAGGAAACTTCCAGAAACAAGTTTGAAGGCCAGCAAGTGGCAAGTAACACATTAGAGAAGATTGAGACATCACTGCCTCTCGGAAACCTTGCCTTTATACCCATCACCTCCATCCTCATTTGAGTTCAACACACATTAATTGAGCACCACTACTTTTCAGCTCTGTTTTATGCTCCAGGGATATGCAAGGATAAACAGATAATTCCCATCCTCATGAAAATTAGTCTATTGGAAATATATGTAAGTAAATTCAGGCCAGTGTCATACTAGCACAAATGGAAGTGTGTAGAAGACCAGAGAGGTATGTAGGAAGAATAGTAAGGAAAGTTTCACAGATTTGGTGACATCAGATTTTGAATGGAATGAGAAGAGGGAGAGTCCACAGGTCAGCATGGTTTGTATAAGAGATGGACCATGCAGGGAGGGTGGTTGATGGGAGATGAAATTGAAGAAGGAGGTGGGAACTGGATCTTGTAAAAGTTTAGCCTTTGTCGTGATTTTAAGCAACAGAATGCTGTAAGAGTTGCATTTTTAGCAAGATCTTCCTAGTATAGAAGGTGGACTTGAGAAGAATGTTGCAGATGCTGGCGGGTTCATGTCTCCACTGCACATTCATTGAGGCCAGTGACAGAGTCCTGTTTACCTCTGTATCCCTAAAATCTACTTTATAGACACTTAAGAAGTTTTTCAGAATAAAGACAGCCCAAGTTGAATTTTCCAAGTCTGCATCCCGTCCTCCGAATATGCTGACCTGGACCTCCATCTGTCATAAGCAGCTTGACTCAGATCATAATAAATTCTTTTTTCATGACATTCTTTTAACTGGCACTCTCTATTTACTAGCCCCTCCGTGCAACTATAGTGTGGTGATGATTGATGCTTATAATTCTGACCCTGAAGTACTTCAAGTCTTCTAAATCATCAAAAAAAGATTAAAGTATATTCAATATCGCTGTAATGTTTATGTGTTTTCATGCGTTCTTATTCTTTGGAAATTGATGGTTTCTCAAGTGCCTGTGTCCTCCTGTGCACGCAGGCACAGTGGGAGTCCGCAATCGGCCGCCCCCCCTCACTCCCTTGCAGGGCCAGGCGCAGGGAGTTTGTTAGCAACGCGTGTGTGGAAATAAGCAAAACAAACCTGGGTTCTCTTCACGCCTAGAGGGAGGAAGCAGGTCGGACCCCCGGAGGGGCAGACCGGACAGGGACAAGAGAGCCAACAGTGGCTGGAAAACCAGTGGGAGTGATAAAGCCAGAACTGGTACAGATTAGCGAGACGGGCAGTTTACAGCAAGCCCACTCTGCGGCAGAGCCCAGGAGGAGCAGGGCCCCAGGCTGGGACGCCAGCTCCGCGTTCTCATGTGCCTTGACCCGACTCATCGTGCTGGGAGCTGGCAGCATTCTCTGCCAGCTATGTTTGTATTGTGGTAACAACTGCTCAGTAAAACACCAAACGTTAGCAAATGAAAACATCAATAATTAGAGCATCCTGTTCCCCCCCGCCCCCCTACACACACACATTTCTTCGTGAGAACCATTACTGCAGAGCTGACAATATTACTTGGCCCAGAATGAAGAAGTCCAAATAGAAGCTGTGAGAAGACTCCGTCTTATAACCGGATTTCTGAAGAGAAGGCATGTGATGATGTTACCAGGAGGGAGATTTGCCGTTTGGGGTGTCTTCGGGGGGTTATATATTTCAGCAAGTAGAGATGCTTCTTACATTTTGTTGTATAGATTTGTTTTCAAAATCTGTGTTTGATCCGCAGGCTGTGCTTGTGTTGGGGGTGCCACGCTCATTATTCCAGCCTGGAGGGCGGGTCCCTAAGCCACTGGGATTCTGTTTGTCACTCACTAGGCAAGGGCATGTGTGGACTTTAGAGCTAACTTTACTAATTTGCCATCTCTGTGATTTGGATGAGTCTCTTGTTATCTCTGGGTCTTAGTTTTTTCTTTTCCTGAAATTTTGAAATAATACAAATTCCTTCCCTACAGCGCTGCTGTGAGGCTAAAATAAAATGGTGGCTGTGGAAAGCCCTACATAAATAAGAGTATACCAAATATACTAAAGAACATCATAAATATTCTAATAAAGAATAGAAGTGTGTTTCATTAGCAAGGACAACATGCTCACAAATTTCCTTGAAGCAGAGTGGGGAAAATGAGCTAGTTATTAATTTCTTACTATGGAGTAGATGTTCTGGCTGTTTCTTCATGCGTTCCTCAAGGTAGATATTAAATCCTTACTTCAGAGATGAACAAACTGAGCCTTCCATTCACACAGATACACATAGGAGAAACTGACTCCAGAACTTAATGCTTTATCCTTATCTCCAGTTGTCGGCCTTATTCCGGACCCCCACGTCCCTACCCGCAAAGTTCTTAAAAGCTGTTCACCTCCTTTTGGGTTGGGAAGTTTGCTAGCCATTTCCCGGTCATTCACACCTGAAAGTGGGGGAGGATGGGATCCAGAAAGAACCTGTGGGCTCCGGGAGCCCCTGGAGGGACCGGCAGCTCAGGAAGAGTCAGGGTAAGGGTCACACTCAGTCTGTACCTCTCTCGAGTTCACCAGGCCGGGACTGAAAGCGAGGGGAGGGCGGGCAGGCCACATTTCCCAGCCCTTGAGGAAATGGCCATGGCCGTTTCTCCAGAAACATTTTTTTTTCCAGAGTTTCCAGAACTTCATTCTTTCTCTGCTGAAGTGTTTTCCACCCTCACTGAGGTGGCTTGGTGAGCTGCTGCTTGGACCCTCTTTTCAGGAACCCATGCCTCTTCTGTATTCTGACGAGCTCCTTGTTCAAGTGCTTGCACAGGGAATGAGATTAAGTGGATTCCCCGTAGTCCCCATTCTGCTGAGCTTTTCTGGGTCCCTCCCCATTAACTTTCATTCCAGGTACTGGAGGAACGGATCGCCCATGTGGCAGTTCATCAAATACCCTGCAGGACCCACCACCACATGCATTTTCTTTTTTTATGTAAAGTTTTCCTGCTTCCAGACAGACAAGAGTCTGCTTGTGAACCGGAGCTGCCCACACAGAGAACCAGAGATAATGCCTGTCGAAGGGCCAAATTGAATATTCAGGGAGGATGTCAGTATGTGGGAGAAGCATTTGTTCAGCCTGGATCTGAGAG
>NC_138370.1:64191413-64352863 GCF_054177405.1 Leptonychotes weddellii
GACTCTTGTGTTTCCAGTCAGAGCTCTGTCCGTGTCAGCGGGAGGTTCTGCCTGGCCCTGATGAAGGCAGGTGCCCCCCAATGTTTACTAGATTGGATGTGGTTGTCCTGATTGCCGACTCCTTGCTTAGCCTCATGCTTCTGCTGGCTCCCTCATAATTGAACAGGGAGCAAAAGGCAGTGTTCTCAGGCTCAGGCCGGCCATGGTGTTCGGTGCTAATTGCCTGTGAGGTCAAATCTAATTCCACGGCCGATGCAACAGTAAATGCAGACGACAGCTCTGTAGACAGAGTGATAGCTTCCCTCTTTTAAGTTGAAGTTACCAATAATAGGACTGTCCCCTCTAGGGACATTTCTGTCATCTCACAAGGAGCAAGTAAGTGGACAATAGGAAGCAGAAACATGAACCAGAAGCCTCGACTAACAACAGTAATTGGCTGTAAATTGGTAGCAAACCCAATATTAACCTGTTTTTTTCCTTAAAATTATAAAGTTTCTTCATTTGATCTGAGCCTCTAATAGTAAGCACACCCTTTCTTCAGATCTAGAAAAATGATAGTGGTGATACTGCTTCATGTTATTTTCCTTGCACTAAAGATGAGGGTGAGCTGGTCTTTAGTGGATGAGGATGGAAGTAGAATTAAATAAAAAATGCAGCTGGAACGTTATTTCTCCAATTGCTTGCTGCCGCTTTTTCCCCCTGGCTGCCAGCCCCTAGCAAATTCTGTTGCTTGGTAGGATGAAGGGAATGAAGCTGCGTTTTTTCCATCCTTTAAGAGTGATAATCCGTTTGGTGAAGGTTGGAGACTTAGCATTATGCGACTAAAATGAGATGTTTTCATTCTCAATGGCTTTCTGCTATCTCTGGCTCAGGTGGCTCAGATAACCAGAGTTAGTGTTGCCAAATCTTACATGGAACACACTTAGACTTAAAAAAGTATTTGTTGTTTATCTGAATAAACAGTTCATTCAAATTGAGATATAACTGAGCATCCTGAATATCGTTCAGCAACCCGATTCAGAGTTTAATTTTTACAGATTGAGACTTGCTATTTCATCACAGAGAATGAGTTGGCCTAACGCGGTGGTTCTCAAAGTGTGGTCCCCCGCGCCCCTCGGATCAGCATCTCCTGGGAACTGGTTAGAAATGTAAATCTCGGGTACTGCCCCAGACCTGCAGAATCAGAAACTCTTCAGGTGCAGCCTACCAGATGATTCTCCTGCAGGGGAAGCTTGGAAAATGCTGGCCTGGTGGCTAAGAGCATAGTCTCTGGAGCCAGACCTTACATGTTCAGATCCTGGCATGGATACCTACTAGCCCTGTGGCCCTTAACCCCTTCCGTGCCCCGCATCTCCCTCATAGAGTTGTCCTGAGGATTCGACGGCGTAAAGAACTCAGCACGGTATCTGGGAGCCCACAGGCACTGACTCTCTGCCCTCCCGTTCTCCGTATTGCCCTCCCATCTCTTCACTGGGTGTTGATGCCTGTGGGCACTCGAGTCATTCCTCGTCTACTCAGAAGGAGGTGGGGAGCCCTTGTAGCATCCGTCAGTACTTTAGTACTTGGTGTTTTCTGTTAGCTGAGTGCCAGTGTCGGAGCGTTTTCTAGCGAG
Source organism: Leptonychotes weddellii (assembly GCF_054177405.1). Classification (NCBI taxonomy): domain Eukaryota; kingdom Metazoa; phylum Chordata; class Mammalia; order Carnivora; family Phocidae; genus Leptonychotes; species Leptonychotes weddellii. The sequence continues at coordinate 64,193,026 of NC_138370.1, forward strand.
AAACGGGAAGTTGTCGGGGCAGGGAGGGCAGCCAGCATGACTGGCTAGCTTAAAGAGCAGGAACAAAACAAGCTCCGTGCACTAGCGACTGCTGTCTGCCGTGCTGTGCGTGGGTGGCAGAATGCTTAGCCAGCACTTCCTAATACGGAGGGTCTGTCAAGAGCCCAGTGATCAGAGGCAGGGTTTAGGCTAATGAGCTAAGTGGAGACAATAAAGTCTTCTCTTAGAGGCCTCTGACAGTGAGATTTTTGTTATTCCCCCAAATGGCAATTTGGTAGGGAAGATGGGGTTCGTGGTGTTTGTTGCATCCTTATTGGGGGTTGGGGAGGTGCAGGGAAGGTAAGGGAGGGGGTGGGAGAAGCCAGAAGAGGCCAGGCTAAATTATGGCTACAGTGCATAAACTAATTTTCTTCTCTTTTTCCTTTTCTCTTGTGTTTTTAAGTAAGCCTATAGTTTTGTGACAGAAAAAGAAATAGTAAACTGGATTCCAGCTTCTGTTTTATGGCCTGGTGACTGTGTAATGTAACGCATGTTGTGTGCAGGCAGGCTACCAAATTACCCAGCAAAGACTCCCGATTGCTGTGAATGGCAGCTTAGCGTACAGTGTCTGTGTGGGGAAGAAGCCGAGTCAGGTGAGCACCAAGACCGTGAGGATCAAGCAGATCCAGCTGGAGCAAGACAGTGGCAAAAGCCTCCATGATGAGCCGCGGTCTCAGACGCTCATCGATTTGAACAGGGCAGGTAGGCCAGGGGATTGTCTCTTACCTTTCCTTCCGGCCACCTCTCTTCCCCTCTAGAGTTCTCCCAAGCCAGTTGAGGAAACAGGTGCAAGAGTTTGACAGAGCCAGATCCGATATCAGCGTTGGTATTGGCACAGCTGACTAGCGAACACAGCCTGAACCGGGATCCCCATCGGGCTTGCTAACAACCCACCCGTAAAGTGTGATGAATGTAGCCGCCTAGTCATGGACCCAGCAGCTTGAGATCTCGGGCAGACGTTGAAAGAACCAAAGTTAAAAGTCAAAATGTGAGGGGGAGCAGAAATAATCCAAAGGCTAGAAGCCATGTAGAGAGCCCATCAGTGATGCAGGTTCTTCCTGAGACCTCAGCCGAATTTATCTGCGGGTCAGATTGGAGAGCTGCAGTCTGGCTGACTCTGCCTGTCTTTGGTAGGAGTTGGCCTTCTGGAAGTGGTGCTGGAGCCCGACATGTCCTGTGGAGAAGAGGCAGCATCAGCCGTCAGGGAGCTGCAGCTGATACTTCAAGCCCTGGGGACCAGCCAGGCAAATATGGCAGGTAGAAGCCGCAGAGGCTGTGTCCCTCATCCTTTACCTTCTCTTTCCGCCTCCCACATCTCTTCTCGCTGGACTTTTGTTCTCTGCATCAGCTACACTGGGGTTGTTTATAGGCTTTTGTCAGCCTTTAGGCCTCTGGGGGTTTTTTTCCTCAGAGTTTTCCTTGGATTCTTTAATGAACCCCCAGTCAAAACTAAACACACTAACAACAGTGCAGAGGCACTGAGCCCAGGAATATGAGATTAGGAGTTGTTAAAAAAATTCAGCTGAGTAAATTTGGAGATCAGACTGGCTTTATTTAAAGATTCATGAATCAGGCAGCATCCCATCTAGCAAATAGAAAGGAGCTCTAAGGAGCTGGACAAAATGGTAGGCTTTTATAGAGAGAAGGGGTGGTTTTCTAGCAGAGAGTGGATTGTTCTAGGCAAGATTGTTCACCTTTCTTTGGGAGGAGGGTGGGGGTCTGTCATGCAGATTACCTCACTAGTGTTGATCAGGAACTTCCAGGTCGACTGGATAAAGGTCACCCTCCTGGGAGAGGCTGAAACTGCAGTGAAGGTTTGGTTTGCTGTAGTGGGGACCAGTAACTCTGCTTTGGGCCTGTTGTATGTTTGTTTGTTTCTTTCTTTCTTTCTTTTCTTTTTTTTTTTTTTTTAACAGTTGAAGGACCAGATGTTTTCTTCTGGCTTCTTATATCCAAATGTTGTTTTGCACCAAAATGAGGATCAGTAAAATAATGTGCTTGAACGGTTTCATCTTTCTCAGAAGACACTTAATTTAATAGCTCTGAGTTTCTGTGTAGGTAGCACTTAGTTGCTACTTGATGCTTTTTCTTCAGGTCTCTTTCTTATTTTGTAGAATTTTCATCCAGCTACAGCTGAAGCCAAGTTATATCAAGTAAAAGGCAAAGTTATGATTTCACAAAACTTTAACTTTGAGATAATATCTTCAGTTCGTTAGAAATGTAGTAGGAAATCAAACAAAAGAAAAACTTGTGCCATTGAGAACAAGCAAAGTATACATTTTAAGTGTTTGCAAATTGGAAATAACGAATACAAGTTTTGGTCAAACTCAGTGTCTTAATGGCTCACTCTTATGGCCCCTTCCTAGCACTCCATCGCCCACCCTAAAGTCCCTGAAAGCTAGCCTCTCCGATGATTACCCCATGTTTTCTCTTCCCAAGGGCTTTTTTTTTTTAAGATTTTGTTTATTTTTTTTGTTTATTTATTTGACAGAGAGCAGGAGAGAAAGTGAGAGAAAGTAAGCAGGGGGAGCAGCAGAGGGAGGGGGCGAAGCAGACTCCCCGCTGAGTAGGGAGCCGGATTCGGGACTCAATCCCAGGACCCTGGGATCATGACCTGAGCCGAAGGCAGGTGCTTAACCGACTGAGCCATCCAGGTGCCCCACGAGGGGCTTTTAAAAAAAAACTCTTGCCACTCATAGAGCATTCCTTGAGTTGAGAAGGGCAGGAGTGGAGAAAAGATACAGATTCTGCAAATGGCAATTGTTAATTCATAGCTCAGTACAGTGGTGTATTAGAATACTCCAGAGAAACAGAACCAGTAGAATGTGTATATGTGTGTATGTTTATGTATGTATGTATGTTTATATTTAAAGAGATTTATTCCAAGGAATTGGCTGATGTGATCGTGGAGGCTGAGAATCCCATGGTCTGTAGTGAGGAGGCTGCGAGAGGGCAAGCACTAGGGAGAGCCGAGAGTATAGTTCCAGCCCAAGTCTGAAGGCCTGAGAATCAGGAGAGCCAGTGGTGCAATCCAGTCTGAGCCTGAATCCAAAGGCAGGAGAAGACCAGTATCCTAGCTCAAAGACAGGCAGGCAGAGAGAGCAAATTCCGCGCCCTCCTCCCCACTCTCACTTTTGTTCTGTTCAGGACTTCAGCGGACTGAATGAGGCCCACCCACAATGACAGAGGCAGTCTGCTTTCCTCAGTCTGCCTATTCAAATGTTGATTTCATCCAGAAATACCCCTACAGACACACCCAGAGTACTGTTTAACCAAATACCTGGGCACCTTATGACCCTGTCAGGTTGACCCATAAAATTAACCATCGTAAAGTGGTCACAGTGGATGCCAGGAAATACCATTGAGGATGATGATTCATCTCGCTGTTGGTTTATAAGCCTGTTTACCAGCCTTTTTATGTCACACAATATACTTGTGTGTTACAAAAGGACTTCTGAAGTTGTAATGCCACATCTGTCACGTAGGACATGTTACAAGCCACAAACTGTAACGTCAAAGCCGTGGTACAAGTTGAACTTGGAGACAGAACTTGCCTATTTGCTATCTTCTTTAAGCTAAAGACTGGAAGAACACAGCCACACAGTATGAGTGGCGTAGAAGTTGGCTGCCTCCAGGTTTGCTCTATGGAAGTGCAGCTGTGTTGTGGAGTAAGAGAACTCTTCGTGTCAGATTTATGGCTCATGGTGCGTTTTTACCCAAGAACATAAGTCAGATATGGGCAGGCTGGGTGGTTACCCATTTATGCACTAAGTGTTGGTTCCCTATTGCTTTAAAGAAAGTTTTTATTCTTCCATTCTCTCTCCAAATACCTGTGATTCCTAGCAAACCTATGGAATAATAAACAGGCCACCTGTTAGCTGAGAAATCGTCCCATCTGGGGCCTTGCCACGAGATAAACCGTAACGGCAAGAACTCATCAGCCTGTGACCACTGAGAGGGTTCATTAAATCTCATTTGTTGTGACACTTTTTTGTTGCTTTTAAATACAACTCCCAACAGCTTTGCCCCTAGCACAGCAGCAGAGTGGCTGGGGTGTTTCTAAAGTACTGTGGGGAGGGAAGGTCTGCCTGGAGGCTGCAGGGGTCCAGCTTTTTGTGCTCTTAGCATTTCAGCAGCCCCAACCACTTGCCTTGTGCTTCTGCCCCACCACCATAGGACCACCGTGCAGCATCGGAGACTGTAGCCTGAGAACTGAGGACCGCCCTAGGACCAGTGGACCCCACCCCACCCCCCACTCCCCCGCCCCAGGGTGCTTTTGGAATAAAGTTTAAATTGCTCTGGGCCTGTGATTGAGTGAGTTCCTGATAGTTTTGCTAATGAGCATGGATCAGTTCAGCCTGGCCTCCAGAAGTCTTCCTGCTCAGTGGACATATGCCACTGTTGAGATCCTCAGAGCCATCTGTTGAGTTGAATGTGTACTGAAGTAAACATTCTAAATGTTTCAGTGGTGATGTCTGCCACTTGGAACACTTAGCATGTGCTCATCAGTTCACTAAGCATTTTTTTTTTTAAAAGATTTATTTATTTGAAAGAGAGAGGTACGGGAGGGGCGGAAAGAGAGGGAGACAAGCAGATTCCCCGCAGATCAGGGAGCCCGACACTGGGCTGGATCCCAGGATCCTGAGATCATGACCTGAGCTGAAGTCAGATGCTTTAACCGACTGAGCCACCCAGGCGCCCCTCACTAGGCATTTTTAAAAAATTATTTATCATCTCGTTTAAACCTTACACTATTCCTGGGAGATAGGTGGTATTATGCCTGTTGTCCAGGTGAAGAAGCTGAGATTTAGAGAGATTGCCTTGTTTCTCCAAGGCTTACAAGAAGTGACTGAGCTAGGATTTGAGCCCGGGTGTGTCTGAGTCCAGGAGCCCTTTTTGTAAGCCCTGCATCGCACTGTTTCTAGTGGCAGCCACGACAGTGTCACAGCCTCCATAGATGACAGTTTAGGGAAGAAGGGTGGCAGAGTGTGGGTGCTGAGGACACTGAGGTCACAGAACTGGGTTGGAACCCTGTCCCACCTCTTCTAGCTCTAAAGAACCTGGGCAAGGGATTTTGATTTCTCTGAGCTTCACTTCCCACATTTATATACTGAGTCCCCAAATAACCATATATGGAAGGGGAAAGGAAGAAAAAGAAGAGGGAAGGAAATCATCCAAGTTGTCAGATAGAGTTGGGACATCTGGGTGTGGTGTCAGTAGGTACTGAGACAGGGAAGACTGGGAGAGGAATGGCTTTGTGCGAGAAAATCTGGAATTCCATTTTGGATATGTTAAGTTTGAAATGCCTAAAGGATGTCTAAAAGTGGCTTTGTCTAAAGCTGTATCATAGGGAATTAATGTGATAAAGTATATAAAACTTATCACAGGCCCTGACAAGTAGCCTGTACTCAGTAAATGTTTGGTGCTTTTATTAGCAATAATAAATAGTATTACTTTTACAGAACCTCTACTCATTTTGGGTAAATAAGCTTTGTGAAATACGTTCAATAAAATGTGTGTGTGTGTGTGTGTGTGAGAACTTGTTATTTAAGTCCTGGAGAGCATCCAGTGATCAGAATGAGATGGCTTAACAGACCTCTCTAAATCCTCAGGCCCCTGCTGTTTACAGAAACAGTTTTCTGTCCTGATGTTATATTTCTGATGTGTGAATGTGTTCTAGAAAAAAAAATATGTAACTGCACCATATCACTATGCTCAGTGGTATAGTTTTTAGTTTTGCTGTTACAAATCTCTGCTTCTGGAGGGTAGAAATTGAGCTTGATAACATTCTGGTGATGTGTGAATGAAGGCCCTCCCTCAGTGTTGCAGAATGCATTGAAGTAAACCTGACTGGTAAGGCTTTTGTGCACTTGAGGCAATTTAACTTAATTTGTTTAAAAGGTATTTTGTCTTCACTGGATAGAATGTCTTTTGTGAATGTTTGATACTGTATTTGAATCCAGGCTAGTGGACTCTCTTTCAACACTGCAGGATACTAAATGATTCCTCTCAGACATTTATGTAGTATGTATGGCCTTCTCTGGGAGAGACTGAAATTCATGCTTTTATTCCTTATCCAAGTTAAAATTCTAAATCGTGAAAGATGGTTTCATTTTTAAAAGCAGGTGAGGTCCAATTCAGGGTTCCCTGAGTTCAAAAAAAAGTTGTTTCCCAAGAATTGAGATTTGGTTGAGCAGAGCTCAGCATACTTTGGAAGTTTTCCTTTGAGCTAAATGGGCCTTTCACATGATTCCAGCTGTAGATTAATCCTATTCAGACAGAACTTTAAAACTTATCAGGAACCTTTTGTGAGACAGTAACCAATCTGCTTACTCACTGCTCAGGAAAATACCAGATTTTTGGCTTGTTCAACAAGGTATTAATTTATTGAACAGTTACTCTGTGCCAGACCCAGCTCTAGATTCTGAATATAGCAGTGAAAAGGACATTATTGTTCCTGCCACTTGGAGCTTATATCCATGAGGGAGACAAATACATTAATAAATAAAATCATTATAGTGGTACGTGCTCTAAGGAAATAAATAGGATGCCGTGATAAAGAATAATGTTGGAGAGTGAGGGCCTGTCAGAGGAGGTGACGTTTATTTGAGACCTGAAGAATGACTCCAGGCTCCAACCAGCATAGAAGTAAGGGTCAGCATTCCAGGGAACAGCTAAGGCAAAGTCTCTGAGATGAGGAAAAGGTTAGAATATGCTCTGAGGTAACATAGGTAACAGAAGGCCACTGGAGGGAAAGCATAACAGGCAGGGGGTTATGGCATCAAGTAAGACTGAAAAATGTAGGCAAAGGATAGATTACCAATAATGGTAAGAAGTTTGAATTTCATCCCAAATGCAGTGGGAAGTCACTGAAGGGCTTTCAAGCAAGGCAGTGACACAGTCTGATTAATGTTTTAGAAAACCACTCTGGGGCTGCTCCATGGAAAGTGGATTTCAGATGAGTAAGAGTAGAAGCAAAAAGACCAGCTAAGAAGCTTTTGCAATAGTCCAGGTGAAAGGTGATGCTGTTGTGGACAGGGCGGTGTCAGTAAAGATGGAGAGATCAAGCTGAGTAGATTCAAGGTGGATTTTAGAAATAACAGGATTTGCTAACAGGCTGGTGTGGAAATCAAGGGGCAGGAAGAAATCAAGGATGTCTTCAAAGAAGCTTGAGGAGCTGGGTGGTGCTGTGGACTGAAACTGGGAAGATGAAGACAAGAGTGGCTTTGTGGAGGGGAAATCAGGATGTAGTTCTGGAAAGTGAAATGTCTGTGAGACCTCCAAGTGGAGGTATCAAGTAGACATTGGAGGTAAGTGTGGAGCTCAGAGTAGAGGTCTGGGCAGAAGAGAGAAATTGAGGCGTTATCAGCACATTGCTGGTATTTAAAGCCACATACCCCTACAGAGAGAGTGCAAGAAGAGGGTCCTGAATTGGATGGGAAAGCAAACACCAGCAAACAAAATGGAAGTAGAGTGTCCGGGGAGGTAGGAGGGAGACCAAGAGCACAGAAGGTCACAGCACCCGGGAGAGGAAGGTAGTTGAAGAAGGAAGGATTAGTTGGGATATTGCACACTGCTGGGGGTGTCCAGGAGGGTGAAGACAGAACAAGTCCTGTGTCCATTGCATTTGGCAGCTGGGAGGTCGCTGGTGACTTTGAGGAGGCATTTTCAGAGAGGCGGGGACGGAAGCCCAGCTGAAACAGAAGGTGAGATAGTAGAGACAAGCTGTGCTGCAAGCAGACAAAACGTGTTCGAGAGGATTTGCTGGAAAGTAGCTTAGTAACTGATGGAGGGAGAATGGGGTTCAAGGGACTAGAGTTTGGGGTTTTGGTTTGTTGTTGTTTTTCACAAGAGATACTTTTGTATGTGTCTCTACCGGAAGTACTGCAGAGAAAGCGAGGTTAATAAAGGATGTGGGAGAGAGGAGGTAGCTGAAAGAATGATGCTCTTGGGCGGGAAGGTGGGTGAGGGTTTGAAATCTGGGTGCAGCCCTCCAAAGCCTTCCATTCTGGTCTTAAAGATAAGATTAATTCAAAATAGACTGTAGTCATGTGCTAAATTCTGTGGTATTGACTGTGTCCATCCTCATAGTTCAGAGGAGCCACCAATGGAGATGGGCTTATTGATTAAGAGCTTCTAGGAGGAGAAGGTGGTAACACTAAAGTGGGACCCCGAAGGATGAGCAAAGGCCGAAGAGGGACAGTAATACTGATGACGAGGACGTGCAGGAGCCAGCGGACCGGGCAAGGACTTGTATGCAGAAAGCTCCCGCAGTTGGAGGAAAGCTTTCTCACGGAATGAGTAGGGGGAAATTGTGGGTCATGTCAGCCAAGAGTGGATGAGGGCTCCTCAATACCAGGCAGAGGAGACGAGATGGCCCAGTGGGAGTGGCCCTGCACTTAAGCAAGCAAAGAGAATGATGGAAACCACCTTGTAGCAGGATGGAAGTCACAGCCACGTAGTGGCTAGCTGGACAAGGGGGGTTGCTGTACTAAAAGTCAGGACGCAGTTCTGTAACCTCGTCTGAAGTTCCAAGTCCTCCAGCGATGGTGGTGGCTGTGGATGTAGAGAGGAAGGGACAGATATGAGGGGTACTGGAAGAGAACCGACAGGATCGAGTTGTCAGTTTGGATATAGAGGGAAAAGAAAACAGAGACAGGGAAAATGACTTCAGGTTTCCTGGACTAAGAATCTAATGATGTCAGGAATAGTTGGGACTTCCTGGATTCAAGGAAGCACAAATTGTCCAGACTGTTGAGACGTCCGTGCTGGAGACATAGAGTACGTTCTGAGCTGCAAGTACCTTTGCCCTAATGGCCAGCATGGGCAGCAGTTGGGGCCGCAGAGTGGGAGAGCTCATCCTTTGTTCTGAGGGAGTAAGTGGAGACAGTAGGGCAGTGGGCAGCCGGCAGTCTGAAGCTTGGAGGAGGCCGAGCCCCACAGCTCAGCATTTGGATGTGGAGCAGCAGAGACCAGGACTGTGGAGTTTCTTGGCATGGAATTTATTTACCCTATTTCATTATTTTAAGAGGCTTTTGCTGTGGAATCTTGGAAAATGAATTTTTATGCAGCCCATCAGAATCTTCAGGTTTGGCAGGTTCTTTTTAAATGTAAAAACCCGCCTAGGAAAATAAAAGTCCAGCATTTTGTCTTGTCATTCTGTTCTGTTTTAGACATTGTAAATGAAATTAGAGAACAGAGAACTTGAGCTTTACTTTGTAGGGTGTAAAATGTGATTTTTTTAAGGATTTTGCATCTCTCTGCAGAGCCTCTTAGTCCTCTCCACAAACCACCTGCCTCCTTAGGGGTTACTGTTCCTAATCTAAAAGGGTTTTCTGGGTCAGAGAAGGTCCTCCCAGGATGGGGGCGGCCCCCTCTGCGTTCTTGCACAGACTCACCCCTTCATAACAGCACTGTCTGCTGTGGCAAATCCTTACAGCAATCAGGAAGGATTCAGAGTCCTGTTTGTTGAAAGAAGAGATTATTATAGTACCCAGAGGAAGGAGGAGGGGACAAACCCGGTTTCTGGCTCTTGCCCTTGAGTTATAAATTCTCAAGGACTCTCATGGATCTTCTAGAATCACAGTTGGAAATCCACATTCCATTTGAAAGCTGTGTAGGGTTATCAGATGATCATTTCTTTTTCTTTCTAATTTTTTTAAAAAGATTTTATTTATTTGTTAGAGCACAAGCAGGGGGAGTGGCAGGCAGAGGGAGAAGCAGGCTCCCCGCTCAGCAAGGAGCCCGATGCGGGACTCAATTCCAGGACCCCAGATCATGACCTGAGCCGAAGGCACCCAGGCATCTCTCAGATCATCATTTCTGCTGCCTTCCCCCCAACCCGGCTCTGACAGTGAATAAAAACTCAGGATAAAACTGCAGAGTAATTCTCCATTTTAACAGTGTTGTTTTTCTTATTTGGCACAAAAGAAATTAGATTTCCCAGCTGGTATATACAGAATTTCTCCTCTCTCCCTCATGTGCACAAGTGCACACAAATATGTACACACACACATATACTCACACCTCAGATGCCTTAGGACTGTAATTCTCATAAGTGGACAGAGTACCAGCCATGTGCTTCAGGACCAACCATACCTTCTCGAAAGTTGGGTTGCTGTAACTGGGTAAACAGCAAATGGAATTCGATATTGCTTGCCTAGAGACTTAAAAAGACTATGTTGCGGGGCGCCTGGGTGGCTCAGTCATTAGTTGTCTGCCTTCGGCTTGGGTCATGATCCCAGAGTTCTGGGATCGAGCCCCGGGTAGGGTTCCCTGCTCGGCAGGAAGCCTGCTTCCCCCTCTCCACTCCCCCTGCTTCCCCCTCTCCACTCCCCCTGCTTGTGTTCCCTCTCTCGCTGTGTCTCTGTCAAATAAATAAATAAAATCTTAAAAAAAAAAAAAAAAAGACTATGTTGCCTCAAAGAATTTCTAAAGAATTTTCTTTTTTCTCTCCTTCCAGAGGGCCAGTTGAGAGTGGATGCCAATATATCTGTGCATCATCCTGGAGAGCCTTTGGGTGTTCGAACTGAAGTGAAGAATCTCAATAGTGCCAGGTTCTTGGCCAAAGCAATAGGTGAATGTCAGCTTACATTTAATGTTCTTTTTTGTATCAGTTACCTACTGCTTTGTAACAAGCCACCCCAAACCTTAGTGGCTTATATGATAACCATTTCAACTTTTGCAGTTCTACGGATTAGATCCTGCCTCAGCTCATTCATGTGCAAGATGACCTCACACATTGAGGCCTTGGTGCCGGGGGTTTGCTAGGATTCTCTTTCCATGTCGTCTTTCTTCATTTGCTTGCCTAGCCTGGACCTTCTTGTTTGGCAACGGGCCCTTCCAGGGGGATGAAGGCAGAGACCTCAAGGCTTCTTGAGTCCCAAGCTCTAGAACTCATACAGTGTCTCTCCCAACACATTCGATTCAAAGCAGATGCAAGGGGAGGAGAAATAGACTCCACCTCTTTATGGGAGGATCTGCAATATGCTATAGCTCTGTTTTTCCATTTACCACATTCTTTCCGACCGGCATGAACTTTATAAAGTCATATTTATTCATTGTAGATTGGCCATAGTTTGACTTAATTGGTCATTATGTTTTTCTGCTTTTTACTATTTTTATTAATAGAGTCCATGGGCCTATGTAATTGAGTTTGGGTCTTACTGGAGTACATGCTGTGGGTATTTATGTGCTGACAAATATATAATAATTAAAGTAGAACAGTTGAGCAAGATAAACATCCAGGCAGTCCCATAGAGGTTGCTGACTGTGAAGACATCTCAGAAGACTAAATATATTCTTTAAAATCAAAAGTATCTAGAGAGCAAGAGAGAATGTAGGGAAAGGATAGAGTTTCAAGTGCATCCCTTCAAGGATGCACAGAGCACAAGACAGCTGAATGCGTTGGTGTGTGTTTAGTAGAGTCCTGGGTCTTGTTGAGAAAAGTACTGGAAAAAATACAGAAAAGATTCTCTAGTCTTGTATAAAACCTTATCGTGAACCTGCAATGATCAGCCTCAATGAAGATGCTCTGAGTCTACAGATTTTCAGGAAAAGGGCATTAAAATGATCAAGGGGATAACTTATGTAAGGGAAAGGGTAAGGGAAGGTTCCCATGTGTAGATGGACCAAAGAGGGCGGACTCTTCTATCTCTAAAAGGAGATACAGTTCATGTCTCTGAAGCCATGAAAGGTTTGGGTCAGGGATACTCTTACAGGCCAGTTTTGTGAAGGGGAAACTTGGAACAAATGGAAGAAAGTTCAACTTCACCCTGTGGGTAGTTAAGTGTTCTAGAATTCATTATTTGAAGAGGTGGTGATGATAACCTAAAAAAACAAGCAGCGAGATTTTAAGTAGATTTATTCTTAATGATTTATGAAGCAGACCACCAAGACAGAATTCTGCCTGTGTCCTGACTCAGACCTGAAGAACCACAGATTTACTATGGTGGGCTTAATTCTCCAAGCCTGTGATTTTTCCATCCCATTTTTCTCCCTACATCATGCCTAGTAGTCCTCATCTGATTTCAGTCAAAGAGAGCCCTGGAGTTGGGGAGACAGGGAGCAAAAACTGACACATTTTAGTGTTGCTGCTTCTTGTCACCTCAGATAAAAGAGTTTGGATTTGGATGAGGGAAGGTAGTACATGCTAGGGTGGGGAGTTAAGGGGGAGGCTAAAGCTGCTTTCAGAAAGAAGCTTAACAATTATGGCTGTTTTGCTTACCACAGTCAGCCTTGTTTGGTGGTGAGGGAGCATGGCATAGAACAGAGGCTCTTAATCATTTGGGGTCATAGATCCCTATGAAAATTCTGGACTCTCTCTCCAAAAAATCTACAAATGTGCACACACACATTCTGTATATAATTTCAGGAGGTACCAGAACCCCGTGAAGTTTATCCTTGGATCCCTTGGAACTCGTGATAGGCAGCCATCCTGGATCTGGAGTTAGTTGGCCTAGATACTAGTCCTAGCCCCTCTTCTGCCAAGAGCTGTAAACTGGACTGGGTCACTGTGAACCTGAGCTTTCTCTGAAAGTGAGGGAGCAGAGTTTCCTAAAAGGCTCTTCCCGGCATCATTGTCCTATGAGGCCAACGAGAAGAGGATATAGCATATGAAGGAAGAATTATTATAAACAACTCTCTTGATTATTTTTTACTTAAATATTGAGAAAGATTTCTAATTATTGCTTGATTGGATGAAAGGAATCAAAATATACTAAATTACTATGTTTCTCTTAGACTTTGAAATTGAGAGACAAATCCACGAACTTGAGAATGGACGTAAAATTCTGAATGAAACGCGCTCGTTTGACTACAAGCTGGGGTGAGTTTGCACTGACCAGCATCTCGCACACAGCTAGGTGGGTCTCCGGTCTGGGCTCGTCACGGAACAGCCATGTGACCTTGAAGAAGGTACTTAGCTTGTCTGCACTAATGCTTTCCTCACTAGTAGAGTTAGGAAAATACTGTACGCTACAAGGATATAATATCCCGGAGGACTGGTAAGAGGTTGAAACTGAACCAGACTTGGACATAAGTGCTGAGTCTGGCCCTTCAGTTGCTTCCAGCTTTGGCAAGAATTTTCACTTCCTTAAATTCTATCAGACTTAAGCTCTACCAATTCAAACTGAAGGTAAAGAAAGCTTAGGGGTGGTTATGGAGGTACCCTTTTTTGTTTGTTTTGATAACTTTGACTCTAATATTCTGACTCTGAATTTTGAGGATTTTGTGCTTTTAGCAGAAGACTGAAAGAAGCTCGGAAGACTAGAGTTTGAGCTGGTTAGAAGCTGGAAACATTGAAGCAATTTCTTCTCTTATTTTAAAAAATTATTCTGAGTATTTCTCTTTCATTAATATTTTTTCATGTAGTTATGTAAGTGTCTCTCAAAGAAGGTCAAAGAGCCTGAATTTGCCTGTGTCCCTTATTGGTAGGGGCAACTCCCCTTTGCACATATGTTGGGCAATGTTGCATGCCATGTTGGTTTAACATTTTCCTTTTTAACTATCGTAGGTGCACCATGCCGATGAGAGACAAAGAAGGAAAACAAGACTACAGGTGATTAATCCTCTTATCAAAATACCATCATGTGTTTGGGGTTGGGGCAAATTTCAAATCCACTTGCAGAGTAACGTAAGGACCTGGATAGCTTTTAGGAACCACTTTCTGTTTATATTGTTGCATGATGGAAAGCCTAGACTTCCTATTTTATATATATACTGAAAGAAAGAATGTTTTCTTGGTTTGTTAGCCTCAGGGTGTCTTATTTGATGGGATTCAACTGTTGGAAGACACTGTTGACTCACCCCTATGTGAGAGTTCTTATAATTGAGCTAAGAGGGTGGCAGTTGAGGATGGGGCCTAGGATGTTCTTATTCTTATATTCATTTACAAATTCAGTAACACACTGAAGATCCTTGAGAAGAAAGGAAAAAAGAGATGCATATGTTAATGGCATTTAACTCGAGTGATGTTATTTAATTGATTAAAATTAAAAATTGAACAATTAAACATATGAAGTTGGACTTAATATGAGATCCAGAAATAAAGCAAATAATAAGAATAGGCTTAAGGTAAATTGAACCTTTTGTCTTTTTCCCCATTGAGTTTTGCAGATTGTAAAGATTGAAGTTGTAAGCAACAAAGTTGTTGGTTCCTTTGCAAAGCTCAACTCTTGCTGTCAATGAGGAACCAATGTAGCATTGTGATGTGGGAAAGAAGCTCATAAACCCTTAGTGGGAACCTCCCCTGAAGGGCCCCTCTCATGTGTGTCAAAGTCAAGATTGTTTTCATCACTGTGAGCTTCTGGGTTCAATCTATCCTTCCCAAGAACTTCTTTGTTCTCCGGTGTCACCTCCTACTCTGTTTATGCTGCTTTCTTACTCAGCCTGGAGTTTGGCTGTTAGGTCAGCCAGTGGCTTTGGCTCAAGCCCTCAGGTTAAGAGGCGGGATTCAGGAACCCTCCCTTTGGTGTCCTCCTGCCCTCACAAGTCAGACTGATTCACAGCACAGATTTAGCATGGAGGTAATGGATTGCGTGCACGTCTGATCTGTCACCTTGGCACCCCATTTGTTCTGCGTTATCCTGCTTCTGCATAAGCCCTTTGACAAGTAGAAGTGGACAGAAAAATGTTAGATGCTGGAATGGAGTAGAGGGAAAGATGTTATATGTGGTAGTGCTGCAGAGAGTTCCCACGTGCTCCTTGGTGTATACCATATACCCTGCCTCACCACCATGGTTCCCGTAATAACATCCTGCACTGCTATGTGATTCGCATTTATTACCCAGGAAATGTTGAAAACTCTGACTAAACACACGTACCACAAACATGCCACAAAGAGTGTGGTACATTTGTTACAAATTAAGACTTGGTTATTAACTGAAGTCCATAGTTTGCGTTAGGGTTCACTCTTTATGTTGTACATTCTGTGGGTTTTGACCAAATAGTGACGTGACACCTACCGTTATAGTGTCACAGGGAATAGTATCACTGTCCTAAAAATCCCCTGTGATCCACTTACTCATCCTTCCCTCCCTGCTTCTACATTTTTTTAGGCAAAATCTATTTATTTCTTCCACTTCTCAAGAAAGATAGTTTTCTTTTTCTTTGACTTTTCATTTATTTCACAAATACTGCTAAAAATAGTGAGAATTTTTAAATGGGGAAATGTCATTTTTCTCCCTAATAAGTAAATTGTTCTCATTTGGTCCTGTTTTTCCCCATCCTCTGTCTTTGTGAATATGTACTTTATCCACAGTTATAAATCGCAGTGTAGTATCAACCCTGTGTTGTGCCTTTTTCATTCATCATGGTTTATAAGCATGGAGAGGGGCAGGTCTGGTGGTCTTGACCTGGAGTATACACTTGTAGACTCATTCCTGGGAAACAGAATTGATATTAGGGGACATTAGAGAATACCTGGATTTTTATTTTATTTTATTTACTTATTTGACAGAGCGAGCAAGCATGAGCAGGGGGAGGGGCAGAGGGAGAGGGACAGGCAGACTCCCCGCTGAGCAGGGAGCCCAACATGGGGCTCAGTCCCAGGATCTTGAGATCATGACCTGAGCCAAAGTTAGATGCTTAACCGACTGAGCCACCCAGGCACCCCAGAAAATATTTGGAATTGTAATATGACATCTAAACACAAAACTTGTGTATCCATAATAGGGGTTTTCTTTCCTATTAAGCCAAATACTTCCAAGTCAGACCCCATTTCCTCTCCCTGCCTAGGTTTATGCCCGAACCCAACCTGCCTCCCCTCCTGCTCCATGACACCGCGTCTCTGCCTCCCGGTGCAGACCCACAGCAAGTGATCAACATTGACTGGATTCGGGAGCGGCTCCCTGAGCTGCCCAGTGAGACCCGGGAGAAGCTCATTCAACAGTATGGGATGCTGCCAGAACACAGCTTCGCCTTACTGGTAGGTATTGATCAGAGGCTCAGATAAGCCCAGCTCAGCAGTTTGGGTGATGCTCTGCGGTGAGCTCTGTGTAGCGCAGGCAGATTGCTTCAGTTGTACAGTAGATGCTTCTGAGAAGAACAAGGCACGATAACCTTTGCTCACTACCCTTTTTGGTGAATATGCCTCATGAAACCAGAAGGTGAAGCAGCATCTCATGTCAGTCATCTCTTCTGTGCAGAAATGAACAGCTGCTCACAGCAGCTGTGGAGGCTTCTTGAAGACAGTCCAAATGTTGCAGATGAATGTTTTCCCATGTGTCTGCAGGACAAAAGAAAATCAATGTATAGGGTTTCTGGATGTCCAGCAGTATTGAACCATGACAGGGTCTGGCAGGAAGTTCGGCTCTCAAAAGCCAGCGAGCTGTTTCTCCAACTGTAGAAGGAAAACATTTATTCCGCACGAAATGTTGAAAACTCTGACTGGAAGTATCGGTCCTTTGAGGCTTGAGGGTGCATCTTAAGGGGCCATTAGAGAATCTGACACCACTGAGACCTGCTTAGGGATTTTCCCTTCTTTTCAGAGCTATTCGCCGGCTTTGCCGTTTTCTTTGTCAGGGCAACATTAAAGGGGTGCAGCACTGGTGAGGGTAGGGTTTTGTCACCATTGTCTTCGGCTTGTCTGTGAGGGGGGAAGTAGAAAGCTTTGCTACTGCATGTTTCTGGGTATATGCCACACTGACCTTCGGGAGCAGCAGAGTCTGCAAACTCTGGATTTCTACATTTTAATTGACCAGTAGTAAGTAGATAGAGTGTTAGAATGTTCATATTTATATACTTCAGTGAGAGCAGCCCCGCCGTTTCTGGTACAAGGTAGGCAAGTGAATGTTTGTTGAGTGAATGATTCTCTCTTTATGAATCAGCTAATGTGAAAACTCTCCGGAGAGTCTCACAGGAGAACTCCTCTTCTCCTACCAGTGACGATTGGGCAGGCCCTGATAGGTTTTCATACTTTAGGCAGGGTGACCACCGCCCACTGCCTCCTGTGGGCTGCGTCCGTAGCTTAGTCATAACTCTCTGATGCTTACGAGGCTGGATTTTAGTCATTTCTTCGTGTGACTTGTTCAGCCCCTTGCAGGCTAGGACTGTGTCACCCTCTCACTCGCTGTTCCTCAGCACAGCTCGGCTCACCAGCAGTGGCTTAACACCAAATCTTCGACCGGGCGAGTCAGTTCGCATCTCGGACTGAACACCTTTTTAAACTGAAGCCTCTTACGACTCAGGCATTTCCCCGAGGTTGGTTTAACCCGACTGAGGCTTAGTCCTACCCATCCTCCCCACTGTCTGATGAATTTCCAGCCCACGCGAAATAAATTCCAGACTCAATTCCAAATGCTAAATTCCAGTGCTGCATTTTATAACTGCCAGATTACACAGGGGATGGAAGGACTGGGACGGAGCCTACAGGGACTGAGCCTCCAAGATGTCCGTTATCTGTCTTTGGCCTTCCACCAGGTGAATGGAGGCAGCCCTTGGAGGTAGCAAATGAAGAAAACCCAGGTTTCTTGGCCATTTCTTTGCTCACAACTGTGATTTCAGAAAAGAATCCACTAAATATAACGTTGAAAGTTTTTTTGTGTATCAACTTTCTTCACAAGAGAGGTGAAAAGACCTTTCAGAAACTCCTCTCAGGAATATGGCTATTTCTCTCCACGGTCCTGTCTGCAAGCATTTGCTCCTTTGAGAGAGCATCTCTCTAGCACTGTCACGCTTGGCCTCTGACGAGCACATGATGGCGAGGAGCATCTGCCTCCTCGCGCAAAGAAAGTCCTCTGAGGGCGGGGACATTTTCGTATTCATGTTTGTGTCCCAGGCTCCACTTATGTGTCCTTCACAGGAGGCCCTGAATAAATGTTTGCTGAAGGTGCCCAGCGAGTGGGTCCAGAGTTTAAGGTCCTATTGAGGGGAACCTGTCTTTCATCTGTTCAGTCCACAACTTTTATTTTGCATCTCCTATGTAGCAGGTACTCAGGCAGGGACAAATATATTAAAAAAAAAAAAAGTGTTTCTTCGTTTTCCAAGAGTTTATATATATATAATACACACACACACACACACACACACGACACAGCTAACCAGCCCCTGGGGCAGATTACAAGAGCTAGATTCATACCGTGGGATGGGAGCCCAGGGAGGTAGTGATTACATTGATTGGAACAAAAGGGAAAAAATTCCAGAAGAAGGTGATTTTTGAGCCAGTTTTGAAGGGATTTTTAATATCTTAAAAATACACTTATTTTTAATAGCTTGCAGATAATGTATTAGGTGATTCATTTTTGTTTTTGTTTTTTTTTAAAGGGGTAGTCCTTGAAATTTCCAAGATGAATATAAAGAACTAAATAGCAATGGAAAGAGAATGATTCAGAGAAATTGTTTTCCTGAAAGTGGGTATCCTGAGCTCTTTACGACTTTGTAATCATTGAAAGCTGAGTTACTCAGACCCGAAAATGATATGTTCATGTTTTTTTTCTTGCCTTCATCAGAAACACAACAGATTGCCGAGAAGGGCAGATGCACAAATCTAATGAACCATCTTTGTATTTAAAGAGTGCCCAGGAGTATTCATTAAATAAAAAGCAGTAGTGGAGGTGCTTTGCAGAGCTCCGACCCCACACTCAGTGCCTTTGGATTGCTTATTCCATTAAGCATTTAAGCACATGCCTTACCCACACATACTAAAAACTTCAAAATTTAACTCTAGTCTTTAATTTGTCCTGTCATTTTATTATGTGGTAAGCACTGCATTATGTATTGGTAATTTCTGCTTGATATTTGCAGAACTCTAGTATTTTAGCATCTACAACAATGTGTGGCACATAGTAGGCACTCTGAATATTTATTCAGTGAATGGTCAGACAAATGATACTCTGACAATACTCATGAAAGTCCTGGAAGAAGCATTCCTGATAAAAGGATCTTAGTTTCTAAAGGTCAGATACATAAACCACTCTTGACCCCCTTGCAAATTGTGGGGTGACGCCTGGCTCACCGAACTCTGGGTGAGAAGCACCGGGATCACCGCTTTAACCACCCCCCACGTACTGTGTCCAGAAGCAGGTCACTTGGCCTCTCCGACTCTTGTTTTCTGAACTGGTCTTGTTAGGACATTAAATCCAATCTACATCCTGGTTTTCTCTCTTAAACCCTCCTGACAGTTCCCTCCCAACAGAAAACCTATATTACTGGTTTTTTCCTCTGGTCACATAAAAAGTACCCCACCTGAAACTTGAACCTATTTAGTTAACCTTGCTTCCCTATCTTATGTCAAATTGCCTTGATTGCTGACCTCATTTGTAAGGATTAAGGAATAGAAATACAGAATCTGAGATCCAGGTATTAGGATCCTGAGAAATGAGAGGTTCTAATAGCATAGCAAGTCCTTCTCTGAGTCAGCATATTCCAGGAGTAATCATGAGAATGATCTAGATGATATGCATGTACATTTTTCTTAGCAGATAATCCCAGGGTGACGTCTGTGGGTTATCTCTTCCTAAACTCTGCCTTACCTGATTTGGAGAATGCAAACAGATTGTAGTCATTTGCTTAAGCAGTACAAGAACATGGCTGCTCGCTGACAGCAGGTTCTGCAGTTTATAGCAGGTCACTTTTTTTTTTTTTTTAAAGTAGGCTCCAGGCCCAGTATGGAGCCCAATGCGGGGCTTGAACTCACAATCCTGAGATCAAGACCTGAGCTGAGATCAAGACCTGAGCTGAGATCAAGAGTCAGACACTTAACCAGCTGAGCCACCCAGACACCCCATGGGCCACTTTTTAATTTACCCTTACAACAACCCTCTGAGGTAGATACTGTTACTCTCCCCATTTTACAGATTGGGAAACATAAACTATGGTGGGGTGTAGTACATTAAGTATCTTCGCCAGGCCTGTGGGGGGCCAGGTTCAGTGGTCTGAACTGACTTCAGAGTCCAGGCTTTATTTCCATTTCTAAGCTCTACTGCCTGCCTGCATATATAATGTGCCACAGTGCCAAACAGGAATATGTTTCAAGTTCATTGCTGTTTTGGATCACTTGATAGAGAAAATAGAACTTTTACTTTTGTTAATACTGTTGTTTTTGTTTCTTTGTTTGTTTTGGTTGTGGTTTTCTTCGTTGTTTTATTTTTGGGTTTGTTGGTTTTTTTTTTTTAGATTTAATTATTTATTTGAGAGAGAGAGAGCAGGAGTTGGGAGCAGAGGGAGAGGGAGAAGCAGACTCCCTGCTGAGCAGGGAACCTGATGCAGGGCTCAGTCCCGGGACCCTGGGATCATGACCTGAGCCGAAGGCAGACGCTTTACCTGAGCCACCCAGGTGCGCAATACTAATGTTTTATACAGTCCCACTAATGCTTCATGAAGCAGTCACAGACCATTGGTTCATTTAAAACTTTTAATCACCCTGTTTGGTTTTTAAGATGTCAGACTGCCTTATAAAGAAAGAAAAAGTACTGTCTCCTAAATTTAGTGAAAATCAGTCAACTTCAATGAAAAGCAGAAATTATGTCCACAAGTAGAAAATTTAAATCACAAAAAAAGAGATATAAACTGTCCTCTGTAACTTTATTTTGTTTCTTAAACTTGGTGCCATAGGTTCTTGGCTCCTTCTGAATGAATCATTGAAAAGGTCTCCAAAAGAGGGCAGGATGTGTGGGGTTTGTAGGATGATTTTGCCTGTCGCCTCATGTCATGCAGCCCAGCACGTGGTAGGCACTTGGTAAGGACCAGATACAAGCTCCCAGGGTGCCTGGCTGTGTATGAATTCATTAGATGGAAAGATGTCCATCTCATCAAGATTTCAGTGGAGGAATGGCATCGCATTCCCAATTTAGTGTTTCTTGAGAGCCTGCTGTCCTTGCCACAGCGCCCTGTGCTGTTTTCAGGTAGAAGAGCTTTATCTTTTCCATGTCGCTTTTCATTCTCCCAAGTAGCCCTGCAGGGCAGTGGGTTGAAACACTAAGAGACAGTCTTGATTTCAGATCTCACCTTGGACACCTGGGAGCCGGGAGGGCTATGCAAAGGGAACTGGCGCTGCCACTCTCCCTAGCTAAAAGAGGGGAGGGAATGATTCCCTTACCCCGAAGATGATTGACAGAACAGAATCTTCACTGAATCCCAACAAAATCCAAATACAGCCAAGCGGACTCCCTAGAATAAGTTGCCAGGGAGAAGAGCACTGACACCAAAGAACTGCTAACGCGTTTGAGAGCCGCGCAGGGCAGAATTTTAAGAAAAATCCATCATGGCCACAGTGATACTGTAGGAAAATGTGACTGTGACCCTCCAAATTAGTGACCCGTGCTGCCATACATGTTTGTCTGTCTTTGTATTCAACCTGAAGATACGTAGTCTTATTTGAACAACTTTTTTTTTTCCCCAGCTGGTTATTCCCCATTTGAAGTCATAATCCTTTGCTTCTGACACCATGAAAAAGGTTAAGGTGTCTCTGGGGACAAAGAAGCAGAAAAGATACTATGACTGTGGTTGATTATTAAATGGATTGTTTTCCAAGAGTTTTGCTTTGAGTTTCTAGTAAGCTTGAAATGGCTTGGTTTTCTTTTTGGATGAACTGTCTATAAAATAATTTCCCATGATAAATACCTGTGTACTCATAGATGATACTACTTTAAAGCTAATAGTTTAAAAGGCATCTGAAACTATTGACTGGTTTCAGACTGCTTAGACGTGCTGAGGAGCAAAGCACTGGCCTTCTAACCACCGCTGAAGGAAAATCCATTTGGTCAACATTGTCGCTCACCATATTTCAGCTCCATGTAATTTTCGAAATTGATTTTATTCTTCGGTTCATAAAATTGCACCCAGTGCTTGCCAGCTTACGGGTGCTTTTATAGTTAGCCTATGCCCTGGAAATGTAACCGATATTTTTTTCTGGTAAAACTGAATAAAGGATGCATCTTCTAACTTTACTTCTGAAAAACCAGCAATTCGTTTATTTCAGATGCAAGTAACAGGACTTTCACAGACGAGGATCCTCTGGGCTCAGATTCATTTGACCCCTCAGGGACCTTCCCACTAGAGCAAAAGTGCAGGGAGGAGTGAAGTCCCTAGTGCTCAGCCTTGGGGATTCACAGGGACTCTCTCCTTCACCCATCCTGAAGCCGGGTCTCCTGTTTGTGGGATGATTTCCTTTTGAGGACAATTAAAATACATTATTTCTGGTTTCAGTCCGATCTTGGTGCAGATGAGCAAGCACTGCCTTGCAGCTTTGTTGCCATTTTTAAGCTGCAGCCTGAAAGCTGCTGTTGACCAGCACATGTTCCCTCCGTGTTGGGCCCATTTGACAATGGTGGCTTTAGGCACATTGAAATGTGATTATGATCAGAATTGATTTCTTGACAGCATACTACTTGTGGCCCATTCTCGAAGATACGGTTTTCTGGTTATGCTGCTCTGCTGTCAACTTTTATCACCTGATTATCCAAAGAAAAGTCTTATTGCCAGATTGGTTTCCTTCCCATCCCTCCTAGAGCTCATGTATCTCGGAGAATGTAAACTCATTTTCACATGAGTCTAAGCCAAATGTAGGTGTGAACCCTCTCTGTATGGAACGGTTATCTTAAACTCAGATGTGTATACTTCCCGACTTTGCTAGGAACAAAGCACAAGTGAAATTGTTGGGACCAGAGTTTTGCTCAGATTTTAGGGGCTTCCAGGCCCGCTGGGAACATGACCCAGGAGTAGAAACTGTGAGGACCAAAATAGGACGGTAGACCTTTCTAGTTGTGTATTTTATGAGACAGACTAGAGAGTATACCCTTGGTGTTTCTGGGGCAATTTCCAAGCCTCTCCAGATCTCCATGTTCTTGAAAGAGGCCTTGATGGTTCAGGATTCTGGTTTCCTCCTGACATGCTCAAGTGAGAGCAATGTTTCCTATGCTAGTCTCACACCACCAATTAACTACCTTTAGTTTTTTCCCCACTGAAGACTCTTCTGGATCCATCTATTCCCCCCACCCCCTCCACTCACTGCCAGATTTCCACAGCCACTTCTTGTTTCCATGAAAAGCAAAGAGAAGGCTCATTCACATCGTAGATCCAAGCTGGCACCCCACTGAATGTGTCCATCCTTAATCTCACCATAACTTCTGCTTTCTTTCCTTGGTTAGAACCATCACTCAGGCCTCCCTATCTAATTTCCATTTCCATCCCAACACTAGCATTCAGTGTTATTTTCACAAAGGTGATGGGTCTGCATTCTGTTTTTCTCACTTTGTAAGAGTGATCAAACCCACAGGAATAAAGAGGGAACAACAGAGTCCCCACCGATAGATGCTGGGCCCTCTTACAGTGTTTGCAGAAATGCTCGGTGGCCGCTCACCCCAGCACCCCCACCACGTGGCAGATGGGTGCAGTTTCCCTTTGTGCCTCCACGGAATGACATGTCATGACACATGAGCACCTCGCCTGGTCGAAGCCACCGTTGTTCAGTCCACAGATGCAGGGTCTGCTGTATAGTCGGCTGCTCCCCACACAGGAATGACCTGCCCGGTTAGGTATAAACTGGTGCACGAAGTCCCCGTAGCAGAAGAGTTAGAATGTAGTAAGATGCAGTCTGCCTGACACCAAGACTATGTGAGCAGTAGTGGGGGTGGTTTTGTAAGGTCCGAAGGCGCTGCAGAATTGGGCAGGGTCTTGGTTGAGGCATACTCACCATAACTTCCATGAGGAGAGAGTGTGGAGGGGACGCAGAAGAGAGGCCCAGGGAACTCCAGCCACCCTCCTGTGCCCCAGAAGCTCTGTGTGGCCTAGGGCGGGGGGCGTGAATCTGTCTGCCTTCCTGATCTGGGAGCAGGTGTGTGCCCCGCCACAGCGGGAAGTGCCAGGTGGCATAGGGGTACATTGGCAGAGGCAGAAAAAGAACCTGCTGTTTTCTCCTAATTTCTAAGTTAATTGCTAAGGGCCTTTGCAACATTTTTAATGTGTGAAGAACCTTTGAACAGATGGCAGGTACCAAATAAGATAATGGAAGTGGTGGGAAAGGGCATTCTTTTGATGAGCTTGTTGCTTCACATTGTGCCTGGCACTGCTAGGTGCTCAGTCTCAGTCCCCGGGAAGGCAGGGACATGATGTTTTCATCAGAGGCAGTGTAACATGGAGATGAAGGGCACAGACCGCAGAGGTTCAAATCCCAGTTCTGCTGCTCTCTTGCTGTGGAAGCTCAAGCAAGTTAATGCCTCAGTGTCCTCATCTGTAAGAGAGAGTTCTACTAGTATCAACCGAGGGTTGTCGTTAAGAATTAAATGAGTTGGAGCGCCTGGGTGGCTCAGTGGGTTAAGCGTCTGCCTTCAGCTCAGGTCACGATCCCAGGGTCCTGGGATCGAGCCCCACATCGGGCTCCCTGCTCCGTGGGGAGACTGCTTCTCCCTCTGCCCCTCACCCTGCTCTCATGCTCTCGCTCACACACACTGTCTCTCAAATAAATAAATCTTAAAAAAAAAAATGAGTTTACTTAGAAGAGTGCCTAGCACCTGTTGTTGTCGTTGTTAATACCATCAGCAGGAGCATCAGCCACGTGCGGCTCCCCACGGGGCCGGCTACTCTCTCCGTGTCTAGCCCCCATTCTGGATACACTCCTGCAAGCTTTTTAACTAGCCCCGAGTTGCCAGTCTGGGGTTCCTTTAGCTGCCAGGTCACTCCCTGCCACATAATCAGCTGTTCCTCAACTTGCACTTTGTGGGCTTTTTCTTGAGTCTGTCACTGGGCAGCTGTCTCTGTCAGGTTTTGTTCTCCTTCTAAATATAGTCCAGCTAATTTCTGCCCTGTCATCAGGTTCAAAGAGTGTGGGACTTAGAACAAGAATGGTGGTTGGGAAACCAGCCCTCCTCCTATTCCAACTGCATAGCCTTCGGACATTTTGTCGTCTCCAAAGGTAGAACGGACAAGACAGCTTGGCGAGAAGACAGTAGCATGCAAAAAGACATTGCTTCTGGGGCCCGACGCAAGGGCGAATCAGGGTTCCTCCCCAGGGCAGGCCGCGCAGGTGGGGCAATCCCTGCGCCTCGCCTCACACCTGCAGTGACCAGCTGACAGATCCATTAGCGGTGCAGGGCTCCTGTTAGCGTCTCCGAGGCTGACCTGGCATTGGCTCTGGGTGTAATTGAATGCTTCGGGGAAATTTGATTAAAATGTGAAAGGACGCTTCCCGGCCATAGAGCTGTGGAGGCTGTCCAGTGTTACACGAAAGACAGGACCGGTTGTCCCTGCCGCGTTAGCTGTGGCTGAAGGAACAATTAGTGTTACATTTGGCCAGGAGACGATGCGCCGTGTCGCTACGGTGTCAGCTCTGTCTGACGTAGGAGAGGTCAGTGCGGAGTCGGACACTTGCATGTCGCCTTTGAGAAGGAAGCTAGGGGCTCCCTAACGCAGTGGCCTTTTTGCGTTGCTCTTACATAGTTTTTATGTAAGGGAACCACCAGCCCACAGTTTTCCTGAGAACACCAGATGGCTGCACTGCCATGTTCACCAGGGACTTCTGAGATTCATGCTTATTCACTTATTAGCAGTTGCCGATCTCATAGAAAAACTAAGGAAACCTTATCTAGAATGCTGCAGTTTTTTTTCTCGAAAGGTGGACTTCTGATCTAAAGAGCCAGAGCAGGCGCCCCATGTGCGCCTCAGCATCAATCCATCATTCTCTGGGCGGCAGCGGCTCGGCCTCCTTCAGCCCTGCTGCTGGCTGCTCACCCCATTACACCCGCAGATTTTCACGTCCGCTTGCAATTGTGTACTGAAACCGTGCATCCCCCAGTGAAGTACAGTTCCAGCTCCGACAGGCTTCATCACAGCACCGACACAAAAAGACAAACAGATCTGACTTGCCATGTTATCCATCCAATAAAAAAAAACCACCCAAGGGTAGAAGAAGAGCTATTCATCACGTCCCAGCACCTCAGCCAAGCCTGGAAGTTCAACTGCAATATTTCTAGGTGGCTTTAGAAAACCTTTCCTTGGCAAAGCAAAGAGTTCTTCTGACAGCTCTTTTTACCAGCGAGCCAGCCTGTCTGGGTTAGAACAAAGGGAATTCTGCCCATCTGATTTGAGCTGGAGAGCGATTTTCTACTTCCCCAGCGGTTTGCTGTATCATGGTGGAAGTTGGAATACTTTTCCGTATGTTAAGCAGGTCTTCCTCTTCATTCTGCCTGCATTTCCCTTATCTGCAGTCAAGCTTTGGCTGCTGAGGCAGCCTTTGCCCTGGTTTAGCATGAGCAGAATAGTAACGTTGGCCTGAAAAGAGATTCAAGAGATGATTATGGGATTATTCAGTAGGCTTGTCACCAGAGAATGTATCTGTTACAAAGGGCATGTAGATTTTTTTTTATTATGGAATGTCTGTTTTAGCAATTGTATGCCCATGTATATTTTACAGCATCTACAATAGTTAAACTTTCAGAGCACTTTTGTTAGTATGTCTTGCTCTTCCGAGTACCTTATTTTTCCAGAAAGTTCCTTCACTTAACAAAGCTTTTCTGAAAGGGGCAAGGGTGAGAGCCTTACCCACAGTATAAAGCTTAAAAGACTATTTCAAGGAAAGTGTGGTTTGATTTGAATTGCAGCAGGTAGGGGAAATCTACTAAGAAATGTGCTCCCTCTGCATTTGGAAGCTTCACCTTCCCGTATGTGAGGAGCACATGTTTTTATTTTTCTTATTGGAAAACAAAGGATGGACTTAGCCAGACCTTTTGGTTCTGCCAAACTGATCTGAGCTGGCAGTTAGCCACTTGATGAGTGCCTTGGGGTTACTCTTATGCAAGCCTGGGACAATTCTAATATTTAAAGGTGAACATGGCACGATAAAGAAGGAGCATTCACTTGTGATTTTTTTTTTTTTAAATGCACGTGGTGATGGCAGGCGTGGATTCTGTCCACAGATACTCTCAAGTAGCTGCCATTGCCCAGCCCTGACTTAGCTCTAGTTATAAAGTGAACCGGACAGAATGGCCCCCGACTCACAGAGCTGACAGTCCAGAGGGGGTAGAGTCTTCTTCAAGTCCCCTTGATGATTGTTTTCACGGAGCAAGAGGAGAGGCAGGGTTAAGCTGTGTCTGGCTTGGCTCAGAGGGCCTGGAAGCCCCTGCTGCCTCCATCAGTCCTGTGGTCTAAGTGGATCACATGTACCTGGGTTCTTCCTCATTTTGAAAACCATTTCTGTCACTTCCTGGGATGATGTGAAGATACATATAGTTACGATCCACTTTTGATTTTTCAGAGGTAGAATATTCCGTCTATCCCTTCTTGATTTGCTTCTTTTCCTGCCTCCTTATTCTCACAATCACTGGGACTTCCAGCAGAGAATAGACCTGGAAAGAAAAAGGACAGGAAACTCAGGCCAAACATCGTGGGCCCGAGGATAAAAGGGTTAAGGTTGTAGGGTACGCAGGGCTGACGGCGAGAGGGCAGGTGAGTTTGGGGGAGAGTGGATTTCATTGTCCTCTGGTTCACCAAGCCAGGCTCTCTGACATATGTTTGTTCCTGTGAGAAAATGCTGTATTAAAAAAATGCACAGTGACAGTGGTAGAAGTCGAATACTTGCTGTTTACTGAAAGTGATCACAATTTTCTGGTGACGGTTCCGTGTTTAAGAAAGTACAGGTAGAGGTCTCAGAGGAGGCAGAGGGTGACAGTATCAGATCTGCCTTCAGAATGCTGATCTTTCATTTTGGGGGAGACTTTATACATATATATATATGTATATATATATATACATTTTTTTTTGTTCACAGAATGAAGTTGGCCTACTGGAGTTCTTCCAAAATGTGATAAAAGAAACTAGGGCAGAGCCAAAAAAAGTAACTAGTTGGGTCCTCAACATTTTTCTGGGTTTTTTAAAGCAACAGAACCTTACTGTCAATGAGAGGTGAGTGGGGTTTGGAGATTCTTTTTTCCTTTTTTTGATGAACTCTGTGTCCAGAAGCAGTTGAAGTAGGGCAGGGCCAGTGTTTTGTTCTCCCTCTTCCCCCTCAGGATCTCCTGACAAGACACACACCCCCTGTGAATTCCAGATTCTAAAGCTGTCCTCCCTCACATCTGAAATTTCGTTTATTTGTTCAAATCTTTGTCTGTGCTGTCCTTTGTACTGTGCTGGAGCTGCGAACCTAAAGATGAGTAAGACAAGAAGTATACAAGCTGGTGGGGGATATGGGCCTGTAAGAGAGCAGGTAGTCACCTCAGTGTGATTCTGTTAGGCCAGAGGCACAGGGGGTGCCCTGAATGAACACAGAGGGGGCCTGACCCGAGGCCAGAAGGTGAACAAGGTTTCCCTCAGAAGCGAATGCTGGAGCTAGGCCCCAAAGACCTAGTGGGAGTTGCCAGGTGATGGGAGGGGCGAGGGCATTCTAGGCAAGGGAGTGGCCGATGGACACTCAGAGGCAAGCAGGTGTATGGGCTCAAGAAACCCAGAAACTCCGGGGTGCTGAGGGGCAAGCAGGACAGCTCAGGAAAAAGCCACAGAGACCAGCAGAGGCCACCGTGCAAACACTTTTGTCAGCAGCTCTCAAAGCCCTAGATCTCCATCGCACTCCAGTTTCACTTTGGGGGAGTAGGTTGGAAGAACAGACCAGAAGCAAGGAGCCAGTTGCTGGAGTGCCAGTGAGAAATGCCATGGGCCTGAGCCGAGGTAGATGGAGAGCAATTCTCTCACCTTGTACAACTTCCAGTTCTTACTTGGACAGTGGAGTGAAATGGAGGGCAGCATTTTACAGTCTAGTGAGAGGTAGAGGAGGAGGAGTGAGTTCAGAGGGAAGGGGCGGGGCACGATGCCATGTTCCATTTTGGACCTGCTGAGTTGGGCTGCCTGTAGGACAGACATCCCCCTCATGGGGATAACCAGGAGGC
This sequence comes from Leptonychotes weddellii, assembly GCF_054177405.1. Classification (NCBI taxonomy): domain Eukaryota; kingdom Metazoa; phylum Chordata; class Mammalia; order Carnivora; family Phocidae; genus Leptonychotes; species Leptonychotes weddellii. The sequence goes on from NC_138370.1 coordinate 64,221,873, forward strand.
AGTCAGATATATGATCTACCGCTGACAAGAGAGATCTGGGAGGTATGAATCCTAGAGTTCTCATTTGTTCATTATTCAGCACATGTTTATTTAGACTCTGCTCTGTGCAAAGCACTGTGCTAAACATGGGGAAGACCAGTCAGCACAACAGATGTAGTCCCTGCTCTCGGAGCTGACGGTCTAGAAGCCGGTGATGACAAAGCAATGAGCTAGGTGCTCTTGAGAAGGGGGAAAGGAACAGCTAAGCTAAGGCCTGGGGGAAGGATGAGTAAGGTTAGGGAAAATCCAAGAGGTAAAAGTGTTCCAGTATAGGGAACAGCACGTGTAAAAATCATGAGGTGCGTCCGGGCATCCTGTGTCTGGGAACGCAAGGACATAGTCCAGTATAGGTGGAACATGGACTTAGCAGCTTATAGATAGTACTTGAAGTTGTTGAAACAGAAAAGGATCAGGGAGGGTATGGCCTGATGGGACGGCTGAGGAAGGAGCTGGAGATGCTCTAGACTCTAAGTGAGAAGCGCAGGCAGAGAAGGAGGCAGCTGAGAAGAAATGGCAGAGAAGAGGAAAACTAGGACAGAATGTCACAAAAGCCAAAGGAAAGGCAAGATTTAAGAAGGGAAGAGTGAGCAGCAGATTGCAGTATGGGGAGTGAGGGAGAGAGCGTTCATGAGGAACCCCCCCCCAACCCCGGCAGGGCCCCAGGGGAACGTGGCGCCCCCTGTCAGCAGGTGTGCCATTGTCTCAGCATCCCGAGGCCGAGGCCGTAGAGAGTGGGGGAGGGGGACGAGCCTACATGGATACGTGATCCCAAAAATTTGTTTGCTCAAAGAAGGTCTTGCTGTATAGTGCCAACTTCCTGTTCAGCCTCCTGCTTGCAGTGTGTATATGTATGCCGTAATGTGGCCATGTGGGACCAGTTCACTTCCTTACTTGGCTCCTTACCAGCAGTGACCTTGGATGAGTTCCCCTCTCTCACCCTCCATTGCTTCACTGTGAAACGAAAACGGCAGTACCTAGGTACTGCCAAGGGTTTTGGAGAGGAAAACGCACAGTGCCTGGCACGTAGTGGGCCCTCAGCGGTCGTTTCCTTCTCTTTGCCCGGTTGGTGTGTTAAGTACCGAAACGATGGCCACCCTCAGCCTCCTAAGCTCCTTTGGCATCTGTTGCCTCTCTGTCTTTCGTTCCTACCCTTTGGGGTTTGACCTCTCCTCAGAAACTCCACTCTTTACACTGAAAATATGGTGGCCGTTCAGGGAAGGCTGGAGCCATCCAGAAGAGTTTATGGAGGAGAAACAACTGTACCAAAGCCTTAAAGAATGGATGGGAGTTGGTGAGGCAGAGGTCTGGGCGACACCTGTGGAGAGCCAAGGGTGGGAATGGGAATGCATTGCACGTTCTTAGACTGAGGAGGAGCATAGCTTGTAGGAGCAGAGAGTGGGAGACGGCAGGAAAGCGCAGCTGACTGACTGGCGCAGGGCTGGGATATGAGGATGTGGAGAGTCACGGGGCAGGGGCGGGTGTTAGTCGTGAATCCAACAAATGCGGTAGAGTGCCCCTCTGGGCAGAGCACGAGGTTAGACGAGGAGGCCCCCACCCCGGCCCTCGAGGAGCTCGCCGTCTCCTGGGGAGGACTAGACTCGTGTGGCAGCATTTTAATCCGAGGCAGAAAGCAGTGCTTCTGTTTTACAACTATACACAGCACAGTGGGAGCAGAGAAGAGGGAAGCGCCTATTGGCCAGAAGAAGCCAGGAAGGCTCCAAGATGTGGTTTGAGCTTTCGGAGGAGTTAAAAATCTGATCCTTAAATTGATGGTTTCCATGTCTTTGGCTATGATGGACTATGTTGGCCTAGAGTCACTGAATTTTAGTCCTGCCAGAGACCTTAGATAACTTCTGGTTCCGCTCTGTCCTTTAGCAGACAAGGAAATCGAGGCCCTGACCAGTAAGGTGACATACCTTAGGCTGCTCAGCTGCTGAGACTGGTAGCCGAGTCCCCTGACTTTCAGACCAGCTTCTTTATATGTCGGTCTGCAATTAGGGGTTTGCGTACCAGCCATGTTGGTAGCTGCTGAAGGTGCTGAGGTTGATAAATTAGCTTGTAGAGTGAACTTGGAGCCCCTGATATTTACCTAAACAATTCATAAGCACTACAGTTTTAAGAACCCAGAGGGTACCCAATTCTACATAAACCTAATAAGGAGTTGTTCCAAAAGCAGGTAAACGGGGGAGCTAAGCTCCGGTTCTGTTACACAATTTATGTAGAACAAGGACTAAGGATCCAAAAGCAAGCTGTAGCAGCTCTCTTCCTACACAGTTCAGAGAACCATCGTTAGCTGCACCGGCTGTCCCAGCCTCACCTCGGAACAAACAGCAATCAAGGAACAGCCGTAGCTGCCGGAGCGAATGTTTCCAGAGCTTAGAACGGCAGTCGCTATGGAGCTATAGCAGTAGTCATATGACGACGCCAGGCGGGGAACACTCTAGAGGTCAAGTTGGCAAGAACTGATTTTGCAAATTAGCATTCATCTTTAAAGACCTGTCAGAAGACTGGTGTTTAAAGAGTCCAACCAGAAGAGCTCTTGTTGAACTCGGCTTTTTAATTATTTTGAGCATATTGCTTTGAAAGTTGTTTTTCTGTTAACTCCTTCTAAATTGCTATTAATAACAGGTTGGATTTAGTTAAGAACATGGAAATTACAGCTACCCTGAGCAGGCGCTTCACAGTGACATCAGGCAAGTGCCACCATCCAGTTGTCCGGTCTAGTCGAGTGCCCCGAACTTCCAGGTCAGCCGTGGGCAGCGGTTCCTGAGGCACTCGCCATCCAGGGCAGGCTTTAGAGCCAAGAGGGCCTGATGGTGAGGGAAGAGAAGTCCAGCAGTGGGATGTGTGCGGTAGCATCCAGGAGTGGGGCTGCAGGGTTCGGAGCCCATTAAAGATCATTCCGGCAGCCCTGTGAGCGAACATGGTTATTACCTCATAAGGCAAAACAAAGAATATGTGACAAAGACCACGTGTGGCCCACAGAGCCTTAAACATTTGCCCTCCGGCACTTCCTGGATGAAGTTTGCTGACCCCAGCTTAGAACATGTTTGGTGAGAGGTCATTGAGTCCAGTGGTAGAGAGAACTGGATCCTGAAGAAGCAGAGGCAGTCTTGGGAACAGATGGGCTTCGCTTGTCTGCCAGCCTGAGGTGGAGGCAGAAAACCGTATGGAGAAGAGCCCTGGCCACTCCTTATTAGCGGGACATTCAAAGAAAAGGAAGAGAATGCGGAGGTCCAAGGAGAAGGGGTGTTCGCAAGGGGCTTTAAATGTAGCCCAGAATTGGGGTGCAATAGAATGGGGGGAAAGCAGTTGTGCTTGGCAGCAAGCAAAGGGTATGTGATTTTTTTTAAGAGAAGAGCTTCTGTAGAGGGCTAGGATTAGTATCCACATGGCTGTGCTCACAAGGGTAGATAGTAGCCACTAATGCCAGATGTTTATTGGTAAAGGTAAGGCAAGAGCCCAGGCAGAAGTAAGTGTCTTCAAAATCACTTGCGGACATTTTCAGGATCAGGAAGATCTGAGCATTTGTGAAGGTGCGTGAGTAAAGCCCCAGGAGAGAGGAAACAAACATGCAAGTGGGATCCGTAAAAGTGGAAAGTAATGGGATTAAAAGCATGAGTCGAGGGCTTGGTTTGTTGGAACCAGGAGGAAGAGGGCACGACAGAAAATTCTGAGTCTTGCATCAGCTGATGACCTTACGAAGTGAGAGGTGAGGAGGGCATGTGCCAAGAAGGGAAGTGGGAAGGAGACTGTCTGGAACAGGTGCTTGGGTTGGGGCACCCGGTAGGGGTGCAGGGAAACCGTCGAGATGAACACAAGGATTATTGACCAGCAAGAACCACCTGGGTGTCCAGATCCCTCTGTCTTCCTCTAGGAGCTTCCTGTGTCCCATCGGAACAGAAGCAGAGAAGGTGGCCTTTGGGCCTGAAAAGAGTGTGGGGATTGAGATGGACCGCACATTTCTCCAATGAGGGGAGGGGGCTGGAGGGGTATGGTTGTAGAGATAGCAGAGTGTTTACTCCCAGAATCCAAGCTGGGGATGGAGTTGTGATCCTGAAAGAGCTCTAGGGGACTGGAGGAAGTTGGCAGATGGGAGAGATCCCTCTGTACATACGCAGGCCTCAGGGGATTGGAGGCTGGCACACAAAGCTTAAGCCTTCCAGTGTCAGAGTCTTCTTTAGTGGAGACACATTCACTGTCCAGGAACCAGCATTATCTGACAGCAGCAAATCAGTAGCTTGTGCTTCTGCTGCCATTATGTTGCAGATCTGATGGTTTATTTATTTAACTGGTGAGTGGGGTCTTCTACCATCAGTCTGACAGGTACTGATCTTTGTCATTGTCTCACTCAAGGTTAGCCCGGGCATATCTGGAATTAATGTGTGCGGTATACCAGATAGCTCTCCCTGTTGGTGGGAAGAGTTCTGTGACACAAATATTACTGACTTTGTGTCAAGCATTTGTGGGTACAGAGAGGTGAGAAATCTCCAATGCTGTTAGGTCGGTGGAAATATTTTATAGTGTACATTTATGACCTAACTAATGAATTAAGGTCATTAGATGAAAGGCAAAGTATTTTTAGTTATGTTGTGTTCTATTTCTGTTCTTCTCTGTCTCCATGTCCCTGATATCATCAACTCATGTGGGAGAAGGGACCTTTTCTTTTCTGCATGCTCTAGAAATCCAGTTTAACATCAGTACTTATTATGGGTTCTACCTACTGTCTACACTCTAATTAGCCACCATATTTTCTAGGATTGCAGAACACCCAAGGGACACTCGTTTTTCAAACAACCTGATTCTTTATTGTCAGTAAGGTGGAAGATTGGAAAAGGGATTTATCGGTTTATTTCCAGCTCTCTGCCCCTCTTCCTGTTGAGATTTAATCAGCGTGGTTCACAGATGTTCCAGATACCAACTTAATAACACCAGTTAGTCTCCAAACCTAGTTTTCACTTGGAATTACCTTTTATCCCTACTTTGGATAAACAAAGACTTTAAGGATGATGGTCTGCCCCTGTGTGGGCAGCTGCTTCGAATGAACAACCCTAATGAGGCTTCACTGGACTTGAACCAGAGTCCAGTAAGTCAGAGCTGGTGAACTTGCACTCACTGGGTTTGGAATTCATGGAAACTGGATGGGGCCTCCATGGCAGTTTCCTTTTCATTATCTAGGAGCTTACAAAGAAATTAATTGTGATTGATTAGAACTAAGACATAAACAGAAGGTGTTTTCCCTTGGCGTTAAACATTTCAGAAGCTCTCATTCACACTGATGTGCTATTTATAAGTCCTTCCTATCTATTTAAAATTAGTCCCTTAATGACCTCAGATAAACAGCGTTTTATTAGCCTAGTTGCTCTATGTGTTTAAAAGTAGCAAATTCACATATTTTAAAGAAATGGTGTGTAATTCAGTGTTGTCTTTTCACTAATCTAGGCACTACCCCCCCCCATACACACACACACACCACTCCTACCCCCAAATGTGAATTAATGACACTTTATGGGTTTGGTTGCTCCTTGGCCTTTCTTTTATCATGGGATCTTGGCAAGTAAGTCACATCCTAAAAGTATGGATATGATGGATTCTGGACCCTTCTGTTGTGAGTCTGGAGAGAACAGTGTCTGTGCTGATGCCCATAAGGACAGTTAAGGACACGGATGGCAGTCATGGAGAGTTCCCTTAAAGAAAAGCTCTTACAAGTACAAAGAACTTATATTTGCATAAAAACACTCAGAAAAGTAGCTTTGTTAGCTCTTTTGTTTGAAGTAATTTTTAGGCTGATCTTGAAAATATTTAATTACTGGGTTGTTTTGTTTTGGTTTTTTTCTCTTGTCATGGTTCATGAATTTTGCAGCCACTCCTTTTTTTGACTAATTAAACTGAGCAGTTGTCTGTTGCTACAACTTTTGCCAGACAGTCATTATTGTTGAGTAGTAAAATAAAGAAAAACAACACTAGTCACCGAAATTTGTTATATCCTAAAATACAAAATAAATAAATAAAATAGAGCCCAATTGGCGTGTTATTTCCATTCCTGGGTGTGGGTTTAATTATTTAAACCTACAAAATCAAGGGCTTTGTTTCTGAATAACCATAAATGGATATGCTGACAGTGTGAAATGTAAATTTATTTTCTCTCCTTTCGGGGGCTGCTAGTCCTGTCACACCTTCTGCACTGGCTGAGCTGCTCAACCTGCTGGACAGAAAAGCCATCTCTTCATCAGCAGCTAAACAGGTATGTCAACGCTTCCTAAAGCTTCGGACTGCTGTGCTATCCCAGTAAATGTTTTATGCCAAATGCCATCACTAAGTGAATTTCATAATTGAAGTATTCAATGCTTGTAAATGCTGTTTTTATACTGAAGAAGTAGAAACATTTCGTTTAGCAAAAGAAAAAAAAAAGCCAGTATGTGCGATGTAGGTAATACACTTCTCATCTTTGCCTAACCAGGGGGAATAGTTCCTGTTTGGTTTTGCCTGGAATGTTTTCCAAACATTTGTTTATGTGAAAGGTGGGACTGCAGCTTGTGGGGGCTTCAGAGCATGCGCACTGCCCCTGTGCCCCGCAAGGCCAAGGTCAGGGGCGGCTTCGGCACTGCTCCCTGACCCACTGGTCCCTGTCAGTCCTCCGCGGCTGCCCAGCCAGTCCTAGGGGCTTACTGGTGGTCTTCGTTGCCTCATCGCCCCCTGAAATTCAGTCTTCCAGCAAGGAGGATGAGGTCAGACTGCCTGTCACTTAGCAGATAAAATTTTATACATGCGCCCGGTGAACGCAAGCTGCGAAAACCAGCAGCCGCATCAGAGGTGGCCTCAGCTTCATCACCCTCCACCTGACAGTCATAGGTGGCCGAAAGATTCCTGGAATCCAGAAAACTCTCACAAGTAAGTTCCCAGAAAGACAAAGAACACCAAGGCGGCAGCCTGATCTCAACTTTGGATATCGAAGCCATCAGTGCTTCAGACAGAAACTTAATGTGACTTTAATGGTGCCTTTTGCATTTACTATTTAGACACATCGGCAGCAGTGGCAGGTACTGAGTGAGGCTTTGGAATAGCAGCTGCTTTGGGCTAGTTATAAGGCACTGTGGAGCTCACACCCAGCTCTGTGCAATGAAACTGGAAACAGAACTAATAAAGGTTCTGTCTCCCCACCACCCAGTGAGGCTGTCAACTGCAGGGACCTTGGCACATGTAGGAAAGGATTTTGGTTGCTTGGATGTCAGAAGAATACAAATGTTTATGACAGTGCTCAGCAGTAGCAGAAAGATTAGATGGCCTGAGGGTAGAAAAAAAACTCTATATGTATACATAAGAGCAGATGAATTGTAGCATTTGAAATGAAAGGGGAAAAAATTTTCCCCTTCTCATTCATCCTGTCCCACCAGACCTGGGGAGGCAGAGAAGGAGGAAAGGAAGAAAGGAGAAAGGGGAAGGGAGGGAGGAAGGAAGGAAGGAAACCCAGTACAGTGAATATGATTTGTTCAATGGGAAGAAATGGAAAATGCTAGAAGATGCTGACAGCTGATTCAGATATAGATAGGGACACCTTTGGATTCTGTCAACTTCCAGCATGTTTAAAGGAACCCGGGTGAATCCTGGCTGCAATGAGGTAATCAAACTAAAATAAAAGTCTGATTAGAAAGGTGTTAAATGTATGCTGGCATGAGGGAATCTCCTGTATATATTATTGCCTTGGGCGTTTTCCTTTTTTTATTTTTCTACTTTTTCTGTTTTTAAGAAAATCACTTACTGATTTTCTGGTAAAAAAAAAAAAGACATTTGTTCATTATTAAGAATTTAATGCAGAAAAATACAAAGATCTTCAGATTCTACCACCTTGAAATAACTACCATTAATGTTGGGTGAACACCATTCCAGGTATCTGTCCATGCACATGTACCATTATAAGGATAGATTGATGGGATGGGCAGACATGAGGTTAGAGAAATAAAGACTTTAGAAAGTAAGAAGTTATAGTACTCTTTTTTTTAGTTTATTTCTTTATGAAGTGCACAGTTCATTGGTTTTTAGTATATTCACAAAGCTGTGCAGCCATCAACACTAATTCCAGAACATTCTCATCACATCAGAAAACAAACCATTAGCAGTCACTCCCATTAAAAGGATCATACACCATGATCGAATGGGATTTATTCCAGGGATGCAAGGATGGTTCAACCTCCACAAATCAATCAGCATGATACACTACATTAACAAAGATAATCTCAAAAGGTGCAGAAAAACTTTTTGAGAAAACTCAACATTCATTTATGATAAAGAATCACAACAAAGTAGGTATAGAGGAAGCATACTTTAACATAATAGAGGCCATATATGACAAGCCCACAGCTAACATACTCAACTCCCTTGCCCTAGGTTACCACTAATCTACTCTCTGTCTCTACGGATTTGCCTGTTCTGAACATTTAATGTAAATGGGCTTATGTAGCCTTTTTTGTCTGGCTTCTTGTACTTACCATGATACTTCAAAATCCATCTATGTGGTAGCATGTGCCTGTACTTCATTTCTTTTTAAGGCTAAAGAATATTCCATTGTAAGTATATGCCACATTTTGCCTCTCCGTTCATCAATAAATGGACATTTGAGTTGTTTCTAGTTTTTGGCTCTTGAAAAACATGCTGCTTTGAACATTTGTGTTCAGATGTTTTGGTTTAAGTGTATGTTTTCAGGTTTTTTGGGTATGGACCTATGAGAATGGAATTTCTGGGTCATATGGTAATTGTACATTGAACATTCTGAGAAGCTGCCTATTTTCCAAACTGGCTGCACCACTAACATTCCCGCCAACAACATATGAGGGTTCGTCTCTCCATATCCTCCCCAGCACTTGTCTGTCTTTTTGATTATAGTCATCCTAGTAGGTGTAAAGTGATATCTCACTGTGGCCTTGATTTGTATTTCCCTAAGGACTAACTACATTGAGCATCTTCTTGTGTCTTTTATAGTATATGCTCTTTAAGAGAAAAATGTTACAATTAATTTTTACTGAATTTAACAAAAGAATCCAGGTAGGCCTTGGGTTTGAGAAACCCTGTGAGTCAGAGGGTACTCAAGCAGAGCAGAAAAATTCTCTGCTTCCACTCCTTATTGATGTTTTCCCTTACACCTTTCACTGCACCTTCCTCACAGGTGTTCAGCAGTGCTTCTGAGATTTACAAACCTCATCCCTTTAAAGGCACCCCAGGGTCCAGGGGAGTTGAGAGGTCGCTACCATGAAGCACCCCTATTTTTCAGAAATGGAAAGAGAAAAGGATTTATCATTATGAGCAGCCTCCTGGTAACCATAGACAAAATCATCTGGATTCCTGTCACAGGATCCAGTGCTACCTGTCAAAGTGGTGGGTAGCAGCCCCCTCTCCTCCCCTCCCCAAGGAGAGGGCCGTCAGAGTCACAGTTCCCCTGCAGACAGCATCCCAGGATCCTGAGCCTCTTGTGACTCAGAGGCCCCGGGTGCTGTCCAGACTGCTGGCCAGCGCAGCCCCAGGGGAAACCATGCAGAGTGTGTTTGTGTCCCCTTTGTGCCCTCCTAAAATAGATGTGGATGATCCACTCTCTTCTGGGGATGGTCCAGTTAGCATTCCTACTGGAACCAAGCCGGCTTGGGATTCTGTAGAGATGGAAATTGAATTTTAACATGTAGGTGTGCCACTTAACCCATTTCCTCTGGTCTTTGGGGTCTGCTTTAAAGAGAAATCACCAAACCCTTTTAATGTAGAAAATGTTCTGTGTCCTGCAGTAAAACGGTTACAAATGATTTGATGTCGTCTTCTCTCCCTTTTAGTGCTTCAGTTCTATGTGCATTTTACTGTGCCCCACTTCTCTTAGGGGCTTGGGTGGGTGGTTGTGCCTTTCTAGAAGAATAACCTTTCCCAGTACTTGCCTTTGAGCAGAGGTGACCGCCCCCCTTTCGGTAACTGTCACAGCCCCCTCCCTGCCTTCTCCCTTGAACAGACCTTTCCTCCACAGTCTGACCCTGGAAACCCCTGGACAGGCGAGGGGCCTGCCTGCTTTCCTTGCATCCTTCCTTCCAGATACTTTAACAGTAGCACTAGCTAGAGAAAGTCGGGTAGTAGTTGAAAGGGTGTGTGAATTCGGTCCCCAGGGACCTGAAGGCTGAGCTTCTGCCCGTGTGTCTGAGCCGGCTCCCTGGTCAGTGTGTGATTGGGGGTTCCCAGCTTGCGTGACCCCATGCTCCCCGTGGGCATTTAACACAGATGGCCCGCACTACCCTAGGAATCCCTTGTTGCAGATGTTTGTCTCGGGTGGGCAGCAGCAGGACCCAGGAGCTGCACGCCTAGCCAGAAACAATTGTACTTGGATAGCACTTCCCAGGGTGGGAATTAAACACAGACAGAAGCTGAGGATTTACGCTGCAGCACGAGGCTGGTGACCACAGAGGCCATTGTGTTTGCAGCCAGAGGGCCCAGGAGGCCTGCAGAGGCTGGCCTGGAGGCTGGCCACCCCTTCAGCGGCTCCTACACTGCTGGGCGTCAGCCAGGAGTGCACAGTCTGGGTCTGAAACAGAAATGAGCACAGGATGAGACAACTGGAGTCTACTGCATCGGCCCGGGGGGCTGGGGCTGGGCTGCGGTGGCCACTTGACTAATTGGGGAAGTTAATAATTAGCTGATGTGTTCTAACAGGGCATAGAGAGCACCCCCAGACCCAGGGCTCCCATGTGTTCCCGGAGGCTGCTGAAATGTTTCTCGAGCGTCACTCCTTTATACCCCCGCCCTACTTTCTCAGGGAGCAGCCAGCTCTCTGCAGTTAGAAGTATCCATCCTAGCATTGTCCTGCTTTTCCTCCTGAATGGTGTGGTTTGGCAGTGATCCCCGGGCTGCCTCACACCACCTCTATTCTGGTGCTTTCTGGCTCAGGCAAATCCAACAAGCATTTGAGCCGGTCGGGTCCCACTGTATTAGGTCCCAGGCAAAGGCTGACCCCCCAGTCCGCCTGCTCAGGTCCGCCCTGTGCTTTCTGCCAAGGTGGCTGTCTTGGGCCAGGAGAAGTGAGGCAGGCCCAGGAGCGACCTCCTGTGTTTGCCAGGAGTGCCTGCTTCCAGTCCTGGGCCGCAGGGACCGTCCGAGTCCGCTGAGCGTCCCGCCTCATTTTCCTGTAAAGAGTTGCTGCATAGACTCTTTATAAGCAAGTCCTTGCAGGTGATTTCCATTTTGAGCCAGCAATCTGGATCCCTCTTGAGATTTCCACATTCTCTTCTTGAATGTTGGACATTTCTTATGCCCTTTTTTGGAGACTGTGCAGAGGAACAAAATAAACACTGGTCAAAGTCTAAATACCTACCAGAGGGATCATTTAATTACATTATGATAAATACGCTTGATGGATATTAAATTTTTTTATTAATACACAAAAGTAGTTCTGCAGTAAGTGAAACAAAAGCAGGTCACAAACTGTCCATATGTTATGATTGCAACTATGTTACGAAACAAAGAAAAATATGGGAAGGAAAAACACCAAAATACATTTGTTATCTTGAGGGAATGAGAAATATAGGTAATTTCTTTTTATCATTTCCATGTTTCCTTATTTCCTACAGTGAATATGTATTAACTTGTTTTTTTAAGTGAAGTATAGTTGACACATAGTATTAATTTCAGGTGTACAACTTAGTGTTTCAACATTTATATACATTATAAAGTGATCACCATAACTCTAATTACACTCTAATTACCATCTGTTACTGAAGTTATTAAAGTATTATTGACTGTAAAATGTAAAAGTTAAAAAAAAAAAGTATTATTGACTGTACTCACTATGCTGTACTTTGAATCCCTGTGATTTGTTTTATAACTGTAAGTTTATACCTCTTAATCCCTTTCATATATTCCCCCCCAACCACCATATTCTTCTTTGTATCCATGAGTCAGTTTCTGTTTTGTTTTTAAATTCCACATATAAATGAACTCATATGGTATTTTTATTTCTGAGTTATTTCACTTAGTATAACACCCTCTACGTCCATCTATGTTGTCAAAAGTAGCAAGATTTTATACTTTTTTATGGCTGAGTGATATTCCTTTGTGTATATATACCACATCTTTATCCAGTCATCTGCCGATAGACACTTGGGTTGCTTCCATATCTTGGCTATTGCAAACGGTGTTGCAATGAACATAAGGGTGTATATATCTTTTCAAATAGGTGTTTTCATTTTCTTTGGATAAATAGCCAGAAGTGGGATTACTGGATCATACGATAGTTCTATTTTTAGTTTTTTAAGGAGCCTGCATACTGTTTCCCACAGTGGCTGCACCAGTTTACATTCCTACACAGCAGTGCAAAAGGGTTCCATTTTCTCTGCATCCTCGCCAACATTTGTTTCCTTGTGTTTTTTATTTTAGCCATTCTGACAGAAGGTGATGTCTCATTGTGGTTTTGATTTGCATTTCCCTTAAGATTAGTGATGTTGAGCATCTTTTCCTGTGCCATCTGTATATCTTCTTTGGAAAAATATCTACTTGGGTCCTCTGCCCATTTTTTAAATTAGATTACTTAGGTTTGGGGGGTTTTTTTTGTTTTGTTTTGTTTTTTGGTGTTGAGTTGTAGAAATTCTTTATATATTTTGGATATTAACCCCTATCAGATATATCACTTGCAAATATCTTCTCCCATTCAGCAGGTTGTCTTTTCATTTTGTTGATGGTATCCTTCACTGTACAAAAGCTTTTTAGTTTGATGTAGTCCCATTTGTTTATTTTTGCTTTCATGTCCCTTGCCTGAAGAGACAAATCCAAAATAAGATGCTAAGACCAGGGCGCCTGGGTGGCTCAGTTGGTTAAGCGACTGCCTTCAGCTCAGGTCATGATCCTGGAGTCCCGGGATCGAGTCCCATACCGGGCTCCTTGCTCAGCAGGGGGTCTGCTTCTCCCTCTGACCCTCCTCCCTCTCATGCTCTCTGTCTCTCATTCTCTCTCAGATAAATAAAAATCTTAAAAAAAAAAAAAAAAAAAGATGCTAAGACCAGTGTTCAAGATTTTACTGTTTATTTTCAGAGTTTTATGGTTTCAGGTCTTACATCTAGGTCTTCAATCAATTTTGAGTTAATTTTTGTGTATGGTGTAAGAAAGTGGTCCAGTTTCATTCTTTTGCATGTAGCTGTCCAGTTTTCCCAACACCACTTATTGAAGAGACTGTCTTCTCTGCATTATATTTATTGCCTCCTCTGTCATAGATTAATTGACTGTATTAGTGTGGGTTTATTTGTGAGCTCTGTATTTTTTTCCATTGACCTATGTGTCTGTTTCTGTGCCAATATCATACTGTTTTGATTATTGTAGCTTTGTAGAATAGTTTGAAATCAAGGAACATGACACCTCCAGCTTTATTATTCTTTCTCAAGTTGCTTTGGCTATTCAGGGTCTTTTGTGGTTCCATACAAATTTAGGATTATTTGTTCTAGTTCTGTGAAAAATAACATTGGTATTTTGATGGGGATTGTTTTGAATCTACAGATTGCTTTAGATAGTATGGACATTTTAAAAATATAAATTCTTCAGGGCGCCTGGGTGGCTCAGTCGTTAAGCGTCTGCCTTCGGCTCAGGTCATGATCCCAGGGTCCTGGGATCGAGCCCCGCATCGGGCTCCCCGCTCTGCGGGAAGCCTGCTTCTCCCTCTCCCACTCCCCCTGCTTGTGTTTCCCCTCTTGCTGTGTCTCTCTCTGTCAAATAAATAAATAAAATCTTTAAAATATATATATATATAAATTCTTCCATTCAATGAGCATGGAGTATCATTTCATTTATTTGTGTCATCTTTAGTTTCATTCATCAGTGTCTTGTAGTTTTCAGAGTACTGGCCTTTCACCTCCTTGGTTACATTTATTCCTAGGTATGTTTGATATTCTCTTTCTGGTATTTCATTATAAAAACACAACCAGTTTCTATATATTAATTTTGTATCCTGCAACTGAATTTGTTTATTCTAATAGTTTTTTGGTGGAGTCTTTAGGGTCTTCTCTATATAGTATCCTATCATCTACAAATAGTGACAGTTTTACTTCTCCCTATGAATTTGGATGCTTTTGTTTCTTTTTCTTGTCTGATTGCTAGGACTAAGCTAAGACTTACAGTACTATGTTGAATAAGATAGTGGCAAGAGTGGGCATCCTTGTCTTGTTACTGATGTTAGAGGAAAAGCTTTTAGCTTTTACCATTGAGTATGTTAGCTGTGGGCTTGTCATAAATGGCCTCTATTATGTTAAAGTATGCTTCCTCTATACCTACTTTTTGTGATTCTTTATCATAAATGAATGTTGAGTTTTCTCAAAAAGTTTTTCTACATCTTTTGAGATTATCATAGGATTTTTATCCTCATTTTGTTAATGTAGTGTATCTGTGTTAATTGATTTGTGATGTTGAACCATCCTTGCATCCCTGAAATAAATCCCATTTGATCATGATGTATGATCCTTTTAATGTATTTTTTATTTTTTATTATGTTCAGTTAGCCACTGTATAGTACATCATTAGTTTTTGATGTAGTGTTCAGTGATTCATTAGTTGCATTTAACACCCAGTGCTCATCACAACACGTGCCCTCCTTAATACCCATCACCTGGCAACCCCATCCTATTTTTAAATTCAATTTGTTAATATTTTCTTGAAGATTTTTACATCTATTGTTGATCATGGACATTGGCCTATGATTTTTTTTTTTGGGGGGGTGGGGGAGTGTCCTCAGTTTTGTTGTCAAGGTAATGCTAGTCTTGTACAATGAATTTGGAAGTGTTACTTCCTCTTCAGTTTTTTAGAATTATTTGAGAAATATAGGTATTAACTCTTTTTTAAATGTTTGGTAGAATTTACCTATGAAGCTGTCAAGGCCTGGACTTTCATTTGTGAGGAAATTTTTTTTTTTTTTTTTAAGATTTTATCCATCTATCTGTCAGAGAGAGAGAGAGAGCACAAGCAGGGAGAGCAGCAGGCAGAGGGAGAAGCAGACTTCCCACTGAGCAGAGAGCCTGATGTGGGACTCGATCCCATGACCCTGGGATCATGACTTGAGCTGAAGGTAGACACATAACCAACTGAGCCACCCAGGCATCCCTGTTAGGAAATTTTTTATTACTGATTCAGTTTCAATTGTTAGTAATTGGTATGTTCAGATTTTCTATTTCTTCCTGATTCAGTCTTGGAGGATTATATGTTTCTAGGAATTGATCCATTTCTTCTAGATTATTCAATTTTTTGGCGTGTAAGTTTTCACGGTATCTTTTTTTTTTTTATGTTAGTCACCATACATCATTAGTTTTTGATGTGGTGATCCACGATCCATTGTTTTCTTTTTTTTTTTTTAATTATGTTAGTCATTCACGGTATCTTTTGAATTTCTCTGGTATCAGTTATAACTTCTCTTTCATTTCCAACTTTATTTGGGACCCCTTTTTTTCTTGATGAGTCTGACTAAAAGTGCCAATTTGGCTTATCTTTTCAAAGGGACAGCTTTTGGTTTCATTGATCTTTTCTGTGTGTGTGTGTGTATTTGTTTTATTTCTACTCTGATCTTTATTACTGCCTTCCTTCTACTAAGTTTGGGCATTGTTTATTCTCCTTTTTCTAGTTTCTTTAGGTGTGAGGTTAGATTGTTTGAGACTTTTCTTGTTTCTTGAGGGAGGCCTGTATTGCTGTAAACTTCCCTCTTAGAACATTTGCTTGTGCTGCATTCCATAGATTCTGGAATGCTTTGTTTCCATTTTCATTTGTTTCAAGGTATTTTTTTTTTAATTTTGTCTTTGATTTCTTTGTTGACCCATTGTTTATTCAGTAGCATGTTGTTTAGCCTCCACATGTTTGTGTGCTTTCCAGTTTTTCTCTTGAAATCAATATCTAGTTTCACACTGTTGTGGTCAGAAAAGATGCTTGATATAATTTCAGTTCTTTTAAATTTATTGAGACTTGTTTTATGGCCAATGTGATCTGTCCTGGAGAATGTTCCATGCGCACTTGAAAAAAATATGTATTCTGCTGTTTTGAGGTGGTATGCTCTTTGTTTATCTGTTAAGTCCATCTGGTCTAGTGTGTCATTTAAGACCACTGTTTCCTTATTGATTTTCTGTCTGGATGATCTATCCATTGATGTAAGTGAGGTGTTATAGGCCCCTACTATTATTATACAGTTGAGCCTTGAACAATATAGGTTTGAACTGGACAGGTCTACTTATACACGTTTTGGTTTTTTTTTCAATATATATTAGAAAGGTTTTATTTTGTAAATACAACTTTTTTCACGTTGTCTTTCCATTTTTGTTTTAACACATGTAATAGTGTTTGTGTAAGACAATATTGATGTGTAGGTACTGACAGATGATTCTTGTGAACAGACAACATTCACTTACAGTATTGATAAGTACAGTACAGAAATGTATTTCTCTTTGATTTTAATAACATTTTCTTCTAGTTTATTGAAAGGATACAGTATATAATATATATAATTACAAAATATATGTTAAACAACTGTTTACATTATCAGGCTTCTGATCTAGAGTAGGCTGTTAGTACTTAAGTTTTGGGGGAGTCAAAAGTTCTGTGCGCTTTTTGACTACACAGATCAGCACCCCTAACTTCCATGTTGTTCAAGGGCCAAATGTAGGATGTGAGGGCGATCTGGCTGTGACATCTGTCACCCCATTGATCGCCAGGGTTGATTCGGCTGATCTGGCTGGCTAGGCGGGTGTCCCCTTCCTCCCTCACCGCTCCATGTGCATCCCTCCCGAAGCTGCACGCTCAGTCGAAGAGGACGACCTTCCCCGATAGAGGAGGACCGTTCTTCGGTCAAGGGTATACAAGTAGCTGCGCTCCCCTGCTAGAACCTCCAAACAAGCTCTCAAGGGCCAAATGTATTACTGTTAATTATTCCCTTTGTGTTACTGTTTGCTTTGTATATTTAGGTCCTCCTGTATTGGATGCATAGATATAATTGTTCTATCTTCTTGTTGGATTGATCCTTTTATCATTATGTAGTGCTCTTTGTCTTGTTACAGTCTGTCTTAAAAATCTATTTTGTCTGATATAATTATTGGTACCCCAGCTTTCTTTTCATTTCCATTTACATAGAATGGCTTTTTTTATCCCTTCACTTTCAGTGTCTGTGTGTCTTTATATCTGAAATGAGTCTCTTGTAAGGCAGCATTTTGGGGTCTTTTTTTTTTTTTAATCAGTTCAGCCACCCTATGTGTTTTGAATGGAGCATTTAATTCATTTACATTTAAAGTAATTGTTCGGTACGTACTTACTGCCATTTTGTTCATTGTTTTCTGGTTGTTTTTGTAGTTCTCTGTTCCTTTTTCTCTTGCTCTCTTGTGGTTTGATGACTTTTAGTGCTATGTTTGATTTCTTTTTCTTTATTTTGCATGTGTCTATTATAGGTCTTTGGTTTATGGTTACTATGAGGTTTTTAATATAATACCCTATGTATATGGCAGTCTATTTTAAGTTGATGGTCGCTTAAGTTCAAACACTAAAGCACTAGTGTTTTCTAAAAGCACTACATTTTTCCTCCCCTTCCCATTATGTTTTTGACATCATATTTTAAATCTTTTTATTTTGTGTGTACTCCTTAACTAATTTTTGTAGATATAGTTGATTTTACTACTTTTGTCTTTTAACCTTCATACTACCTTTACTGTATATTTGCTTTTATCAGAGATTTTTTCTTTCATAATTTTCTTACTTCTGGTTGTGGCCTTTTCTTTCTTACTCCCTATAGGGCGCCTGGGTGACTCAATCGGTTAAGCGTCTGCCTTCGGCTCAGGTCATGATCCCAGGTTCCTGGGATCAAGCCCCACATCGGGCTCCCTGCTCATTGGAGAGCCTGCTTCTCCCTCTCCCTCTGCTGCTCCCCCTGCTTGTGCTCTTTCTCTCTGTCAAATAAATAAATAAAATCTTTTAAAAAAAAAAAAGCCCTGGAACATTTCTTGTAAGGCTGGTTTAGTGGTGAGGAATTCCTTTAGCTTTTCTTTCTGGGAAACTCTCTCTCTCTCCTTCAATTCTAAATGATAATCTTGCCAGGTAGTATTCATGGTTGTAGGTTTTTTCCTTTCAGCACTTTGAATATATCATGCCATTCTCTTCTGGCCTGCAAGACTTCTGTGGAAAAATCAGCTAATAGTCTTATGGGGTTTCCCTTGTACATAACTAGTTGCCTTCCTTTTGCTGCTTTTAAGATTCTCTTTTTCTTTTCTTTTCTTTTTTTTTTTTTTAAAGATTTTTATTTATTTACTGAGAGAGAGAATGATAGAGAGAGAGCATGAGAGGGAGGAGGGTCAGAGGGAGAAGCAGACTCCCTGCTGAGCAGGGAGCCTGATGCGGGACTCGATCCTGGGACTCCAGGATCATGACCTGAGCCGAAGGCAGTTGTTTAACCAACTGAGCCACCCAGGCGCCCTAAGATTCTCTTTTTCTTTTTGCTATTCATCTTTGGTGATTTCCACTACCATCTTCCAGATGATGATCCATTCTTCATTCTTCTGCATCCTCTAATTTGCTGTTGATTCCTTCTCCTGTATTTTTTATTTCAGTTATTGTATTCTTCAGCTCTGATTGGTTCTTTTTCATATTTTCTCTTTGTTGTAGTTCTCACTGTGTTCATCCACTCTTCTCCCAAGTTTGGCAAGCATCTTTATGACTGCTAATTTGAACTCCTTATCAGGTAGATTGCATATCTCCATTTTGTTAAGTTGGGTTTTTTTTGGTGGGGTTTTTTTTTTTTTTTTTTGAGGTTTTGTCTTATTCTTTTGTTTGGAACATATTCTTCTGTCTCTTCATTTTGCCTGTCTGTTTCTGTGTATTAAGCAGATCAGCTACATTTCCCAGTCTTGAAGGAGTGACGTTACGTGGGTGTCCTGTGGGGCCCAGAAACACAGCCTCTCCTGGTCATTAGAACCAAGTGCTCCAGGGGTGTTCCCTCTGTGGATTGCATGCGCTGTTTTGCTGTGCTTGGCCATTAGTGCTGCAGGCACACTGGTGAGCAGGGCTGGCCCCCAGCCTACCTGGCTGCAGTGCGTGTCTGTAACTGCTGTGGGCATGCTGGTGGGGGCCAGCCAGGTCCACCCACCACAGCAGGGCAGGAGCCACTTTGGGGGAGTGCTGGTCCCTGCTAGGCCCCAGGTGTGGTGCACAGGAACTGCTTGGAGGGGTGCCTGCCAGGACAGGCAGGGTAGGTCTGCAGGGGAACATTTGGGTGGGTTGAGTTGTGCTAGCAAGGTAGATGGAGAGTATCAGAAATGGCACCTACCAGTGCGCCATTTCTTCTTTTGGCCAAGCAAGTTCCCACAGATCCACATGCCTCTGGCACATACCCTGAGATTAGTCAATAAATCTCCTTCGTGTATGGCCCAAGCACTTTTCAAACTGCCGCCTCTGAGCGGGATGTCAGAGTGAGCTTGTGTGCCCGCCCTTGAAGAGCAGAATCTCTGTTTCCTATAGCCCTCCTGCTCTCCCTGCTGATTTTTAAAAGTAGATTATGGGGATGGGGCTCATCTTCCCAGTGCAGGTCCGCAGGGCAGGGGTGCCTGATGCAGGGCCTGAACCTTAGGGAGGACCTCGGCATTTGTGGTATCCGCCCCGCCCGTGGAGTGCCACACCAGGTGTGTGGGTCCTGACTAGACCACATGTCTGCCAGACCCTCCTACCCATCTCAGTGTGGCTTTTTCTTTAGATCTTCAGTTGTGGGAGAGCTGTTCTGCTAGTCTTCAGGTGGTCATCAGCAAGGGTGGTTCTACATGTAGATGTAGTTTGGGTGTGTCCATGGGGGAGACAAGTTCAGGATCGTCTTACTCTGCCATTGTGATCATGTCCCCCTAACATGTATTTACTCATAGAATTAGAAACAGTGTTTTAACAATTGATTTAAGTCAATTTAAGAAAAACATATCAGGGAAAGAGGTCAAAGAAACTCTTCAGACTTGCTTTTGGCAACTCCCCGAGTATAATCTGCATTACAGATTGTTCTGGTCTCCATTTCCTATGCTGCTGACACTCCATTAATAAGTTTGTTGAAGGCAGGGAAAGTTCTTATCTGCTTTTGTGGCCCTCTCCCTCAGTGCCTTACCCCTTTTCTGGCTGAATAAATAGTTGCAAAATTGACTGGAGGCATATATATTCAGTATTTTTCTAAGAGCAACGACAGGTTTTCCAAAAGCAGCCAGGGCTGTGCAGTGTAGCCAGAGGGGTGCCCTGCAGGGGAGCTCCTGGGAGGGCCCACCAAAGACCTCTCTTGGCCACAGTCGCTGTGGGTACTCGGACAGCTGAGCTGAAGGGGCACTGACTGTTGCAGCCATGATAAATATCTGTGGTTTGTTTCCATCCAGACTGGGGAAAACTTCGAGCTCTACTGAGATTCCAGGCATCTTCCCCTTCCTCTGTTTTGCTGTATGTGCTAATTATTGACAAGCTCTGTTTTTCTGGGAGGAGTGGCTCCTGGCTGGCCTGTTCTCAGCCAGAATGTTCACAAGGAACATTCCGTGCTCGGTACTGACTGCAGGCAGAGATGAAGGAGGCGCCACAGGAGACTAACCGAGGAACCCAACACACCCCCCGCCCTTCCAGCTTACACTAGAAAAACAAGAGGAATGAGGAAAGCTACCCTAGGAAATGCCTTCTTTAAAAATGTATTCCTTTTCCCCCTACTTTGATAAGTTTGGGAATTTGTTATTCCTGCAATTTTTTTTTAAGTAGAAAAATACACAATTAACTTAATTATTCCAGCCAGCTTTGGGCCTAGCTCCACCAGTAGGGGATAAACGTGGCATGGCAGAGGCCCCTGTGGATTATGATTTATGTGTTTAGTTATTTTCCATTTTGTAGCTTCATTACGGGGCCACTTTCTTGCTCCCTGAACGTCCTGATTCCCAGCAGGCTGACTGTGTGTGGACGTCACGGCAGGGCAACGGCTACCGCGCTCAGCCTCTGCCACCCGCTCCTTCAGCAGAGGAGCACCTCAGTTAATCTGTTCGGTGGACAGGAGACGGAGCTGCGCCTGGCTCTCTGGCTCGTGATCTGGCACCTCCGCCAGCCCCTCTCTGCCGTGGGGTTTGAGTCCGAGCGGGAAGGTGCCCGGTGTGTCTGCGCGCCCTCTAGAGCAGCTTCGTCCCAGGTGCTTCAGGAGACGGGCGCCCCATGGGCTAGAGCCACACAGCTGGGACCTCACCGAATCTGCTCTCCCACACCCCAACTCTGCTTGTCCTGGCCCCGGGCAAGCGGAGCAAGTATTCACTTCTCCATCTCTCTCCCCCTCCTCTGGCCTGAGGTGTTTGAGGAATTGTGGCGGAGTAAAGGGAAGACTCCATCGCAGATTGTTTCAGAAAAGAAGCTTGAACTGATGCAGGATCAAGAGGCGCTGGAACGGGTCTGCCACACCGTGATGGAGGGGCATCCTCAAGTGGTAATTATCACCTGCAGGGAGAAGAGGGGCTTCATGTGCAGCCGGGGCAAGGGTCCACCCTCCTGGCCAGCACAGGGCCAGCGCCAGCCTGAGGACTCGGCCGAGAGCCTCTCCACTGCTTCCCCTCGCAGCCCAGAGGCGCCTCCTAATAAGGGCTGGCCCAATTTCATCAGGAAGTCCCTAATAAATTGTGTCTGCTTTTAGCTAAGGTCAAGAGCTGAAATTAGGTGAATATTAGAAAAATACAACTTTTCCTACAAGGAATATCCACCCCTGGGGTTTAATCTCATGGAGTTGGGTTTTCAGGGGTGTTGATCAAGCTCACTAGATCCAAGTTTTGACCTCCCAGCATGATGCACTTTGAATCTGTTATAGCTAGCTCTGCTTTATAAGGAGACCTCTCACTAATAAACCAGCAGGCATGACTGCAGAAAGGGAAGAAAGATAGGCAGACACTTTAGCTCCCTGCCTTTAAGAGGTAGGAAGAAAGGCAGAAAGGGAAATTATTTGTAAATTATGGAGAAAATCCTTGACAGGGGCATAGCTGAAAACCAAGTCATTTTGTGTTCTGGGCATAGAACAAAATATAAAAGCTAAAATGAGTACCATCCCTCCCTTCCCAAGTCCAATCATACTGTCTAGAGATTTTTTAGTGGGTAAAAAATTGCTAGCATCTCTTTCAGAATAATACCCCCCCACCCATCAGCTTGCCAGAGACACTAACAGCTCTGAAAAGAGCTCTCGATAAGGAAAATGAGCTTGCGCTGGGTCTCGGCAATCCCATCTCCCTGCCTCATCTGTAGTGACTGATAAAGGCACACTTTCCATTTTGGACTCGTTCTGCGGCACCGAGTGCAGATACCCACAGATGTCATTACCCATCAAGATGCTGCAGAGCGGAAGGTCAGGGTGGGTGGCCCTGACAGTCCGTGGCTATTTGACAGGAATCTGGAGGCTCCTGCTTTTGTTGTCCCCATCTTGCCCACCACAGCGCACTCCCCAACCCAAATGCTCCCAGAGAGTTGCCATTTTGTGGATTTGTTTTCTGATAAACGCGTCGTCTTGGCAGGGAGTTGGGGGGAGAAGGAAAGCCATGCATTTCAGTGCCTGCTGACCACCACTGGAAGATTAGAGAAGGACCTCACTCTGACTAGACTAGATCATTCATCTTAGGTTACTCACCCCGAGACTGAGAAGCTCCGCGTCCTCATGTCACTGCGGCGCCCAGGCGAGCGCCCTCGTCCCTGTGCACCAGCTCTCGCCGCATCCAGCACTCACAGTGCGTCACAGCCCTCTCCTTGCCCACTTTCCCCAAAAGGCAAAGTGGCCAGGAGCCCAGAGACCTCAGAAGCTCACCCCCTCCCTCTTCCTTTTCTCATTTTGTATCAAATGCTAACAGAAAAGAAACTGAATTTGTCAGTAAACGTAAACCTTAACTTAGCATTTTTAAGTACACGTGTCATTATTTTCTCCTCTAAAACAGTTCCTATCTTTAAAGGTAATGGACGTGAAGAGGGGAAACCCCAGAGCTATAAACAAACTGATTGGGTTGGTCCGAAAAGCAACTCTCAGCCGAGCAGACCCGACTGTGATAAAGAAGATCCTGGAGAGGAAGCTGTCGTCATGAGCCATTCTGGGTCCCTCTGTGCCCGAGGGAGAGCAGAGTGGCCTCGACTGAGAACAGGAGCCCATGACGCGTGCCATCCGGGGGCTCCCAGGCCCTGGCCCCAGCTACAGCCCCGGGATGCCACCTACACAGATAGACCAGCCCCGACAGCCCGGCTGCCTCACTGACTTCGAGATGGTTCCAGATGCAGTGGTGGGGAAGAAATAGCACAGTTCCAGTGCTCAGTGATTCGGAACTAAGTGAGACCCTGTTTCAAATGCTGTCACCGTTCTGAGAAAACTTTTCATTCGTTGGGATGCAGTACTTTAGACCTGAAAGTAGATGAGTGGAGCTAAAAACCAACACAGAATCGACACACTGTAAACAGGAGGCCTCGTGCGGATGGGAAGGAGGGTGTTAGTCTTACTACCTTCCCTCATCCATGGACTCAAAGTGTCTTTGCCTGTTCAGCTCCCTAGGGATCCCAGAAGGTAGAGGTCTGAGAATTAAATGAAAAATTTTTTGTTAAAAATACACACACACACACAAACAGAAGTTTTCAAATAAATTTAATGAATAAAATATATAGTGAACTATCACATAAAAAATTAACTTACACTTCAAAGATTGTGCAGTTGACAACTCCCTCCCCACCCCCACCCCCACCCCCAGGCCAAAGAAAGATAAACAAGCCATTAACATTAAATTGATTTGTTCTGCCTGGGAAGAATAAGATGATAAACTAGAACATCAGAATCTTGACCTTTAACAGTAATTGTGGTACAGTTAACAACACCCTCGTGAAGGCTGGGCTGGCTTGGCCCCTGCACTCGGGATGGGAATGCCATTGTTCTCTCCTGCACCCAGCGTGCACCGCGTGCCGCTGTTCCCTCTGACTCGCCACACTTAACGACCGGTTTCAAGGCTGCTTCTGAAGAGTACATGTCAAACTGTGGCATCAGGAGAAGAACAGACTCTCTGCAGTCTCAGATGTTACACAGAATTGCCAAGCCTACCCAGGAGAGTCCGAGCACTTCCCTCACGATGCTGCCGTGGCAGCTGGGGGACTGGGGACAAGCAGGCCTTCCCTGTCACCAATGTAGCAGTGAACAGTGCTCAGGACTTCCCTCCCTCAGAGTGTGACGGAAGCCTCCCTCGGACCCTGCCGGGAAAGCAGGGACAGAAAGGAAACCAGGTGTGTGGTTTATTCCAGACAAGCATGAGGAGGTAAGGTTTTAAAAAAAAAAAAAAAAAACTTTCAAAAAGAATGACTTAGAATATTGTGAGAGAAAGTGTTCCCTCACCCAGGAGGCCGTGTGGCCCTCACGCATTCTGCTCCAATACTGGAAACTACTGAACCCAGAAGTAAGATATTTTTTCTTTATAAGAGAGAAAGGCAGAGTCCATTCTCTCTCCTCGCATTGCAGGTCTGAATTACAAATGGGCAAAGACGTCTGAGACTGGATTTTGGCAGGATCGTTGTTTTGTAAGAAGTAATAGGGTTCAGCTTTGTTTTACAAACTCCATTTTCACCAAAGGTCTGGCTTCTGGGACATCAAACTTTATAGAAGCCACTGGGGGATCTTTCCACACCATTTCAAATCAAGGCCTTGCTTAAATGGGTGATGGGGTGGGGGGGCGGGGTGAGGAGGCAGCTGATGGAGACAGTTTCCCAAAACTGTTATGTCCAGTGTGAACTGTATTATGGACTGATCATTTCCAGAGAAAAATGCCATCATGAGAACACCTGACCTTCAAGTGATGGGTGTTGACCTCTGACAACTTCCCCATGGTCTTGAATGCCCACTGTTGAAATTCTGAAAACTGGACAGTTACATTGTTATAACTGCTAATAGAAAAGGCACAGCTCAGATACCTTCCTTGGAACCTGACTATAAAAGATATGTTTGCATAATGGTGTCAGAAATTCACAAAGTATGGCTCTGCTCATAAACAGGCCTCAGTCAAATATAGTTTGAAATACGTCTTTGCATGAGTGAGAATTCAGTCTGGTTCTTTTTTGCTGTTCTGGTGAAAATCTCATTAAAATGTAACAGTTGGTGTCCTCGGTAAAGCCATTGCCATCTGTCATTGGAATCCACACTTACAGGTTGGGAAGGGAATGTGCTGGAAAACTGGCTCTTCTCCAGGTCGGCATGAACCAGCTCTACCTGGTCATGCCCAAACCATGGGTTCTGTTAGTTGAAAAGGAAGTCGGCTGGTTGGTTCTGGTGGGAGGTTGGGAATGTAAGCCTCAACACTAGGCACACTACCTGACACAGAATAACTTTAGCGAAGGTTGATTAAATCGATAAAACAAAATTAGCAGACAGCCTTTTGTGGGGCCTTTTGGTATGAGAGGTTGGTGCTGCCAACTAGTAGGCTTTTAAATTCTGGACATCTGGGTCTAGGAAGGAGCTTCTTGACTCTGTCCAGGCTTATGCATCAAGGTGAACTTCTGTTTTTATCTTTCAAAGTGTATGTGCCCCAAGAAAAGGAAGCTAATTGTAATTTATACCAAGTTTAGCATGTTTTAGCTGAGCTTACACACATACACTTTTGTAATTATTGCTTATCTGGAAGAAGGCTATGGAATTTTTGAAAGTACACACCTTCTAGAGCTTTGAGTTGATTAATTCAATACACAGCTTATGGAAATGACCCACAGTTCATATTGTCTTTTTCATTTCTATTGAATGTGCTGCATCACTTCAAGGATTCTACATAGTGACTACTGGGGGAAAAAACACACTGAGTCTATCTCAAAGGCCATGTTATTTACCCAGTACCAAGAGCAGCATGGAAACGGCTGCCATGCTTCTCTGGCACATCTTAGACAAATGTCTTCATGGATTATTTGTGAACACGGCTGGCCCTAAAGTGAGAGATGGATAGAATCTGATTGAAATCCTCTCTCATTGCCTCCCTTAGTCAAACAATTTAGCAAAAATCATTTAAGTAAGATCAACACCAAATTCCCTCTTAAAAATATCTCCAGGCAAAAAGGGGCCTTGTTACAGGTCTTTTGCAGACTTGTCCCAATAAAAAGCAGACACACTCAGAAGCACAGACTTATGCAGCCTCAGCTCCATGAAATTTATAATCTGGCCCAAGAGTTTCCATCGCCCGGGGCACCTGGGTGGCTCAGTTGTTAAGCGTCTGCCTTTGGCTCAGGTCATGATCCCAGGGTCCTGGGATCAAGCCCCGCATTGGGCTCCCTGCTCAGCAGGAAGCCTGCTTCTCCGCCTTCCACTTCCCCTGCTTGTGTTCCCTCTCTCGCAGTCTCTGTCAAATAAATAAAATCTTTAAAAAAAAAAAAAAGTTTCCATCGCCCTTGTCCGATTCTAAAATGACACAGTAAATCTCAGCTCCCCAAGAGATGCCTGAACTACACATTGAACGCATACCGACCATGCCTACTGGGGGTCTTGTAACTTGTGTGGCTGACAGGTTTACTCACACGTCATAAGACAGGAACAAAATTCACAATGACGCAATAGGATGGGAAGGGTCAGTCCTAGCTAAAATCATCATCTGTCTTAGGATCCTAAGTGCAGACACCGAGGAACTAAAGGCTTCCCCCATCGTGTCCCTGTCCTCTTCCCTGTGGGGAACCTCACCAAAAATCTTTCATTAACGCCCTGTTTGTTTATCCAGTTAATGAGCGGCCAGAGAATATGTCCTCCAAAACAAGTAATGGCCCAATAAATGCCTGAACGTAGAGAGGATTTACTGAGGCAAAATTATCCCGAAAACAATTCTTAGTCTTCCAAAGAGCTCTTTCTAAAGCATTAAGTTTATGACAGTCATTCAAGAGAGGGGGAAAAAAAAATCAACTCCATTTTCTTAAAATGCTTCCTCGATGATGTGATTTAAGGATGGAGTATAAACCGGTTTGACAGTGTTCTGTGTTAAGCTGTGATCTGATGGAGAAGGAGTGCTGTGGGATTTATAGAACGATGGCTGAAGCGAGAAGGGGGCCTGAGAATATCTGCTTAATGACTTAGAGCTGGTGTGGCCCCAGCCACCAGAGGACTACTGCTTCCAGGAAAAGCCAACACTGCAGAGCTGGCTGCAATTCACGGCAAGCCACAAATTTACACCAGCCCGGGCCAGTGACTTGGAAGTTGCACGTGCAATAATAGCTGTCCTGCAATAACGTCTTTCACAAAAATGGCAAGCTTGATAGCCATTTCAGTAAATAGACCTGTCATTCGCAATTAAACTGAACTGCCCTTAAATGAGAACTGGAGCTCATGCTGCACACATTGCCCAGCTCGCCCATGACACGGCCCACCCCGGCCAGGCAGCACTCTCACGAAAGCGACCCGGGCATACAGATCCGGATTGAAAATGTGCAGCCCTTCCACAACCCCGAAGCTCGGAACAGCTGGGCAGCAACCCAACACGATCACGGCAACCAAGCCCGTTCAGAGACGTCAAAACATCTTTCCACCCTGAATACCACTGGCTGCCCAAACTGAACATTCAGGCAACCCAAATATTCTCGTATCCTGTTTCTGGATTCTGTTCCTAAGAGGATGCTCTCCCGACAACACCAGGGCTCCATGATGTCTCAATGGACTGGAAACCAGCAACTACATCTGACCTAAATCAAAGCCACTACCACAAAGGTACTCCTGAGGACATAAAAGACCTGAATGCATCCTCCCTACCCATGACAGAGACCTCAGTTCCAACCCACCAATACGGCAAAGTATTTTTCAAGACAGTACTAGGTGAAAGGGCAGCAATTTCATGATTCCTCTAAATACCAAGGAAAGGAAGTACTGATAATGAAAATCACATCTCTTCAACTGGTTACTCCAGCATCTCCGTTTCATGGCTGGGAAATTGTAGTGTACCCCCCAAGAAACTGTATTTTAGACTAAACTCACCTGGAATTTCTTTGAAATTTTAAAAACATTTCCTTGGTCATTTCTAAAAATCAATTTTAAATATCCCATTGCTCACATATACTTTGAATCATAAAATGCACTCCATCTAGAACTTTACCTCAGACCCAGCATTATGAATTGAGATTTATGTGTGAGGTTCCAGGAACCCTCCAGTTGCTTTCACTGCCCAGGACCATCAGGCTAGACACAGCGACACCATTCTCGGGGCTTCGGCAAAAGGGTCTGTGCCCACTGTGTCTTCCAGCAAGGAGCACAGCGTCTGAGTGGGAGCCTGTCGCGTGGAAAAGTGACCATACTCCGGGGCCACATTTTAAAGCATATGCCAGTCTCTTGACAAATTTCTCCCAAACACATGACAAAAAAATTTCTAAGAGCCTCACCTGTTACTTTGATTGGAATATTCTATTTCATTACCATGATTTTTTCCCACCAAGGAGTTCCCATCATCACCCACCTGCTGTATAGTATCTTCCTATCTGCCTAGATCAAAGTTCATTCCTCTGAACCCCTCAGGATTTGCCTTCTCCTATTTATAGCCTCAGGACTCTGCGGTTTCTCCTATGTCCACACTATTCCCTGAAACATCCTCACCTAAGCTACCCAGCTGTTTCCCTCAACCCTGTGGGGTTTGCCAGTTCTCCATAATGTATTTCCAGGTCAAATTTCTGACTTCATTTTGAAAACCCTTGAACACAATACTCTGGAGGGAGGCCTATACCGGATTCAGAAAGATGAACCAGTTCCCAATTCCAAATAGGGTTATCGTGTGAGTTTGCTACAGCACCCCAGCCTGGGAGTTAATTTTCCCAACTCCCACCCCAGATACTGGTCATCTCTGTCCTCCTTTAAGGTAAGTCTAGTTCAGTACCTATTTTAAAAAATGCTAGGAGGCACAAAAGCAATTTCTTTCCTAAAAGGGCACCTTCTACACAGGGGACTGTGGTGTTCTGTATGTAATAAAGCAACATGGACAGAAGAAGAATCGACACCAACACCAGATAATGGAGAGAAGTGTACATCACATCAAAAAGCTAAGGAATACACTTCCCAGGTGTGACTTTCGCCTTTCACGTGCCTGGTAAGTCCAAACTGGAAGATAAATACTTGTGCAAAACAAAGCTAGAGGAAAATAAATTACAGCTTAAATTCCACCTTCCTGTTCCTTTTTCTCTATCTTGAGCCACCTTCTTTTCCAGGGGAGACCTGGGGTTTGCCAATACAAGTGAGCGCCAGGAAGCCACGAGCAGGTCCATCCGCAGGGCCTCGTACACTCCCCGCTGCCATAGCACAGCAGGGCAAACCATTTTTCAAGACAGACGGATGTGAAGCCAGAAGTGGACAACAAGGTCGGTATCTTTGGTTTCTTGCTTGGACTGGGAAACACTGTGAGGCTGGCTGCTGAGAGCCTCCTAGCCCAGACCAGGTCTCCTAGGGGCCTCGTTCCATGGGCTAGCTCTCTCTCAATACAAAGCTGCTCCAAGATCCATGCAGGGCAAAAGGGCAGCAGCCTCGGCTTTGCAGGGTCTCAGATGTGATTCTGTCTCCCGCTGCCCTCCTCTGCAAGGGCCCTGATTAAACCCAGACCCGTACTCTGAACCCCGAGCGCCACACCTAGGGCCGCCCCCAGGGCTCAGCAGCCCTGTCCACAAAGAAAACAAGGAGAGCTGGGACTTCCAATTTCCTTCCAAACAGGGAGGCCCACCCTTGTTATGTGCTTCTCACCTGCCCAAAATAGAGGGGGTGGAGTTGAATATCCATAAACATCAGCTGTTCATGGTCTCATTTTTAATGCACAATTATTGTGTGTGTTTCCCCCTCTTGGTGGCTTAAGGAGACCGCCGCTAAGTATAATTACACCTCTTGGAGCAGACGGCAAAGCAGGACAGAGGCACTAATACATCATACTGGAGCCTTCTAATGAACCCCATTACTCAGAAGGCAGCATTTCTGTGTGCAGTGAGCCACCGGCAGGCACTTGGCTTGGCAGGGCTCCCCGTGACCTGTTTGCACTAACATCCCAGGTCCCAAAGAGGCTGTACAGTTCCTGTTTCTCTGCAAAGTGCAACGTAGGAGAGAACACAAACAGAATCTAAAATAATCGCCAATATTTTTACAGGTTACATTTAGTTTACCTTTATCCTTTTCCCCCGCTCCGTATGCCCCCCTTGCCCCCCAAAAAAAACACCGTGAAATAGCTTCACAAATTAATGTTTGCCTTTCATAAAACACTTAAAAAATAATGATACAGAAGTATATGATACCCTGCATTCTTCATCAGATCAAACTTCTAAAAACCAATGTAATAGTTTGCATAAGTACATTTCATTTTGTGCAAATCTTACTAAAATAAGACTATTTCCAGTGTTTAAGTAGTGATATACTGATTAAAGAAAGCTCTCAAGCAACAAGAAAATTTCCCCGCATTCCAAATTCTCAACTACATCTGACTTCCCAGGCAAAGAGCTGAGACCAGTGGTTTTGCCTGCACCATAAGGCAACGTGTTGGGCAGAGTGCAAACCTTGGAAGTAAAATGCAAAGGGACAGAAGATATGTGCTTGTGTGATGGAGGCAAGAGGGGCTCCACCTTCATTCTTCCCTTTTATAAAATGGAGCCAAGATGCAGAAGGCAACAGAGAAGATGTGCATTCTTCATGTGCTGTGTGGAAGAGCTTAGCCTTCTGACATGGGGTACTTCCAGAAACCACCGAACCCCAGTATTTGCTTAGTGGGATCTCAGCTGCAAGATGAGTGACTCAAAGGAATGGGAGAATAACAGTCGGAAAACTTGAGGAAGAAAGAAAACCTGCCAAAGGAGCCACCAGCTTATGAGACTTATATTCTATATAAGGTGGAAAGACCCGGCTAGAGAGGAGGTATACAGAAAATTGCCCTCCCCACAAATCAAGTATTGTCAGGAAATATCAAAGTAGAAATTCTTGTAAGCAGCTTTGCATTTAACATTCAGTCAAGACACTAAAACCTTAAAAAACAAGAACCTCTATTTAAAAAAAAAAAACAAAAAACTAACAACAGGAGTCCTCAAGGTCACCTAGGATCTTGTAGCACAGAATGGAGTGTTCCTGGGCCAAGGCAGCCAATTCCTTCAGGAACTCGGGGAAGAGGGCGGCGGCCAGCATGGTGTTCCTCACCGGTAGGGGCAGGCTTGGGGGCACCCCAGCCACCTTGGCTCTGTTTGTCAGGAAGGGCTGAAGCACTCTAGGGGGACCATCCAAAAGGTTCTTGCCGATTCCTGTCCTGGAAGCATCCTGAATGGGATCTGAAACCAGAAAGAAAACAGTCACGGTGACACTCCCTGGTCCTTTACGCCCACCCTCTTATGTGGGGGGGTGGGGGGAGCTGGTGGACTGTCTAGTCGTGACTTCGGTCCCTATCACTGAAGTCTCAAGACACAGCCCTTGAACACACACCCTATTCACTCTGTGGCACACGTATTGGCCCCGCAGATAACCTCCAGCACAGGGCATGTGATAGAAGAGTTTTATCCCAAACCCTGTGCAAGGAACTTTGTGCAGAAACGGTGGCAAGAAAATAGGTTGCTCAGGAACCCTCCATGCCCAGGACATGGCGAAGGGAAAGAATGATGCCACCGCATCAACCAGGGGAAGACTTAGCTCACTACACGGTATTTGGGGGAGTCCAGAGGCTCCACATGCTCTCCCCAGCCTCCTGGTATTGGGTAGACCATCCTACCTTTACCAATCAAGCCCTGATCACATAGCAGAGCTGCCGGAGGCAAGCTGGGCTAAACAAGTCATTCTGAGCTCTCTGCAGCTCCAGCCTCGAGGGCTACCTCAGGACCCCCAGCTTCTTGCGGCCGGGACCTCTGGAAGCATGGAAAAAGCCTTTTAAAGGTTGGAAATAATGGAGAGGAAGTTGGGTGCTGGTAAGAGCAACCAGACCAGGAACTTCTCATAACCGTGGGCATCTAGTGGCAGCAAGTGGCTTGGAAGCCTCCCTTTAAGAAAAGTTCCAGGGGTTTCCATGTCAGTTCCAATAACCCAGGTCTGAGATGAGATGAGCCCAAACTTGAACATATTCAAATGACTTGCATTTCCATATCAAATCGGTTTTACTAATTAAAATGGTTCAACTTTCCCAACTACTTAATTCTTAAATATCTTCAGCCTGCATATATATTTATAGGAATTATTTATGCCTCCTTCTGCCCCTACACAGTCTCACTACTCGTTATAAATCATTACATTCAAGTTCTTCATTATTTTGGCTGCTTTTTAGAATTCAGTCCCATTTTTCAACACTCTGAGAAGAGTGTTGCTTAACCACAGTACTAAAAATTCTTGACATTTATAGTACTTTCCACATCTCACTCCTATAGTCTTCAGTGTTAAAAAAAAAAAATCCTCTGCTTTACTGCTTTAAATATCTTTTAGATTAAAGTTTATCACAGTTCGTGCCATAAAGAACTGGAAGAGTTGCTGAGAATTGGTCCGCTGCTACCTTTTAGCAGAAACCCATGACACGTCCTGACAACAGAGGACGGAAGTGTTGACATCACTGACATGCTGCCCACCCAGGAGACCCCCCCAGTGGCACCCCCACGCCAGTCCCCAGCACTGCAGCTCTTCAAAGGGCCCAGCAAAGCTCACGAAGGAAGCTGGCCTGGAGAACAGTGAGCAGTGGGATTCGTGAGCAGTAATTCCAGGCCAAGACTCTGTTCCTGGAACTGCCTTCTCCATATCTCCTCACTTCTGCATCTTACTAGCAGTGGTTAAGAAGAGCACAGACTCTGCCACTTACCGGCTGAGTGACATCAGGGAGGTTGCTTGACCTCTCTGTACTTTGATGTCCTCGTGTGTCAAAAGCACACAGAGTTGCTTTAAGGATTAAAGGAGTCAATAAGCAACTCAACACCCAAAACACAAATAATCCAATTAAATGTCGGCAGAAGACCTGAAATAACAAGACCACGATGAAATACCACTTTACACCTGTCAGAATGGCTAGAATCAAAACGACAAGAAATAACAAGTGTTGGCGAGGATGTGGAGAAAAAGGAATCCTCGTGCACTGTTGGTGGGAATGCAAACTGGTGTGGCCACTGTGGAAAACAGTATGGGCATTACTCAAAAATTTTAAAAATTTAAAAAAATTATCATATGATC
Organism: Leptonychotes weddellii; assembly: GCF_054177405.1. NCBI lineage: Eukaryota > Metazoa > Chordata > Mammalia > Carnivora > Phocidae > Leptonychotes > Leptonychotes weddellii. The sequence continues at coordinate 64,255,012 of NC_138370.1, forward strand.
CATAATTCCACTTTTGGGTGGAATTCAAAGAAAACAAAAACACTACTTTGAAAAGATATGTGCACCCCTATGTTCACTGCAGCATTATTTACAATAGCCAAGATACAGAAGTCAACCTAAATGTCCACTGATGAATGAATAAAGGTGTAGTGTGAGGGGCACCTGGGTGGGTCAGTCGGTTAAGCGTCTGCTTTCGGCTCAGGTCATGATCCCAGGGTCCTGGGATCGAGCCCTGCGTGGGGCTCCCTGCTCAGTGGGGAGTCTGCTTCTCCCTCTGCCTGCCGGTTCCCCTGCTTGTGCATGCGCTCTGACAAATAATAAAATCTTTTAAAAATAAAAAAATTTTAAAAATAAAGGTGTTGTGTGTGTACGTGTATACACATAATGGAATATTAGCCATAAAAAAGAATGAGTTCTTGCCATTTGCAACAACATGGATGAACCTTGAGGGTATTATACTAAGTGAAATAAGTCAGACAGAAAAAGACAAATGCCATACGATTTCACTTATATGTGGAATTTAAGAAACAAAATGAATGAACGAAGAAAAACAGACCAAACAGACTCTCAAACACAGAGAACAAACTGGTGGTTGCCCGAGGAGAGATGGTGGGGGGCTGGGGGGAAACAGATGAAGGGGATTAAGAGGTACAAACTTCCAGTTATAAAATAAATAAGTCCCAGAGATGAAAGTAAAGCATGGGGAGTATAGTTAATAACACTGTAACACTGTGGTGACAGATGGTGACTACACTTCCCATGGTGAGCACTGAGTAATGCATAGAATTGTTGAATCAATGCCGTACACCTAAAACTGACAGAACACTGTATGTTAATTATGCCTCAATAAACGAACAAAAAAGAGGTAAAAAACCACAGTGAGTCAATAGGTGTAATGTACACAGGGGCCTCTCAATGGGTCATCCGTCACATCGTCAGCAATTCAGCTGCCACTGACCTCAGAGTTCCTGTTTCCTGCCCCGCATGCCATTCCCTGCGCTCGCCTCCTGCCCCATTTTATTAACCAACTAAGGCCTGCATTGCCCTTTAGCCTTGTGTTCTCTACCAGAGTCTGAGATTTCTGAGAGCTGAGCCGGTAGGCGATGCGTCCTTCACGGCCCCCAGCACACTTCCTTATTCATGGTAGAAGCTAATAAACATTCGCTGAGTAAATGAGGGAAGGAACTGGCCAACATCAGGTCTTCCCTACACCTGATCTCCCTGGAGCTAGTTCATATGCCTCATCTCCATCTTCCTCTTTCACATTCACTCCTCTTTTTCTCCCAAAAAAGGGTTTTCGTGGCTTTTATCTAGCTTGATGATGAATTCAAAAAAGTGTCACTACTTAAAAAGAAAAAAAAAGGCGTCATTACTAAGGCTCATTTACCCACTTGAATCCAAGAATCAAAACTGTCTTCACTACTGAAGGCAGGAGTGTGCGCTGTGAGGATTCACAGGGAGACCCTTACAGGGCCCTGTGCGATCAGCGTGGGAGTGGCCTCTCTGTGGGTCACCGAGTGCCACCAAGCTATCAGCAGCAAGGAGACCTGAGTTATGGTTCCTACCTGGTAACTAGCTAATCACACAATGTCTCCATTTCCTTTTCTGTAAAACGGAAATACCACCGACCCGACCTCCCGCCCAGAACTAGAGATCTGAAAGGACTCTGAAAATAACGAAATACAAGTAAATGCACCCTCTGTGGTTTGGAAAGTATTTGAGGGGAAGTGGCCGAGCCCAGAGATCAATAGTCCGGAGGATGACAATGCGACAGCCGGCACCGGAAGTCTGCCCGCTCCGGAGCAGGGGACCCACGGACCTGTACTTGTGTTTGAAGCGTCCGTGAGGAGGCTCATTTTTCAGCGGGGCCGCCAGGAGCCCAAGGGAATGCGGGGCCTGGAGGGACAGAGCAGCTCTGCAGGCTCCCGGGCTCCAGCCATCATGAGTGGGCTCAACGAGCGCACACAAGCACCACAAGAAAACAGTCACAATCGGGAGTGGTTTCCTAAAATGTTGCCCTGGGTCTGAGAAGCGGCAACAGAGGTTTCTCAAGACGAATACTAGCCAGATTTCACTGTTGGGCGATCCGTTCGGCCCTCATCCCCCTGTCCACAGTGCTAGAGCCCACAGCACCCTGACGCTGTGAACCCCAATGTTTGGCCCATTACCAGGGCCCTCAGTCACGCTCCCGGATTCAACTCATTTATAGGCAGTCACATCACACTCGATGCTTCAGTAGTCAGCCTTGTGCAAGGGGACAGAAACCTCCCGCATTCCGTGAGTTTAGGGATTTTTCAAGTTGAGAGGAGGGGGTCACTTCGGGAATCTGAAAGAAGTTGGAAGGTTAATCCGAACAGTGCCGTTACAGGAAAGTCTTCTTCCCTGAAGCCCCCTGAATGTCACAGACCTTAGAAAGCATCAACCCTGGCTAATTTGATACCCATATGTGGTGGGAACGAGTTCAAGTTCCCCTGGGCACCTACCTGGCAGCCACCGTCATGAGACAGAAGCCAGGACAGAGCACCAGGTGTGAGTGATCCCCACCCCTCCCCACCCCGCCCCCCCTGACCCGGAACGTGTGGGTCAGGGAAAGCCTGGGAAGCCGGTCAGTGTCTGCGCCCTCAGCTTGCCACACTGGGCAGGCCACTCTCGAGCTCTTGAGCTTTGCGACCCCAGCTGACTACTCCAGGCCTCTAATTTCAGCTGCCTTATCCGAAAATAAAGCCAACAGTACCTTCCTTGCCCATTCCACAGTGCTATTTGAAAATAAAATTGTCTGTCTAGGGAAGCACTTAACAAATTGAAAAATACAAATGAAGAACACCAAGCGTGGAGTGTAATGTAAGGAGACTCAAGTCACCTTCTGTCTACCGATTGCAAAAATGGCCATAATTCTTACAGTTCTTCCCATCGAAAGGTGGATGGTTCGCTCCATTCTTGAACCTGGGCTGGCCCAATGACACTTTGGCCAAAAGAATGTAGCAAAATTGGCCCTGTTGGGGTCCCAAGACAGAGCCTCTAAAGATGTCGTACACCCCTGCTCCCACCCTTGCAACCCTATAGCCACGATGCCGACGAGCCAGGACTAACCTCCCGGATGATGAGAAATACAGACCCCCAGCCCCACCAGCCCCACCACCCCAGCCGGCTACCACCCCTGTGAGTGAGGCCATCCCAGACAGCCAGCCGCCCACTGACGGCAACACAGAAGCAAGTCCAGCCAAAACACGCCAAGCCTGCCCCCGATCAGAACACCCAGATCACCAGGCGCACAGACTCATGAGCACCCATAAATGGCGTCCTTTAAAGCCACTGAGTTGTGGCACAGCTTTGTTACGCACGAAAGCTAACTGTCCCAGGGTGAGTGAGAGCAGCAAGCTCCGGGTTCAGGAGCAACATAGCCAACAGACCAGCTGTCCATGAGCTAGGCCAGGCCACATGGGGCCCACAGCCCGCTTTTCCACAGAGACGTGAGGGCTCCTGCCCCCTCCATGGATGGCCTGGCCTGGCCCTGCTCTTCTCGGGGGTGCGGAATCTTAAAGCCTACCCCCTCATCTCCCGGTGAACAGGCCCACCTTTCTTTCAAAATCTGCCTTGCAATGCCCTGAAGGCTCTTCACAGCCAGAAAGGACTTGAGATGGAGAACAAATCCTTCATTTAAAAAGTCAAGGAACAGGAGGGCCCAGTGAGGCCCAGTGACCAAGATCAAATAGCTACACAGAGACAAGGTCAAGCCATCAGAGTTCTGGGATCTTCTCAGCTTCCTTTATAGGTTTAAAACTTGCCCCGAGTTACATTTCTGCCTCTCACTCTCAATCTTGTTTCTGATCACATGCCTTTAGCCTGGGACCCAGAGCCCCACGCTCCCCACTGTTCACCTGCCAAGAGGCTGACTTGTCCATGTGGGGACAAGCAAAAGCCAGCACAATATGAGGCATTTCTAGTTTGTACTCACCTCGGCCTAAATCAGGTCTCAGAAGACAACTAGGCATCAGATCCGCCCAGCCTGAGCTTAAACGAGGCAGAGCGGAGGTGCTCCCCGGGCCTGGCCAGCCTTCGGGACCGCTCTGGGCTCAGCACCGACCACCACCCTCCCCCGAGCCTGGCACCTCTAGAGCTGACGAAAAGGTACTCTCGGAAATTATAAGCTGAGCATAGCTGAGCATAAACTTTACTTCTGCCGGTCCAAATGAATAGTGTTTACCTTCTAGAGCCCTTAAGCACATTTATTTGGGGCCTGAGAGAACAGATGCCCTCCTCAGGGTAGGACTGGCCGAAATATGGTTCAGAGTGTGCCCATCATGCCTCTTGCTGGCCCACACGTGCCAAGCTAGTTATTCTAGCCAAGCAACAGCACGCAGCACTCCTTCCCCAACCCACCGTCAGGAAGGAAAACAAATGCCCTACTAAGCCCTCCCGGCTGGGAACAGGCCAGGTGCACGCAGAGGGGACCTTCCTTGAGGTGTAAGAACACTCAGAGGAGGCTCCTCCCTGTCGGGTAAACATGAAAATGTACTTCGATGCTTTGAAGGCCCAGGAGCCAGCACGGCCTCTCTGAACCCCAATCAGGAAGGAGGCTGGGAAATGGAAGAATAGCTGGAGAAGAGACACAGGGGAGACCCCTGGCTTACCTTTGGTTAGCGACTCGGGGGTCAGGTCAGACATGTCCACTCGGAAGAGCAGGTACTGCTGGGCTTGTATGAGGAGCCCTGGGAAGTCTCTCTCCACAGAAGCAAACTGCTCGATCTTGTTTTTCACCGATGCGAGGACCTGTCACACACAACAAATTAATGATGTCAGTGCTCCACGATGGAATTCCAGCCTCGGTCATCAATGTGTCTTTCAGGTGCAGCCCCCGCCGCAGAAACTTTTAGGATATCAGGCATTTGCTTGTTTTTACCTGCCTGGGTGTTCTTGGTAGGGCACCCTCGAAACATCAAACTAAATGAAGCTTTGCAACTGGTCTCACAACTAGCATAACAGGACGGGGAAGGAGAGCGAATGAATTAGAACGGGGAAAATGAGAAAAACAACCCAACGACAAAGGAAAAGAGAGGAGAAGCCCGGCTCACGAGCACCCGTAACGTCAACAGGTCAGGACGCGGGCTCAGCTAACGTACCTGATAGAGAGAACGGACGCTCGGCTGGAAGACCATGTTGGTGTTGAGCAGAAAGGAGCGCAGGAGTGGCTGGGGGTAGCTGGCCAGCTGAGTAACGATCCCAATAAGCAGCAAATTAACATGCAGAGAGTTCTCCAGCATGTTCTCCAGCTTTGACAGGACCACGCTGATGAATGGGCCTGCGGGAAGAGCGCAAGGCTTCAGGGCTGGCTCGGCACCGGGGACATCTTGCCTTGACGGCCAAGGAGCCACCAGGGGCACAGCTCGCACACCGCAGGCCCGCCAGGTGCAAACCAAACACCTCCACCGCGAAGGGCGCCACGTCTGCTCCTGACTCGAACCGGAACACAGAACAAACCACCACCAACAGAAGAAAGCAGAAATGCACGCATGGGAGCTAATATTTTGACTCCATGAGCGGTTTTGATACTTTGGAAATTGTCACAGCCCTTGAAAAAGGCCAGAGGATAAATCATTTCATTTTCGAAACTAAGACCTACTTCTCCATGCTGCTGCTGTATTTCCTGGGACTGCCAAAGCTCAAGAACATGGCATTCATCACCTCAGGAAGGGGCCTACTGGGGTGCCTCCTGGACACGTCACAGACCAGCAGAAGTTTTAGTAACAAAAAAAGACCTTTGTGTTAGTAAACAATACCAAACACATGACTATGTTACCAAACAGCAACACTGTAAACAGGGACTGTCTGTCCCCAGTGAGCACCAGGAGAAAGATGGTCTCGTCAAACAACACAAGGTGGAAGAACAGGAGGAAAAGAAAAACCAGGGGTGAATGAGGCCTGGGCTGTAACATTAGTCACTTTCAGGAGGCGTAGTTTGAGGCATCGTAGGTTCCTCAAGAAAGAAAATCTATAGGACTACAAAAGCCATTCATAAATAATTAGGTAAAAAGGAGCTTTGACTAATTTGGGTCACTAGAAAATTAATATGCTTTATGTTGGAATTCACTGAAGACAGCGAAAAATCAAAAAAAAATTAATCGGGCATTAATAAAATGAGTTGAAGACATTTTCCATTTTTACCATAAAAGTGACCCATTAAGCAAAATGAATGAGAATTCTGTATTTCCCCCGGTGGAGCTATGGATGATGCCTGGAAACCACGGTGTATTTCTAACAAAAGCACATCGCCCTTGATGAATAAACGTGCCTTATGAAGATGTCACCAACATTCATACGAGTTTAACAAAAACATACTTCACCACAAGATGCTTCATTCAGAAGCCTAGGTGGCGAGAGCGAGTAAAACCGTCTACAAGAAAACAGAAGCCATCGGCGGGAAGTGGCAACGCCAATCCTAAACCCTTTACCCGTGCAAGCAAGTAACGGACGATGGCAAGACTCCTGTTGCAGCTGTTACAGAGGATGTCTTTATAGGGGCCTCGGACAAAAGAGGCACCTCCCCCTCGTGTGTTTACATTAGCCTCAACGTCCCCACCTCTGGGATGGGGACAGAGCTCCTCTGTCACGTCACACAACATGGACACTCAGTGACCTCTTTGAAGAGAGAGCCTTCGCAGAGGCCTTACTCACAGAACACGACTGGGAGAGTTTGTCAAACATACTCAGAAGTTGGATCGGACTCCCACTTTGAAAGCCACTTAATGGGTCTTCATCAAAACCCCTAGAAATGTCACGGGTAACTCTTCTTAAGGCATCACAAACAATTCGAGCTTGCCAGGTGGCTGTACAGGGAGAAGGCCGCTACCCTCATCCGCTTCAACTCGGCCCAGCCTTTCCTAGCTTATCCCACCCCCCACCCCACTCCCCTGCAGGCCCTGGCTCAGCATCTGTTTCCCTCCAGAGGAAGCAAGGACAGGTGAACTCAGTCACTTTAGGTGGGTAGGATCTCCTATAAACACATCCTTGGCCTGAGCCCAGGACTGCCCTCCCATGGCCCCGATACTGCATTTGGCCTATCGGGCCGTCCTGAGCACGTGAAAGCTGCGGAGCACGCAGAACCAGGGCAGACCAGCTCCGGTCCATGGCTCCTACAGGCAGGGACAACCAACCAGCCCCCTGTGGAGAGTAGTGGCATCGCCATGCCCCTTGCACAACAGAACATTAGGTCAAGACCAGCGACTGTCAAAACCCACTAATGACATTAATTACCACTACTTACCATGTGCCATGAGAAATATAAATGAAGCCCTTTCAGATTCCCCTTTCATTCTTAGTTGATTTCTAGCCCTTTAAAAACTGCTTAGCAACAAACAGTTGCTAGGGGAAACTCATAAGCAGCTGAAAATCAGAAAAAATGCAGCCACAGGTGTGTTCGGGGCTGGACAGCCTATTTCTCCTTCTTCTCCTCTTCTAGGGTAAGCAGACTCCTCACCCAGAAAATAGTAACTTCTCAGAATAACCAAGACGACGTGTCCTTCACTTCCCTCCCCTCTTGTGTGCCCTCGTCCCCTGCCTCAGTCTACCCGCCCGCGCCTCCTGTATTTCCTAACTCCAAGAACGGAGCTGCCATCCATTCCGTGCCTCGGCTCTGCCAGTCCCACATGGAAATACCTCCTGAATGATGACCTTCACCTCTGCCTCCCTGCCAGCTCGGCCTCAGCCCAGAGTCCCAACATCGCTTGGACGCCGGCAACAGTCCTTTATGTTAGTAGAGATTGACACGGTTTTTAATTTTCTTCAAACACTCCAGAAGTATAAAATAAAGAACAGGCATCATCCCTGGGGGCAACCCCTGTTAACAGATTTGAGTGTATTCTTCCAGAAAGGTTTTATATCTATAATAAAATAATTATGACTGAATTATTATAAAAAACATTTACTAATCACGTATTATGTGCCAGGCAGTGTTGAAGTGTTCTACGCTTTTCATGCATCAACTTAAATATTCTACAGAACCCTACGAAATTTATTATTTATCCCCATTTAACGATGCAGCAGAATGCTAAGTCACAGCCATAATCAAGCCCATCTGTTTCCAGTGCTGCTTCTCTTAACCAACACGCTAAGACATTGCCTCCGTGTGCATGTCCTAGTTGGTTTTCGTTGTTTTTTTTTTTTAAGATTTTATTTATTTATTTGACAGAGAGATAGAGCACAAGTAGGCAGACCGGCAGGCAGAGGGAGAGGGAGAAGCGGGCTCCCAGTTCGCGGGACTCAAGCCCAGGACCCTGGGATCATGATCTGAGCCGAAGGCACACGCTTAACCGACTGAGCCACCCAGGCGCCCAGCTGGTTTTCGTTTTTGTGGTCTTTTTCGACCAAGTGACAACATTCTCCCCACACTGTTCTGCCCCTTACGTTCCCACTTATCACTCTATCCTAGAGACTGTCCCCCACCCGCAGAGAGAGCTGTCTCCTTCATCTCAAGGCCACAAGCTATTCAGTTGCCTTGGGTACCACATTAGTAAAACGGTCTCCTACTGGTGGACACGCGGGTCGTTTCCAATCTTCTTCTATGATAAACAACAGTGCAGTGAACATCTTTGTGTCTACCCCTGGCACACGGGTGTGAACATGGCCTGTGACAGGTTCCCAGGAACAAAGCACTAGGGCACTCTAAACTCTGATCCAATGATAAACGCCTCCCACCTGCTCCTCCGGAGGTGCCCCCCAACCCCCTGCAGTGTGCTGGGCACACTCTGCACACCACTCCGCGCTGGCCTTGTCCACACAGACCAGTCACAGCACTGGCCAACTGCAACGCTCCCAGGTTCTTCAGTGCCGGCAGCACACGGTCCCTGTTCCCCAGCTTAGCCCAGGGACCCACCCCCACCCCCACCTCGCCTCGCCTCGCCTCGCCTCCAGAGCTTTCTGGCTTCCTATCTCAAACACGTCACTGCCTCACAGGAGCCGAGATCTGTCACACCCACGCACGCACCGCCAGGCTCCTTCGTCTTCTGCCCCTTGTCTCCTCTGCCCGGGACCATCGTTCTGGGCCATTTTTACCTGGTAGCTCCTGTCCACCGTTCGTGCCCCTCCTCCGGGAAGTCTTTCCTCTCCCCCTCCTGCGCTCCCCTAGGGCCTGCCAGACATCACTAATAATGCATTTCTAAGTGAGCACAGTTCTTTGCCCATGGCTCCTCTGAAAGCCTGGGAATTCCTTCGCTTTTCTGTCTTTTGTATCTGGCCTAGAACCTGCCACGTATTAGGAGATCAATCAAATGTTACTGAATGCACAAATAAAGTTAATTAGATAAATGAAATGGAATGCTTTGATTTTGCTGAGAAGCAAATTCATTTCAGTGGAAATCAGGATTCCATGGAGGGATGGAAGTTAATGTAGTTTGGAAACTACAAAGTTAGGAGGAAAGATGTTCTCCTAAAGCTGTGTACGAATTTCAAAGGAGGGGGAAAAAAGCAAAGTTTTAGTTAAAATTACCTCTATGTATCAAAAAACTCACATTACATTGTGTTGGTTCTCCTGCGTATCCTATGCAGAGTATTGGTATTACTGAATAAGGTGTTGTATTAGCTTTTACTCCTTGCCCAAGCTAGACGACTTTGTTTCCTCAATCTACATATTTCCCAGGGCTGAAGCTCCCTTCTAAGAAAGCTGGCATTCTAAAGAACAACCCTCATTAGCCCTGGGTGGCTGGCACTTCCAGGAGAGCAAGCTGCAAAGTTGGGATGTCCAGCTGGGTCAGAGTCAGGGGCGCAGGCCCCAGGCAAAATGGGGGTGTGTGCTAGGGGACAGGTGCATCTTTCCCTCCACTGAGCTCTCTGCCCCTCCTTCAGGCAGCCATGGCCCTCCGGCTCCCTCCCCTCTCCTCCCCTTCGCCCTATCACCTGGGAAAACGGAGATTATCTAATCCTTCTTACTTATGATTGACTGACTGATTGAATATTAATTAAAACCCATTCACACTGAAATGTTACCTCAACTAGAACCTCAAGCCTTTTAATTGTGGAATTAAAAGCTTTCACCCTCTTTAACTAAATTGTCAGGCATCAGTAAATAGATGAATAAATCCTGGAGGAGGGTGGGAGAGCTACTTGAAATCACATGAAGCCTATGGGCCGGCCCAGAAGATAATGTGATTTCTTCTCTTTCGGGTGACCCAAGTAAGTGGAGCATGGTGGAGACTCACCAAGCTGCTCCCTGCCGGCCGGAGAAGGGCACGCCTCAGCGGAGGGGGGCTGCCAGGGGCGGCCTCTAATAACGGCAATAACAACACACGCACACCCCGCGCCCAGTAGCACATTCCGTCCCCACCGGAGCAATCAGAGGGTTTAGGACCTCACAGCTGCAAGTGCTAGAGCCAGGATCCGCCCCCCACAGCCCGACTCCAAGGTCACTATCTGTCCCTCTGTGATGTCAGCTCCTAACGGGACCTCTCCTGGCTGCCTGAACGCTGTTCAGGGGTCCCGCCCCAGCCTTCCCTGCATTTGGTGAACACTCAGGGCCAGTTCCTTCTGCTCCATGATTGGCAGATTCAGATTTTACTGGCTAATATTTAATGATGTTTTCTATCACAACGCCTCAACTCGATCCACTTATCTGATACCCTATCCTACCCCCTCGGCTCTTATATGAGTGCCCCCTGTTGTTAGGGCTGTATCACTGGACACACCCATTCTCTGGCAGAGTTACAGGTTTATGTGGGGTCTAGTCTGCTTATTTTTGGATAAAGGTTTTGAGATGATCTGAAATGAGCTCCCAAGCAAAGGTGTAACTATGTGTGTACACAGCTAGTTATTCAGCGGGTATTCTGAGCACCTACTGTGCGCTCTGTTCCCCGTTCAGGTGCTGGGGAAGTGCAGAGAACAATCCAACACCTGTGCCTTCTAGTGGGGGAAACCATAATCTTTTCAGTACACCTAAAAACACATGCTGTGGAGAAAAAGTAATTAAACTAAAGGAAATGAGGCTATTAACTAATGAGACTGGATTTTTTTGTGTGGTTTCATCGGGCCTATTAGTTTATCACACACGGATCAAGGGAAGTAGTCACTCAACCTTGCAGTATATCCTCTGATTGGCTGGGGGAAAGAAAAAAAAAGATTGCTAGAACGACCAGATAAAAGAAAATGAAAATGAAACCACCCCTCTCTGCTCTTCACAGAAATACTTTGACCCCCCTCTGTTAGGTAAATTGATAATGCTCCTTCCCTCCCCCTACCTCACTTTCCTGCCACAGTACATACTTTCAAAAAGCAGAAATCAGAAAGCAATTCGAGATCATCACCTGTGAACGGGGTGCTCTGAGTCCTCACAGGATGGCGACTGGCAAAGGCAGCCTCATCTCTCGCCCCAAATGGGGATGGCACGGTGTCAACAGTGGGGGTTTCTGCTATAAAAGAATCAAAGTCGTCGTCGTCCTCCTCCTCTTCCTCCAGGGCCTTCTTCCCCTCCTCCGCTTCCTCCTTTTCTCCTTCACTCTCTTCTTCCTTCCCCTCTTGCTCTTTCGGGAGATGCAAGAGATCGGGTGCGGGGAAATTCTGTTCTCTCAAGCCCTCGGTGCCAGAATCCAGTTCCTTAATGATCTGGTCATACTGGGCAATGAAATCTTCACCCCCCGGGTTGATGACCATCAGGTCTGACTTGTGTTCTGCCTCGGAGAGCGGAGGCGCTAACTCAGGGTTTGATTCTAGGGCTCCTTCAGGCTCATCTTCTTGTTTTGTTTCCTTGGATACATTTTGAAACGGGTCTGAATTGTGCCTGTCCCTGTCCTCCTCTGAATCTGTTTCTGGCTGAGGGCTGGGCAGGGGGCCGTTGCTCAGGGGGGCACCCCGATCCTCAGTCTGGCCGGGGCGGGAGGGCCTTGCGCTTCCCTCCTGGGAATTCCCGGCGTCCTCAGCGTCCTTCTCGGCACACAGTCTGTACACCATCACATCATCCTGAAAGTCAGACTCTTCGATGTAGGACCCTTTGAAGAGCAGGATGGCGTTCTTCTTCATCTCCTGGATGTGTCTGGGGGGATCAGCTGGCGCCGGCGGGCCCGAAGTCTCCATTTCATCGGAAGGCCCGGGGGAGCCCACGTCTGCCCCCGAGGAGATGCCCGTGTCGTAGCTGTCGTCCCACTCCAGTTCGGTCTGGCTCCTCTCCTTCCCGGGAGCCAGCGCGGGGCCGGTCTTCCTGGGGAGTTGCTGTGGGAGCCGGACCACGGGGCAGGGGGAGGTGAGAGCACTGGGCTCCGTCAGACTCGGGAAAAAGGTCTCGGGGTCAGGGGAGTCTCCGTCGTACAGGGCGGACCAGACTCGGCAGTCCCTCATGCAGCGGAGGATGTTGGTGTGGGCCTCCCACAGGTACTGCAGGTAGCTGATGTCCAGGGCTTTGCCATACTCCACGATGCAGGCCGACGGAGAGAACACCTCGGCCCGGGGCTGCTCCACGGTCCCTGCACGGGAGGCACAAGTGAGTCAGAATGAGCCCCTTGCGTACCCTTCCAAGAGGTGAGGGGACACAGGCTGTGGACGCGGATGTGACTCATGCGGGTGCTAAGATTCTGTCTCCCCAGCTACTTTAGCTCTAATCATTTCTGATTAAATGATTTCTGAATCATAAAAAATGGTTAGATTTTAAGAAGGAACGCTAAGGGGGCGCCCGGGTGGCTCCGCTGGTTAAGCGTCCGACTCTTTTTTTTTTTTTTTTAAAGATTTTATTTATTTATTTGACAGAGAGAGACACAGCGAGAGAGGGAACACAAGCAGGGGGAGCGGGAGAAGGAGAAGCAGGCTCCCTGCAGAGCAGGGAGCCCGATGTGGGACTCGATCCCAGGACCCTGGGATCATGACCTGAGCCGAAGGCAGTCGCTCAACCGACTGAGCCACCCAGGCGCCCAAGCGTCCGACTCTTGATGTCAGCTCGGGTCATGATCTCAGGGTCCTGGGATCGAGCTCCACGTCTGCTTGAGATTCTCTCTCTCTCTCTCTCTCTCTCCCCCCACTCACGTTCTCTCTAAATAAATAGATAATCTTAAAAAAGAAGAAGAAGAAGGAATGCTAAGAACAGAACCCCTACCCTCATAGAAGTAATGGAAGCATAGACAGAGGAGACCTAGAACGCTACCATTTCTTCCACGGCAGGTGCTTCATCAACACTAACTACTCCTCCCAAAGGCCCTCTATGGCAGATAGCATCTTCTCCGTTTACAGACAAAGAAATTGAGGCTCAGAGACAAAAGGTCACCCGACTGACTAGTCAGTGGCAGGGCCACGGCCCGAGCACAGGCTATCGGTGGTCAACCTCCGTGCTCACTTCGTTCGATGCCACACCTTTGCGAGCATCTTTGTCTCTTCATCATCTACATCTCTACCAGGCCAGGCCAGAATTGGACATGACATGACCCGTCTACCCGCCTGCCTGTGCAACCATTCATCCATTAGGCGCCCATCCACAGGAAGGCAACCCCAGAGCAGAAGGGTGGGAAGAACCTATCAGCTGTGTGACCCTGGACAAGTCACGTCCTCTGAGTACGTTTCTTCATCTGTAAAACGGAAACACTACTTTCTTCAGAGGATTAAATGTGATGACAGGGAAAGAACGTGGCAAAAGTTGTGGGCACTCGGCAATCGTTTGCTTAACTTAAATTTGGAATTCTGCAGCAAGGTCAGCCCCAGAATCATTCTTGAAACAACTTTCTTAGTAAATAAAAAAGACATCAATTTTCAAATAGGTTCTAAAAAATGACTACGGGAAGGAAAAGAGAAGATAACCATACTAGTTTACCTCATTGGAAAATATCTTTAAAATACAACTTGTTGGGCGCCTGGGTGGCTCAGTTGGTTAAGCAACTGCCTTCGGCTCAGGTCATGATCCTGGAGTCCCGGGATCGAGTCCCTCATCGGGCTCCCTGCTCGGCAGGGAGTCTGCTTCTCCCTCTGACCCTCCTCCCCCTCATGCTCTCTGTCTCTCATTCTCTCTGTCTCAAATAAATAAATAAAATCTTTAAAAAATAAATAAATAAATAAATAAAATAAAATAAAATACAACTTGTTTTCCTGCCACATAAATTATTAGTTTCTATGAGACGCTGTATCTTTAAAGAATCAATACGACAACCTTAATTTGTAACAATTACAGTTACACCAAACACCCTGATATTTTCTTAGCCAAGGAGCCCAGCTCTTAGACAAAATAATGCTTTCTCTAACAGGATGGTAGCTGGGTAGACAGGATGACATTGTTTGGGGGGGTTATCAGAATACAGACTGGAAACACCGGGGTCAATCCCAGGGCTGTACTCTTTCCTAGTGGTCACAGGTCAGGCAGAACCTCCCTGAACTGAAATAGCCTTCTGACCACCAAACATGAACAAATGTCCCCTTGTTGCAACTGCCTGCCCGAGGGCCAGGGCTGATACAGGTGACCATCTAAATTTTACTTGTATAAGATCACCTGCAGTTGGCAAACAGCACATGTACTATAAGTCCTATTTTTAAAAAATAGAGTATTTATCTTTAAAAAAAACACCCCTCAGTAGATCAATCAAATGAATCAGATAATGCTGCCATCTCACAAATTTCAAGTTGTACAATGATATGTTATTGGCAGGCAAGCAACCACAAATGAGTCATTTTGGAAATTAAAATAAGGGCTAATCCTGTCTCTAGCTATAACCATCTCCACACCCCCACCCAATTTTGTTTAAAAAGACATGCTGGTACATGTTTCCATATCTGTACTCTGAGGATGTGAGAGAAAGCCTAGTTAAAATAAAGGTCTGGGAACACTGACCCGGTGACTGGTGGGCATTTCAATGCACACTGATTACCAAGTGGCCATAACTCCTGACGAAGCAGAAGACCGCCACCCAGGCATTCATAAAAGAAATGGGACACATAACATTATTCCCCATCTACCCAAAGAGACACATATCCCAAGGAGGAATGGCATCTGGCATCCTTTCGTTTAAAGATCAGGCCCTAGCCAGTTCCTTTTACCTGAACTATCGTGCGTACACTTTGACCAGAGAATAAAATCCCTCTCCTGGTTGCCAAGTGTCAGGGTGATCCCGCTGGAGCAGCAGACAGGGGTCAGCGCGAGCAGCTTGGCCGCAGAAACAGAGTAGCAGTCTCTCTCCTTCACGGCCCATCTCTGGCTCAGCATCATGTGGTTGCAAGGGATCAGATACCTGGAAGGGACAACACGGGCTGCATTCAGTCTCTGTGATGCCCCATTCCCATCAGACTAGTCCTGGCCCAGGGTTGGACTCGTCCTCTTCCCACTCCCAATCCATCCGTCCGACCAGACCCCAGGGTTCACTCCCTAGCTCAAGACCCGTCAAGGGCTTCTTTCTTCTGGCAGAACCACCCCTCTGCAGAGCAGGTAAGGTCCTTTGTGCTGTAACCTCCACAAACCATCTCCTCTCTTAATGGGTCTGCTATCCCTTGACCATGAGAAAATATGGTGGCTAAAGGTGTTCTGGTCACCAGTTCCAACATGGGGGTGAGGGAAAGGGGGAAGGGTTTCCCCACACCGACAAGCGAGCAATGCTCCAGACACCAGCAGGGCGTCCTTCAATTCAACTCAACTCTGACCCTATCTACCTGGAGATAGCGTCCGATCCCACAGGTTAAGGGTTCAGTCCCACAGGACTGTCCCCCCACATACGCACACTTCAGATGACAATCGCAAGCCTAGTCTGACCAACCCGCTATAAGTCGGAGGTTCCAACAACCTCCCTGGATATCAGTTAATATGCTGCAGTGGCTCAGGGAACTCGGAGAAACATTTTATTTCCGGGATCACTGGTTTATTAGAAAAGGATAGAGCTCAGGAAGAGTCAGAGAGAGGAGATGCACAGGAAAGGGTGAGGGGAAAGGGCTCAGAGTTTCCATGCTTTCTCCAAGAGTGCCCTTCTCCTCACATCTCCATGTGTTCAACAACCCAGAAGGTTCTGAACCCAATCCTTTTTGATTTTTAGGAAGGCTTCATTACAGACATGACTGATTAAATCACTGACCACTGGTGACTGATTTAACCTCCAGCCCCTCTCCCCTCCCCTGGAGGTCAGGAGAGTGGGACTGAGTTCTAACCCTCTAATCACATGGTTGGGTCTGCTGGCAACCAGCCTCCATCCTCAGGTTGGGTCCTAGGGTGGCCTCATTAACATAACAAACACACCTTTGTTCCTCTCATCACTTAGGAAATTCCAAAGGTTTAAGGAGCTCTGTGCCAGACACAGGACATAGACCAAATATGTATTTCTTATTATAAATTATAATATCACAGCGGCCAAGGGCTCACAAGGAGCACTGGGCCCCCTTTGACACAAAACACTTTTAGTTGGCGATCAAAAATAAATTAGTATCACTATGAACCTAGAGGCAAGAAAATCTGGGCAAACGTTTCTGACTCTCAGAGCACATCAGTGGGCTTCACGGGTAGAATAAAGTTTGCTTAAATGGCTTACTTTCTGAACAGGGAGAAAGATTATCCTGTTTCTTTAAACAAAGATGGAACAAGCGGGATGGAGGCGTCATCCCAGAGGCAAGGGTCCTGTGTGTGCAGGAGCCAATTCCCAAAGACCCGGAGCCCTTCTACGAACAACCGCAATCTTCCATCAACCAGAATGGTTTGGGTTCTGTTTTTGGCTCTTGAGAAAGAGGTGGTACCAATGACAACGAGCTATGATGAAGGATTCGGTGAAAGAGAGAAAAGTACACCTTTCAGGGTATGTCTTGAGGCCTGAAAACAACTCTCCCACATCTCCTGCTTATCCGATCCAAGTGAGGAAAACCCACGTATAGATTAACAGCTGCCCGACTGCGAGAGCCCGAGGCAAGGGAGAAAACAGACTGAATTCCTTTCATGGTGCTTTACAATAAAGGCCTTGATAACTCTCAAGCTATGAAATGACAACCTTGCCACTTACGCCTTCCAGTCTCAAAAAAACCCAAGCCATCCTCCCAGTGCTCTGCCAGGGGGTCCCAGCCTCCTCGCCCCCGCCCCCTCAGGCACCCAGCCCCCACACACCTGAAGCCTCATCTTGTTCTGATCTGTCTGCAGACAGACCCCGCCTGTCTGAGGTGGTGGCATCTACTTTCATAAGCTGGAGTGCATGGAAATCAAAGGTCGTACAAGCAGAAAGGAAAGAGAGGGGAGGGCACTATGGGAAAGGGGGCGGGTCTGTGCTAATTCTTGGCCCGGCTTTGGGGTCTTGTATCTGAACGCCAGTGGAGCAGAAACTGCGCGTGAGGAGGCCATACCAGACGTCACTGCGGCAACGACAGTGGGGGACAGACCTGTTCGTGACCACGCGTTAAGACCGCTCCCTTAAGACCAAGGTCTTACATGAGGGGTGAGGATCAGGAGAAACATACCGTGTGCTTGCTGACATGAACTGATCTGCTCTCACAGGCTGGTGAGGCCCAGGGAAACTCAGATGACACAGGATTTATTGTTTCCTTATTTTGATCATTAATTATTTAAGAAATAAACCGCTTCAATGCGTTCACATACTGCAGGAACTCAATGACTACTTACAGCTCAAACCAAGCACAGCTCACGATTTCAGCTGATATACATAGATTTCTACTCTTTGTTTTGAAGTATTTTTTTAAAATGGAACACTGGATCAAACCTAATAAAGCTATTTATCAAATATCACCAGTGGGTAGCTTGAAATTATATTAGAATAAAGAGTTATTGGGAATTTGCAACTTTGCAAACACAGGTTTTCAGGAGAAACTAAGAATTTTCTTCTGAGTAAATCAAATAAACTCCGGAGATTCCTCTATAGGCTGAAGGAGAGGTTCTATCAAATTGAAAAGGGAGAGTCGGTTCGAATGGATAACCCCCACCCCACCTTATATGCAAAGCAGTACTTCTAGTGTCCTTCTGTAATGAAGGATTATCCCAGAGGGAAGAGCAGGAAAGCCGTGCATTGACCTTCTGTCTTCCCAATGTTTACAGGGAAAGATTAGGAACAGAATGAACGCCTTAAGCTGCCCTAGGGTCAAATATCAAAATGAAGCGGCTGTCGACAGCAGAAAAATCACACAGGAATTTAATATAGGTGTTTGTCATCAAGCCATCTACTCATTCGTACTATACTTACTTTGTTCGGGGGTTTTGTTTAAATTCGGGAAGCAGTAAAAATAATCAGAAACGGGGTGCCTGGGTGGCTCAGTCGTTAAGCGTCTGCCTTCGGCTCGGGTCATGATCCCAGGGTCCTGGGATCGAGCCCCGCATCGGGCTCCCTGCTCTGCGGGAAGCCTGCTTCTCGCTCTCCCACTCCCCCTGCTTGTGTTCCTGCTCTCTCTATCTCTCTCTCTGTCAAATAAATAAATAAAATCTTAAAAAAATAATAATAATAATCAGAAACGAATAACTAACTTTAGATATCCAGATTACCCAAAGCCGTCCTACAATACAGCAGGAAAAAATGATACTGTCCGTATTATCCTCCCCTTTTTGCATCACTTCCCCAACCAAGGCTCGGCAACCCTGTGCCTACTGTCTGTTTTCCTGGGTATCACTCACTGAAGCAAGTCGTCATCATCACTTCTGGAATAACTCAGTGACAGACAATCAATAACGAAGCACATGGATTGCCTACTGCATGCTACACTGACAGGCAACACGAGCAAAACAAAGCAGCGAAGTGAGTACAATGAAGTAAGCACGGTGCTTCTAAGCGGCGGGAGAACCTCTCTAATACCCGGACAGGCCAAAACCTACAAAGCAACATCAGTACATTTCAAAAGATTGTTTTTCAAAGACATTTTGACCATATTTCTCTTATTCATCTTACCCTAGGCTGGCTTGCCTTTTTTCTTTGCTTTTTTTTTTGCACTCTCCTCCAGACACCTAACTGCCATGCAAGATGGAAATGTGCCTGAAGTGGACACGCAGCTTCTCTTGGAGCAAAACATCCTCTATCTGAACACAACAGGCAATGCAATTAAAAAACCTGACAATGGACCAGCACTTCTGGGGGAAAAAAAAAATGCCCTACCAGAATATTCAGAAATGGCGTTCAGAGTACTAAGCAATTAAATTTTGCCTAGGGGCGCCTGGTGGCGCATTGGGCTAAGCATCTGACGCGATTTCAGCTCAGGTCATGATCTCATGGTTGTGAGATGGAGCCCCGCTTTGGGCTCAGAGCTCAGCGTGGAGTCTGCTTGAGATTCTCTCTCTCCTTCTGCCCCTCCCCCCCCAACGCATGCTCGATCTCATTCTCTCTCTCTCTCAAAATAATTAAATAAAATCTTCAAAAAATTGTTTTTGCTTAAACTGGCAAGTGCCAGGAACATGGGGTGATCTGTCACTTCCCTGCTTATCAGCATCTCCTGCCTGCCTTTGGCCTATTGTACATCACATCCACGGAGGTGGACAGCTTCTCCTTGGCTTTCACTCACCAAAATAGCCTCTCCTTTGGGGTACCTTATTTCAACTTACATTTCCTGATATTATGCTAACTGAAAGAAACATATCAGTTGCAAACGGATTATCACTTTGAAATGTCAGTATTTAAGAGTATTTGGATTGCAACAAAAATTGACATATCGTTACTATTTCTCACCTAACAAATAGCCTCATTAAATGAGATTCACAGAATCTTGACTGCTCTGCTGTCTCCAGATCTACCAGTCTATCATATACATTTGAACCACCACAGTGGCAACAACAGAAAGGACAGACTATAAATCTGGTTTTTTATGTCCCTTCAGATAAAGTTTAAATGACTAGAAGAATAAGGATTTTTCACTGTCCGTGCTTCTGTACAGATTCTATATCAGAAAAGACAATGTTTTCATTAGTTTAAAATGTATTTTCCAGGGAATTCTCCTCCTTTAAATTTGTGTAGTACTTTACAGTGTTTCAAAACATTTTTCACAGATACCACCACAACTGATTCTCCCAAACACCTTATTCTGAGATAGAAATTCGAAAACCAGAATAGGTCAAGTCGAGCCAGCAGATCACTCTCGCTCTAATGGGATACGTCACCCCTTATCAGATTAACCGCCATTGTCATAGCCTTGTCCTCATTTTTTAATCTCTTTATCTCTTTCTGCTGCAAATTTAGTAACTTCTTCAATCCAACTCCTCACTAATTCTCTCTTAATTTGTGTCTTAAAACACGCTATTTACCCAAACCCTTGATTCTTCATTGTAATATTTAGTTTTTATTTCTAAGAGCTCTAGCTGGTTCTACAAATCTGCCTGTCATTTTTGCTTGATTATTAAAACACCATTTCTTGGGCAGAAAATAACAAGTGTTGGCAAGGATATGGAGGAACTGGAGCCCTGGCGCGCTGTTGGTGGGCACGTAAAATGGTGCCGCTATTATGGAAAACAGAAACGATTTCAAGTAGAATTACCATATGATCCAGCAATCCCACGTCGGGGTAACTCGCCTACAAGAACCGAAAGCAGGCGCTGAAGAGAGGTACGTGCACTCTTACGTTCATAGCAGCCTTGTTCCCAACAGAACACAGAGACAGAAAGTGGAAGAGCAAAGAGCGGCCTCCAGGGGCAGGAGGAGGGAGAACCGGTGAGTGTGTCCTGGGTACAGGGTGTTTGCGTGGCAGGGTGCCCGGGAGCAGGAGATGGATGGTAGCAACGGCCGCAGCACCACGTGGATGTATTTAATGCCACTGAAGTGTACGGTGATGCTGGTAAATCTTCCGTTATGTGTATGTTACAACAATTAAAAATACTTTAAAACGTGAGAGGGGAAAGAGGCCGCTGTTGAGAGGACAGAGACCAGGAAGCTGAGGCTTCCCTCGAGGCCGCCACGTGCCTGACTCCCACGTACGTCCCCTCATCCGCTCCCCTCGTCAACTCCCTCAGGCAGAATTAGAAATAAAATATTAGGGGTGCCTGGGGTGGCTCAGTCGTTAGGCATCTGCCTTCGGCTCAGGTCATTTTCCCGGGGTCCTGGGATCGAGCCCCGCATCGGGCTCCCTGCTCGGCGGGGAGTCTGCTTCTCCCTCTCCCACTCCCCCTGCTGGTGTTCCCTCTCTCGCTATCTCTCTGTCAAATAAATAAATAAAATCTTTTAAAAAAAAAAGAAATAAAATATTAAATCAAGGGCCACGATCATCATTACATCATCACCATCATCCTCAGTTAAAGAAGCAAGGAAGGTACTCGGGCTCAGAGAGCCTAAGAGCAGGTGGTTACGTGGGACAGGTCTTCCACGACCCCATGCAGAACTCTACACCCTGGACATGACTAGCCCTGACCCAGACACGGAAATGTCGCAACCACGAGCCGATTTCTTCCCCTTCATGTGGTACATGCCTGGGCCTCAAAAAGAAGCCAATGCAATCTTCGAGGACAGTTCGGAACACAATGAGCACCACTCCATGCGTAGACAAAAGGCGAGGGGTGTTCGATCCCCGTGCGGAGGGCCCTGAACGGCCAGCTGCCAGCAGCCAGGCTCAAGCGGACATGGTGGCTCAGAGGGGAGAAGCTCTGCGGGCTTCCAGGGATGCTGGAAAGACGGCTGCGTTTCATGCCGCCCAAGAAGCAGTGGTTAAGAATTTAACATTTAAATATGATCAGGTTTTACCCCTTGCTGGAGGTGAAGTCTGGTTTTTGGCAATAAAAAAGGGCTTTAACAAGTCTCCATGACGGATTACGTTCAGGCCTTGCTAATGCATCTGTCATGTCAGCAGAGACTTGACGGGAGGCTAAGGCAATCCTTCTGGATGGGACGTTCTACCTCAAATGTCCTAGCCAGACTACTGAGGCTCTCTCTTCGTGATTAGATTTGGTCTTTGCCAATGCCTTAAGATCAGTTACTGCTGACCTACTCTAAACCCCTAGAAAGCCCCAAAACTCTTTTCACACTGAGAAAATGCACAGGGGATGCTCGCCCACAAAAAGGCGACTCTGTAAGCCTTCCACCATGACGTCACCACCACGTTTCCCAGCCCGGCTTTTTTTAATCACTCCAGCATTGCAGAATGCTCTCGCTGCACTGCAGCCTTCCTTAAACCAGTGGTTCTCAACGTTAGCCAGGCAGCAGAATCCCCTGGAGAGTTCGTCAAAGCACAGCTCACTGGGCCCCACCCACCCCCAGAGTCTGAGCTGACACATCTAGGAGGAGGCCAAGCATCTGCATTTCTTTTTTTTTTTTTAAGATTTTATTTATTTATTCATAAGAGACAGAGAGGCAGGGAGAGGGAGAAGCAGGCTTCCCGCCAAGCAGGGAGCCCGATATGGGGCTCGATCCCAGAACCCTGGGACTATGACCTGAGCCGAAGGCAGACGCTTAACCATCTGAGCCACCCAGGCGCCCAAGCATCTGCATTTCTGACGTGTTCCTGGGTGAGGCCCCTGTACCCACCATCACCTCGCCATCCCCCTACTTTCCCACAGCTAGAATGCTGGAAATGCTGTCACATTCACTTGGAATGCCATCTCCTCAATAATTCTACTCACACTGTGTAAAAATCCAGTGGTGACCAGGGGCAGTCCAAGTCTCCTCCCTTTTCCCCTGCCCTAGGCTTCTTCTGCCCTTATTCCCAAGGAGGGGTCAAAGGAAGGGTCAGAACATCCATTAGGGCGGGGTGTGGGGGGGCGGGTGTGCCAGACAACCCTGGTTGGCTTTCTCCTTTTGGCTCCCCTACCACCAGAGGGGGAGGTAGGAGGCACACACCCCAGCCAACTCTCCCTCTCCTCCTTTACAAAAGCAGCTGCTTCCCCGGGGGACCCCAGAAGGAAAGGCAGAGCTGGGCCAAGGCAGGATTCAGCATTCTTGAGGCCCCCTGCCTACTGACCAAATCAGCATCATCCTAAGAGCTGTCCACTTTGATTCCTGACACCTGTCCTCAAATACCAGTCACTTGCCAAAACCTTTCTCCCCTGTACTTCTGGGGGTCGTACCTTTTCTACCTTGTTTATAAGTCCTTTCCAATCTGTCCACCCCATGCCCTACTCTCTTCTGAATTGTACCCAGGAAGTACTCACCAAATATTTACTGAATTTAATTGAAACACACTCAGAGGTCAGAGAGTGCACGCTGCAGGTGTACCATTAGGAGAGCAAGAGTCGGAGAGATTATATATCAAGAGCATTTCATATTTGAGAAAGTTGTTTCCAATACCACACGCCCCTAAAAATGTACTTCAGGAGAAGGACATTCAGCCGCAGAGCAGAGGAGCTTTCGGAATCTGTAAATTTCCAAACTGCCTATTATTTCCAGGAGCATATTTTATAATACAATGTATTCAGCCTCCTAAAAACTCTTAAGAGTAAAACTAAAATTAACCTTGGGGAATAATACCGAAATTAGACTGATAGCCTTGATAATTTTTTTCCTTAGAAGCATGGCCCCTATTGAGTTTACATTGCCCCAAGAAAAATATAATAGCAATAGTATAGATTTGAGTTTTCCTTTACAGAGAACAAAAGATGACAACTCACCTTAGAACTAGTTGTAACATCACATCTTCACAATGTAAACCGATGAGAGTTCTAAATAATGCCAGGGACACCACACAGAGCTGGGAAGCAATAAACACACATTCTATTTCAGATACCGGAAGGACAGCTCTACTCCCCACAGATGGAAAGTAAATCAGAATTACAAAATAAAATGGCCTCTTTTTTTAGCAGCTTTGATAAAAACATGGTGCTGCCAGAGAGAATGTGTATTAAGACTTTTAGTTCTCCTACAGGATTTGACTAGGAAGCCTATGCCTAGAATTATGCCGTTACACAGAATTACCCTCCTACAAAATGCCTATGCTCTTATTTCCGACTTTTAAAGATCCACGTAAATGTGCCCCTGCAACTCTCCAATGCACGCACGCGCACACACACACACACACACGATCTCCTGCCTGGCACTTGTTCCCCCAAGTTATTTTCAAACACGACACTGGTTATTTACGAGACAGGGCTGACAGAAAATTGCATATGCCCTGGCCAGCTCCCCGCCTAGAATTCTTAGCCCCCCGCCTCAGCTCCTCTTGGCTCGTGTCTTGGCTTTGAGGCAAACATGCTCCTTGGTTCCATTTCCAGTAGTCCTGAGGGTGTGACAATATACTTTTCCAAGTTCAGTCAAAAACAAGAATTCTTTCAACCTCTAATTTCCAAAAATGAAAGATAAACAGCCAAACAGGGAAGATACCCAAAGGTGTATTATAAAATCATTGTGCGCTTTTGGGGGTAAGCTCTTTATCATATCATCAGACAAATTTTTTGCCCCAGGGAGAGAAAGTGCTAGTCTGTCTTCTGGGCAGGATGGACTTAAAACCTGGTCAACGGAATTCAGAATGGTGTCAAAATAATAACAGCTACAAGAAAAAAGGGGGGGAAGTAGAAAAAAGAATATTCCTCATTTATTCCCAAAACAAACTCTCCTGAAATTCGTTCTGAGTTATTAAAGCCCCTTCCTCTGGGGCTCTCCTTACCCGAAATGGGGTGTTGATTCGGCTCGTGAGAGTATCTAGGATGTGGACATTCTCGTGCTGGTGCAAGAGGATAAAACGGAGGAAGATCTCGAGTAGCGCTGGTTCGGAGATGCTACGCAGGAAGAGGTCCAGATACGCAGTTGTGGTCATGACCTCCTCCACAGTCACCTGGGACCAACGACACAGTGGGCACAGGTGAGCGTCCTCTCCGTGCTGTGACAAACGCCTCCCCCAAGGCCCCTGCCTCACCGCAGTGACCCCATCAAGGCAAGGACATGCCAACCCCCAGAGCCCGCTTCAGAGCCGTATCTGAAGCCTCTCACCTATTCACATCCCACAATGCCTCATGCTGCTTCCGCCCTTTAATTCAGTAAGGGAAAGGCAAAGACATAAAAAAGCAATTCAAGTGTTCTGACGACTCTAATCATCAAATGCAGTTCAAACACCATAAAGAGCTGAGTGTGTAACCATAAAGGGGAGAAAGAGATAATGGGAAGTATCTACATGGGCGGTAAAGGATTAATTAGAAAGCCCAGTATAACTGTGTCCTTAGTAGGCGTCCAAGCAATATTTATTGGACCTGCTATGTACAGGAGCTAGAAAACGTAAGAACACTTTTTCTGTCCAGGGAGATGGGTTCAGATATAGAATCTAATAAGCGAAATAATGACCTCATAAGTGGCAAATAAGAGGGACAGACACAAAGTACTGCAGATGTTTAGATAGGTTTCTGGAAAACTGCAAGTCAAATTTGTATAACATACATAAAGTGTTATTTATAAAGTGCAATAAGAGTTTACCGCTTATAAGGTAACTGACTTTTTTTTTTTTAATAATACAAATGAGTATTGTCTACGTGGTGCGAATTTCCTATGCAGTAGAATATGAGTCTTTCAGGGAAGAGAAGACTCTCAAGAGTCTGGTTTTTCGAAGTACCGAGGATTTGGTACTTAAATCTTTCAAATTTTAAACATTTTGATAGGGATTATTTTCAGAACTCATATATAATCCTTTGTCTTCCTAAAAGCAAATACAACACCTCTTGATGAACAGGGGTCATCCATGGCCTTACTGTCTGTAGAAGAGAAATACCCAACCTGGGAGGCATGAAAATCACCAGGGCAACAGCTCCAATCTCAGATTCCAACTGTATCCCCTAGAAATCTTGGAAATCTCCTCTGCCCTGAGTCTAATGCACTTGATGCTAAGTGAAACAGATGGTGATGCTTTTTGAGTGATTACATCTTCTGTTTTCCAGTTTTTCACTTCTTTCTTCCTTCCCTTCAAAGTGTTAACTATCATATTATCATACTGTGACTGGTCACTCCTTTTATAACATACTCCTCTTCTCTTTGTAATTTTCTGCCTTCAGAATCCACAAATCACCAGGCTAACCCATCCCAGAGTCCATAGTCTCTCATGGTTCATCTCCCCCTCCGATTTCCCCCCTTCAGTTTTCCCTTCCTTCCCCTAATGTCCTCCATGCTATTCCTATGTTCCACATACGAGTGAAACCATATGATAATTGTCTTTCTCTGCTTGACTTATTTCACTTAACATAATCCCCTCCAGTTCCATCCATGTCAATGCAAATGGTGGGTATTCATCCTTTCTGATGGCTGAGTAATAGTCCATTGTATATATGGACCACATCTTCTTTATCCATTTGTCTGCTGAAGGGGTATTAAGGAGGGCACGTGTTGCAATGAGCACTGGGTGTTATACGCAAACAATGAATCATGGATCACTACATCAAACACTACTGATGTACTGTACGGTGACTAACGTAACATTAAAAAGAAAAAAAAGAATCCACACATCAGTTTAGAAATCAGATCTCCAAATCTGCTCTATAGGTATAGATAGGCACCCTGTGGGTGCATCTGTACCTAAAGGCTTAAATTATTTTTACACATTTCTTGGGCCTTAGGTATGTTCCAGATAGAGGAGGTACAGGTGGATAAGAAACGACCAGATCAGTTTTGTCCATTTTCTTTATGCTAAGCAAGGCATGCCTACACAATACATGGGAACTCAGCCTCTCGGGGTTGGCAGCTCACCCCTGGCATGCACGCATCAGAGTGCAAACACTCTCCCCGTCCAGCTCAGCGCCCCTGCTTCGAGCCCTCAAAACATTCAACACACCGCTGTGTCATCTGACCAACTTTACAGAGCTCGCTGTGGCCCAAATAAAACAAAGGAAACAGGTAAGCCTCAACCACTTGGCAAATAAATGGCCTCGAGAAGAGTGCTTCTCACAGGCTGCCCCTGCTCCTGAAACCCACTGCTTCCATCCTTGCGTCTCCCGGTCTTCTCCAGTCCCACGCCCGCGGCACTCCTAATGCTGTCCCGGGACATACGCTACTGTTCGTGTTGTGCTCTAGGGCAACGCACGGGGTCTGGCACAGAGAAGGTGCTGAATATAACATTTCCTGAATAAGTGATAGCCCCCAAGGTCCTAGTGATTTACATTTGCCAGAGTGGAGCTTACTTTTTAATTCTTCTCTCTGGCCCTCTGTTCTGAGTGGGGACTTTTTTTTTATAAAAACGTATAGAATGACGGATGTCACCAACTATAGCTAAAGGGGAAACGATTGACAACACCACCAAACATACAGCTCCCTTAGCTCGCAGCCATTCCGCTGCTGCAATCTCGGAGTCCTGTAGCAGAAACTGAATCCAAAGTCACGCAGCAGAAGTCTAATTCCCTAACAATCCTGATGGCTAGGGGAAAAGTACCACTAGGCATTTCGAATGGGCCATGCACGCATGCAGTTTCTGCAGTACTGCATTTTCAACCTTACTGAGCACCGCTGAGCTGACACGTCCTGCAGAATTCCACGCGCTGCCTCTGCACCAATAATTCACCACCAGCTCTTCCCCCTTAAGTTACACATGACCTTAATAAGCTCAAAAGCACAGCAACAAACCCTTCAGAAGTCTCAGTCTTTGGGGGCTGACATGAAAGCAGGGCAGTAAGCATCTATTGTTTACTACTCTTAGGCTGGATAAATGAAAGATTTTATTATTATTATTATTATTATTATTATTATTATTTTTAGCAATCAAAGCTGTCATTTATAAGCTAAGAGGATTTAAGAAAAACACTTGGAGGGGCAGCATTTACATAACGTGGTATAAATACCAAAAACCCAATTCTATTAAGCATCGACTTGCAACCTCTTTATAAATCAAGGTCACCCTCATCTTAAACTAATACCCAGGCCAAGAAAATCTGGTTCCCTTCTCTTTCTGTCTCTTCCCTCCTCTATATTCGAGGAGCCCTCAGAAGCCTTTTATCCCAGAAAATCTTTTCCTGCCCCATTATCTTACTTTTCAGAATCTTCCTTTAATCCTCCAAATAGGCAACCTCCTTAACGAGGATGAGACCAGAGCCTAAGTATGATCGCTGGAAAGCTAATGCTGAACCACCAGGGGAAAGAAGCTCTGCCGCGTGGAATGCAAAACCAAAGCTGCCACTCATACTCCAAAACGGAAGTATTCGCCCAACAGGACAGCAGCATCCTCTTCGTGGTCCAACTATGAAGGACAATCAGTTGTTGGTGTACCTGAGACCT
Source organism: Leptonychotes weddellii (assembly GCF_054177405.1). Classification (NCBI taxonomy): domain Eukaryota; kingdom Metazoa; phylum Chordata; class Mammalia; order Carnivora; family Phocidae; genus Leptonychotes; species Leptonychotes weddellii. The sequence goes on from NC_138370.1 coordinate 64,283,010, forward strand.
TTCGCCTTACAGATGACTGTCAGTATCCATTTCTCTTGTTCTGTAAGGAATTGCAGGTAGCTACAAATTTAGGTAGAAATACTAGTAGAATTAATAAATGAGGTTCTACCTTACTATCACATAAGACACAATAAAATTTAATTATATTTATAAAATTTAATACGCAAGCCTAGGAATGTTAATTCTAACTAAAGGCAGACCATAATGACAGCAATAACCTAAGGAAAACTCCTGCCCACAAACAAATAATTATCTTTGACAAGATAAACCACAAGCATGAACCTAAACAACGTATCTGGCAAGCTACCCTTCTGTGAGTAACTTTCCAGCCCCAGTTCTAGAATAGAATGTGAGCCCTGAATCGGGGACTTAATTCGACTTCTATCAAGACCGGTTGAGTCGATCCTTTGAAATCAACCCCTTACTTCACCCACCTTCTCCACCCTCCACTAGCCCTCACCTGGGTCCCCCTTCACGCCGAGCGCCTTCACCAGTCCCTTAAACTGGTGTTTTCAAACTAGAGTCTGACATCCGAAAGTGGAGAGTGAAACCAATGTATTGGTTCACCCCTGGTGTAGACCAGATTCAAACCGAAAATATTAGGGTACACTGCATGGAGTAGGTACTGTTTTGGGAAACTTCCGTGTGTCTGTTTTGTTCAAACTATATGTAATGCGATATATTACATATGCATGTGCCTCGTTATCTAGTCAGTAAAAAAATACAAACACACGCTCAAAAGCATAAGATAAATTTCTGGCTGTGCATTACGGTCAGAAACATCTGAAAAGCACTCCAGTACACGGCAATAACCAGACGAACCCACAAGCCTGTCTGCCATCCCCTCACCCTGGTTCCCGGCACCAATCCCACACTCCAGGCTCCGACCCAGCGTGGTCTGAGTCTGGAAGCAGTGTGTGTATGTACAGGTGGGATCAGGGCTCCCAACAGGACAGCAACTGAATTCATGGTCAATCCACTCCTTTCTATCTCAGCCTAAGAGCTCTAACTAGGCACTTTTTTTTTAATCAGTATCTCAAGCTTCTCCAGAAATGGGACAAAACAGAGTTTGTTTTCCTTTAAAAAGGGGATGGGTAGGAAGGGAGGAGTTGACACCATGTGTCAGGTTCTGCTTCTGTAATTCAAAACTCTCTCAGAAACGGAGGCCAGACCCAAGCCCAGGAATCACGGCCACCATCATGGCACAGCACATTAACTTAATGCCTAGCGTAGGAGTGAAATGGAGCATATAGACATTCTGACCTTTCGGTAATCAGCTTGAGTTGGGCAGTTCCATTTGCAGCTAAATTAGCACCAGAGTCCTCCCTGTAATGGCAGGTTTATGTGTGTGTCCTGAAAAACAAATTTCCCACCCGCTAATTGTTTTTCTGCGATCCAGTCACAGTGGAACAAACAGATGGGTCCTACCTTCTGTCGCTTAGGCAGGTGGCAGGGAGTGGGGTCAGGTGACTGTTGCAGCCTCTCCAAGTTAGAAGCCACCTTTTCTTGGCATCTCCTTCGAGGTAGGGAGAAAACTAGCTAAGCAGGGGCTCACCCAGGTCGTCTGTGAGCCCTCAGCCTCAGTGGCTCTCACTGGAGGGTGAGGGAACGGTGAGACCCAGCTGAACCCTGCCCACTTAAAGCAGCAGGGAGGAAGGGAACGATGAGGCTGGATCGCATGGAACAGGGAACACTGGCTAAGACCTGCCTGGGGCTGCCATCCAAGCCGGTGGCCAGGCAGCCAAGGGCAGCAGCGGGGTGCGCCCTCCACAGCCAGCTTCTTCCCTCCAAGGACACAGAGCACGAAGAACACACAAGTACAGAAGGGAAGACAGACACCCTCGTTCTCAGCGAGCAGCCCCACTGTTTCAGCCAAAAATTCAGGACAGAAGACGCTCAGTTATTCCAAGTCTGCAAAGAGTCTGCAGTGGATGAGTCAGGTCCCCTCCCTCCCGGCCCCTCCCGCCTCCCTTCTGCTCCTCGACCTCTAGGCCACACCCTTCGCTGACTCTGCCACAGGCAGGCTGGGGAGGTAAACAGAGGTGACATCCAAAGTCAGGACGTCTGGCTACTTATTCTTAAAATACTTGAGGAAGGAAGACATTAAAATGACGGCCACAGGGGCACCTGGGTGGCTCAGTCGTTAAGCGTCTGTCTTCCGCTCAGGTCATGATCCCAGGGTCCTGGGGTCGAGCCCCACTTCAGGCTCCCTGCTCTGCGGGAAGACTGCTTCTCCCTCTCCCGCTCCCCCTGCTTGTGTTCCCTCTCTCGCTGTGTCTCTCTCTGTGTCAAATAAATAAATAAAATCTTTAAAAATAATAATAATAAAGAAAATAAATAAATAAAATGACAGCCACCATGACATGAGCTACACATTTTAAGGAAAAATGTTAAAAATAAAGCCAGTGTCTCCCCTTTATTCTTTCTTCAAGGTATCTGTAACACATTAAATATATTAAATCAATTAAATATTTATTAATTCATTAAATGTAATACATTTCCTCTTGCCTATCATAAACCTCTCCAAGGAGCAGTCAGCAAATTATTTCTAAAACCTCCCTTCCTATGCTGTGTGTGTAATTTGTACCCTACTACTTCATTATAATAGAACTTACCAGAGTTCTATTCAACCTATGAGCCGTTACATTTGAATCTCGTCCAGTAGAATTTGGTTCCTGAAGTACTTCAAGTATCACATAAGACACGTATTTTCTACTATTTCAGAGTTTGGTTCTGAGGTCCAAGTTAACGGAGAAACTCTGGGGCGTTTCTGCTCAGAAGCAAAGATCTGAAGAGTCTCCCCAAGATCGCTCCATCCGTCCCTTGACTATTTACTAGTTGTTTCAGAAAGATTCCTCTCGGTTGCAGTCTGAGCAACCATAAAACCACATCACCGTCACTGGTCAGTCTCCGAGCACCTCCTGGGTAAGGAAGGACTCTCCCCAGCATATTGCTCCGGCTCTCGGAGTCCGCACAACCTCATGAGAATGGATGCCACCCGAGCACAAGGACACCTCCTGAATGAAAGGGCCCTGCGGTGCGCTGCCGGACGCCAAGGGAGGCTGCAGAAGCGGGCTCAGAAAGGAAGGGGCTGTGCTGCTGGGCAGCCAAACACAGAGAGGCACTGTCCCTTCTTCTGGACTCCGACAGACCCACCACCCCCTTTGGCAGCGCAGCTCAGGTCTTTCCAACCGGAAAGCATTCCTCACTGTAGAGGGAGACTCCACCCCCTGTCATTTCAAGTGTGCCTCACCCCGTGCTCACACAAAGAGGGGGCGAGAGGAAAATGCCACCTCCCAAACTCGACTGTCCTTCCTATTCTGGGATTCTTGTTAAACCCTTAGCCGCCTGTCTTCTAGGCTAAGTCCATTTCCTTTCTCAGTTTTCTTAACGCATTCTCCCGTCCTTTAGGATTGCATACTCACTGCAGAAACGACCGTGTCTGACCTACAGGGTGAATTCTCAAAGCACCTGGTACACGGGCAGGGACTCAAAGGGTAATCAATAAATGTGTCGAGATGGAAATCAGCAGCCCTGTTACTAATAAAAACACACGGTTTTTACAGCCCACGTTGGGGATGCCTTCATTAGCAAGGTGGTTAGATTCATTTGATAATACGTGAAAAGAAGAGAACAGTTTCCCTTTATTGCGAATAACATTTCATTGAAAATACAGAGCCCAACTCACGCCATGCTCTTGAATTACAGCAACCTTGAAAAGTGATCTACTGGGGGGAAAAAAGAAATGCTTCCTCGGTTTTCCCCCTAATTTCTCTTCCTGATTAGTAAGACAGTCCCATTGAATTCTGATGAGACTGACTTTAAAACCCAACAGCAGAGGGGAAATGGTTCATGGGCCCGAGTCTCAATCAGCAGCTCATTTAGAATGAAGTATTTGAGAACAATTTTAAGAAGGTCTGCCACCTCCCTCCTCATTCAGTCTGCCTGCTGGGTTAAAGGTATTATTGGGCCTGCAGTTTTATACACAGACCAATTTTCCTAGACACTAAAGACTATAAACAAAGGCAAGCCCTGATGACAAAAGACAGATTTCACTCCCGGCTTAGTTTCCATGAGCTGGAAACTCTTCAACACAATGCAAGACTGAGAAAATGCACAGGTGTCTGCCCAAATGAATTCAATCATTCTAGTCCTTCTGGTCCTTTTTCTCTGTTATCCCCAGCCTGCTCATGACCTGGCGCTGGCTAATCACAGGGTAAGAGGGCGCACAGGGGTGCGCGCCCTGTCAGAGGGATTCTGTCCCTACCTCCCCTGAAACCCAAGTCAGACATCAACATGGGGGACGAGGGAGAGCAGAAAAAAAGTTAGTGTGAGGCAAAAGAAAAGTAGGCCAAGAAGGTAAAATACACAAACGGTAAACCTCCTTTCTGTTTCCCTTCCTTTTCGGTTTTCTTACGACAATTGGAGAAACACTTGGCAGGGCATTTGTTGCTGATAAATGTTTAATGTGCTCCTAGGAGGGTGCAGGGAAAGAATAGAAGATTCACACCAACTTTCAGACCAGACCCTCCCTCCCCTCTCCACAACAGTTTCCAACACCGATACCACCTGGCTGCCTCAGATAGGGCGGGGCTTTGTGCGAGCTACTTTGTGCGGTTCCCTGTGTCGCGAGGGTGGGACCCTTCCTATCTTTCCGTAATTCCGATGCTTAAGCGCTGAGTCCTCCAGGACAGCATTATCTCCCTTGTGCACTTGTTGAAGCTCAAAAGGAAGAAAGAAATCTAATTTCCCATTTCAAATCCAAAGTAAACGTAAGCTTAATTTATAACCCTAATTCTCTTCTACTGTGGCAGAGAAGTGACATGAAGTACCACAGAGATGTGGGAGAGGAGGAGGCTTTATAGTATCTTACAACTGATTCAGACTCTAAAAAGCTGACTGTGTGTGTTGAGACAATGAATACAGTTTAGTCTCCTAACTTCTGGCTTCTTTCTCCAACTCCATCTCCCCTCTTGGCCCCTCAGCAGGGCATACTTCTGCAGTGTACAACAGGTGCGGCCACACAGCTGCCCACGGAAGAATAACAGAAAGTTCCAGGTCCCCACCCACAGAAACGGAATTCTGTTAACATACAAGAAACCTGGAGGGCGCCTGGGTGGCTCAGTCGGTTAAGCGACTGCCTTCGGCTCAGGTCATGATCCTGGAGTCCCTGGATCGAGTCCCGCATCGGGCTCCCTGCTCGGCGGGGGGTCTGCTTCTCCCTCTGACCCTCCCCCTCTTGCGCATGCTCTCTCTCTCTCTCTCTCTAATAAATAAAATCTTAAAAAAAAAGAAATAAGGGAAGACACTTGGAGGTTTGTGGCAGTCACTTCTAATTGCCCTCCCCTCCTGTATCAGTCTCCCTTTCTTACTTGGGAATGAACCTTAACTCTCTAGCTAAAAAACTACAGTTCCCTCCTACCTTTGCATCTAGGTATGGCTGTACCTGTCTTGGCCAGTAAGGTGTGAACAGAACTGGTGTATGGAATAAAAAAAGGAACTCAAAAGGGAGTTTTCTGTCACATGAAGGGAGTTTTCTGTTATCTACAGCTAAACCTTATACACAAACTGATACAGTGTGTTCTCTAAACAGAAGACGAATTGCTTTTTAAGTAAATTGCTATAGCCCGCTCATACCAGCATTTAGAACAGTGCCTCGCATACACTGGGTGTTCAAAATGTATTTGTTGAGTGAATGAATGAATAATGAAGGTTTTATATCAAAAGAAGACCAACTAACACCGCCATGATCAGGCTGAAATGCAGCGACGAGACTAATCTCATAGCCCATTCTCCAAATAATCCTCCCAAACATGAGAACAGCATTTTTCAAAATTTTCTTAACCGGGACCCATCCTAAGAATGGTATTTTACAATAATATATGATATTTACTGTTACTAAGTACAAGGCACTCTGATATTTTCTATTTTATTGTTTTTTAAGTGCTAACTGCAACCTACCAAACCGAACTGGTGACTCATTACTATGACAAGACTCAGTGTTTGAAAACTGTTTAATATATATATAATACTTATCTGTTAATTTTTCTGTTAACTAATAAACGAGTAAGAGCCAACACTAAAGTCTGATTTTTTTTTTTAAAGATTTTATTTATTTGACAGAGAGAGACACAGCGAGAGAGGGAACACAAGCAGGGGGAGTGGGAGAGGGAGAAGCAGGCTTCCCACTGAGCGGGGAGCCCGATGCGGGGCTCGATCCCAGGACCCTGGGATCATGACCTGAGCCGAAGGCAGACGCTTAACGACTGAGCCACCCAGGTGCCCATAAAGTCTGATCTTTTTTAATTAAAAATCTAAAATATTCACAATTTCATAGAAAGAAACAGTGGTAGGAAAAACCAAAACACTGTGCCTATTTTGTTTGACATTTTTAAACAGTAGTTAAATACCACCACTGATGTCTTGGGGTCTCTACAACACAAAGCAAATATTGAATCTGCACTGGGAAGATCTGCCTGGGACCTAGGAGATGCTGAGAGCTGGCTGGCTGGCCTGTGCCCCTCCTGGACCCACTCCTGCTTTCCATGCCACACGCGCAAAGGGCGGGTGTCCTCTCGCGGCACTCACCCAGCGCTCCAACCTTGGTCTACTCTGGGTGGTTAAGTATTGGTGTGAGCTGTTCTTTCTCTCAGCTAACTAGGGAATCGAAAATGCGCTTCCCTTCTAAGCCGGATTCTCAAAGTCTACAGATACTAATTTAAGGAAGCAAAAGGCAGCAGGGGGTAGTAGAAAAGGGACCCCAGTGGGAATGTCAAACACTTGCATTTTAATCCTTGGAATCTGGTGACCTTGGGCAAGTCGAGCAATCTTTTGGCATCCCCACTGCTCCCGCTTGTAAAGCAAGCAGGTGCCCCTGACCCACAGTGTAATCCAGCAGAGCCAATTTGCATATGTCGATGAAGAAGGCCAATGATGAGATGTGGTGAAAGCTTCTGTGCAAAGTGCCTTCCTCCACAGATTTTAGAGAGAACGCAAGGTGAGGTTCTACAAGATAATAGAAAAGCACTTTGGAACAGTTAGAGGACTGCCTAATGTAAATACAAAGCCACCACATAAGCATTCTGTGGATAATCAAATGTTAAGGCACTGAAAAAAAACCACCTGTTTCATATCCTCTCTTCCTCTCACAAATATTAAGCTCACAGTCTCTGAATATTTCTTTTCGAATCATGAGCATTAGGGTGCTCAGCTGTGAAATGATAGCACTGAACCAGATGACCTACCCTCTCAGTTCCAAAACCCTGAGATTCTTTGATTTCACGTCAGTGACATGAGACAAGAGCTAATTTCTGTTCTTTGCCTTGGTAATTTTACCTCCCAGCACAAGCAACACATCACCCTATTCTAATGTAGTGATGAGGGTGCTAGCCACGTCCTTCTGATACATTTATTTAACCAACCGCGTGTCTACGGCGTGCTTGTCACGTGTACAGTAAACTAGCAGCTGAGGACACATAAAAGAAGTACAAGAAACATCCTGTCCCTTGTGGCAATTCCAGTGTCCGGCTGGCGAAACTCCGGCGCCGAACCCAGTGGGAGGCTGCGTGGAGCCAGCGAGCGGCAGTTGGGAGACAGGAGAAATCGGGGTGTGCCTCGAAGCGGGGCTTGAGCCCAGTACGGGGACAGTATGGGGACAGATGAATACATTCTGCACAGACTGACATGACGGAGAAAGAATAATCCAGCAGGAACACGGCAGATAAGAACAGAGGACAACGAAGGCACTGCTCTGACCTCAGGTCTGCATTTGACCACCACGGGGGAAGGAAGGTTAACAAGCAGGACGGGACAGAGGAGGAGGGGTTTTCAGAAACAAGGGAGGGAGTCTGTTTTATCTTCTGCAGGTAACAGGCACCCCTTATGGGCTCTTCAACATGCCAATGCCATCGCAACCACCCCTATTTGTAGGTTTTTGGAATATGAATCACTGCTTCCAAATCTCTAGAATTTAGAAAGGTTGAATTCCTATCAAGCTGGCAGAGAAAACTGATCCGAGTGTTTCCTCCCACATGCAGGATCACCCAGCAGAGTCCTTCTAGCCTCTCTGCCTCCCTCACTATCGCCTCCCCCAGGAGAGGAGGAGGAGCTTGTCATTCCGAGGAGCTTGTCCCTTCCTCCCTCTCTTCTGGGAGCCAGACCGCCTGCAGGAAGTCCACATTCTTCTCTGCTCCTCCCACCACACCTTCTATGTTGTGTCTGGCACGTCTGTCCAGTCCTGGGGGTCGCTATTAGGCAATCTTCTTTTTGTTTTTTAAGGATTTATTTATTTATTTTAGAGAAAAAGCACCAGCAGGAGAGGCAGGGGGAGGGGAAGAGAGAACCTCAAGTAGACTCCATGCCCAGAGCAGAGCCTGGGGGAGGGCTCAATCTCACGACCCTGAGACCACGACCTGAGCCGAAACCAAGAGTCAGACACTTAACCGACTGAGCCACCCCGGCGCCCCGATATTAGGCAATCTTACCCACAGCTATAAACCCTATGTTCCAGCGTCAGTTTTATTGATAACAAAGGCCCTACTTTGATCTTCTGTCTCCCTCACTTATAGTTCTCAACTTGTCAGAACTCAGATGGGGAAGAAAGCCCTTTACACCTCAATTAGATCAGACGGACTTTTCTGAGACTGCGTAACCTCAGCTATGCACATGCAGTTTCCATTGATCCATGTAAACGCTTTAGACTCCAGGGCTTAGGTGAAATGGCACTGTAACTCCAGACACAGCCAACCTATGGGAAATGACAACAGCGGTCCCAAAACAAACTTATGGCATCACACAGGCAGTCCTAACAGGGAACTCAGGACAGCAACTCAAAATTGATGGCTGCTGTATATGGGCCCCCAGCACCGTGAGGTGCCCCCGCCTCCATCCTGGCATCTCCTCGGCTTCTCGATGGTCCAGCCCATACAGAGTATGGCCGACACCCACACCACCCCCCAGCACCAGGTGTGACTTACACTCAAGTAATCCCCACAAACGCATTCCCCCTTCTTCCCTCCTAACCCCCTTCCACATGGTTTATTTTTTTAAGATTTTATTTATTTTTTTGAGAGAGAGCATGGGGGCGGGCAAGGGAAGCAGGCTCCCCGCTGAGCAGGGAGCTTGACTTGGGGCTCGATCCCAGGACCCCGGGATCATGACCCTGAGCCGAAGGCAGACACTTAACCGACTGAGCCACCCAGGTGCCCCATCCACACTCTTTTTTTTTTTATTTTTTAAAGATTTTATTTATTTATTTGAGAGAGAGAGAATGAGAGAGAGAGAACACCTGAGAGGGGATAGGGTCAGAGGACGAAGCAGACTCCCTGCCGAGCAGGAAGCCCGATGCGGGACTCGATCCCGGGACTCCAGGATCATGACCTGAGCCGAAGGCAGTCGCTCAACCAACTGAGCCACCCAGGCGCCCCACACTCTTTAAATAAAGATCTATATTCTATCCTCTCTGAAATAAACAAGCAAGCTATACACAAGATGAATGATCAGTGAAATTAACTCTTCTAGGGAGCAACTACATTTTAAAGGGATTAATGTGTGATGAGACTAAATGATAGCATGTTGATTAGGTGAGGATTGAAAATTCTGAGTACACCTTTCCCAGCTGGAGCCTCTGTCAACACCCCTTCCCATCCCATTCTCAGCCCCCGTGAAGGACAACTGGACACACCGGCCATGGGTTACTTATATCTCAGGCGCCATTTCCAAAGGAGGAAAGAAATTATTTAATTTTATAATTATCATTATTACTGTTATTAATAGTATTTCCAGAAATAGCTAGCATTTGTGGAGTCCCAGCTCTTGTGCCACGGATTATGGTGCTTCATATACGTTATCTGGGTTCATTCAATTTGGCCTTGCAAAGTAGGCATCAGGGTCCTCATTTCACAGATAAGAAACATGAGGCTCATAGACTTGCCCCCCAAAGTACACAGTAAGTGGCAGAGACCAGATTCACCAGAGACCAGGTCTGCTGGCTACCAAATTTCATGCTCTTTGTACTATTTTGAGGAGAAGCCACGATAAGAATTCTAACGACTCCTTGGCATTCTTGTCCCCTGCCCTCTAAAAACTGAGCAAAAATACTTCGAAATTGAATAGTTGTATCAACCATGTGGGGTGATTAAGGTCAAAGACACTATCTCCCATTATAAAAGTTGGGTTATGGCATCTTGGAGGATTTATACCCACCCCTGCCCTTTTACCACGCCATCCTTCCTCCAACTCGTTCAGCTGTGTTTCTCAGAAGCCAGCTGGCTCCCAGTCACAGGTCAGAACTTCATTCCCGAAAACAGCTTCTCCGAAGAACTCACCGAGCACCTTACTCCTGGGAACCATCAAAAGAGCTAAAATTGATCGTTGAGCCAACAAGAGAGGGAGAAATGTTCTTAAGAGAAAAAAAAAAGACGTGAAACACCAACTTTCCTACTGTCACTGGACATGGGCCAACAATATAGAAGCAACACCTAAGATGAGGTCAATTATAATAATACATTAAACTGCCACTCACAAAAGCATTAACTTTTGGCCCTCGCGGCTCCTGCCTATCTCAGAAAGTACCATTCCTCAGACCTCGATCATACACCAAAACTGACCCCACCAGCACCAGCTGGGGTTGCAAAAATGGAGTCTTGTAGATACAGCGACGACCTCAGTACAATCCCAATACAGTACAACTTCTGGCCCCAAGGAGAACAATGGTTTTCAAATACAGATCTCCAATGTTCAACTTGATTTGGAATCCAATGATTCAAAGGCATCATATAGCAGTGGTTCTCAGCCCTGTATCTATGTTAGAATCACCTGGGGAGCTTTTTAAAAATACCCATGTTCACACCCCATCTGTCCAGGTAAGTTAGAATCTCCAGGGCTGGGGTCAGGCCCCCCCGTTGATTCTGATGTGCACCAGTGTGAAGACCCCTGTCCCAAGCACGCCTACACTATGCAGGTGCTAAGATGCCATTTAAGATATTTCAGCTAATGGAGTAACAAAGGTAAAAACAAAATGAAACAAAAACATAAACACAAACAAGCAACTGAAAAAAAAAAAAAAAACCTGTTTTTTGCTGAGCGGTAGGTACTCCGTAAAAAGGCTGACAATCACATTCCTTCCAAAGCAAACTCTGGCCCAGGAGGTAAAGTAGCATTTCAGATCACAGGGCAAGTCAGTGGTGAGACCCCCACCCTGTGTTGCCCACGCAGTCATCAAATTATCCTGCTTGAGCAATGCCATCTTCTGCCACCTGCCACATGAAGTAAGTATTGTGCAGAGCTTGAGAAAAGATTTAAAACTTCTATCAGAGGAAACAAAGGAGTGATTTGGAAGCTTCCAAAAACTTCACTTATCCAAGTAGATAAAATATGGTACATTACTGAATTAGTTAATTGTCCAAATGAGTACTAGAGAATTTCCCAAGAATGAAAGCTGGATTTGACTAATTCCCAACTATTATGGGAAGATCCATTATAGAAGACTCAATGTTTTGAATTAATGAGAAGAATCCAAGTAGTGGTTGAAAAAACAGGTGGCTATCCTACCCACTTCCTTACCCTCCTTCTGCCATTTAAAAAGGGGAGAAGAAGCATGGTCAACACCCTGCCCTGCTTTTAGCAGTGTGAGGTACAAAGTGATCCTAACAGCATTCTGGGCTTCTAACCTCACTCTCATGATATGAATAAAGGGTTCGATGGGAGAATCTGCAGATTAACTAAAAATGCCATTCCTTTCTTCCTTTTAAAGGAGGGCCACCAAAAAATTAAACCCAAGAGCCTCTTCTTGGATCCACTAGATGGTGCAAGCTCTCCTTTGAGAGCAGACTTACCAAGAGGAGAAACTCAAGCAGGACATCAAAAATTAATATGGGCGCACCCAAGCAGCCCCTGATTACACAGGAGCCTTGAGAGAAAGGGGATTTGCTCTCAAAGAAATCTATTTTGCAATTAACAAAAGCATAAGGAAAATTTTTTCTGAATTCTGCACTGGGAGCTCAGGAGTTAACTTCCACCAGGGAAGGAATTATGGAACTAAGATTTACTTCCAAGGGGGATAATGGAAAGAGATGACGATACTGTAGCTTCTAGCCCTGCAGTTCTGGTTTTGGTCCAAGCTCGGCCAGTAATCAGCTGTGTGAGCCTGAGCAAGTCACTTAACCTCTCTGATCTTCAACATCTTTATCCGAAAAATGAGGAGTTGGGACTAGACTATCTCTGGGATTATGTCTAGTACTAAAATTCTGTGAGTGTATATAACATACTATGTTCCTATCTCCAATTCAATCTCTCCGTTTAGATTTGGGAAGACCTTCACACACAAAGGCTATCCTTCATGAAATCCATCCAGTCTGTGAAATTTGTTTAAACTGAGATGTTATTAATTCATTTACTGACAAGCATTTCTAGAATGCCTACTGGGTGCTGAGTATTGGGCTGACACCTGTCCAGGGAATAAGGACACGGAGACAAAGGAGTTCCTCACCTTCGCTCCACATAGAGCTCCTCTATAAATTGAAATTGAACACATTTCAGAGTTATAAACTTCATAAATTCTGACAGACAGAATGCTATCATCAAAGAAAAAAAAAACTGGACAGCTAAATCTACTAGTTCTTTTAAAGCACGTATCACAAATGTAAATATCACACATGCTTGGGCGCCTGGGTGGCTCAGTTGGTTAAGCGACTGCCTTCAGCTCAGGTCATGATCCTGGAGTCCCGGGATCGAGTCCCGCATCGGGCTCCCTGCTCAGCAGGGAGTCTGCTTCGTCCTCTGACCCTATCCCCTCTCATGTGTTCTCTCTCTCTCTCATTCTCTCTCTCTCAAATAAATAAATAAAATCTTTAAAAAAAAAAAATATCACACATGCTTATCCAGAGAGTTGAATGTCTTGATAAATAACCATGAAAATGATATATTGCCAATTATTTTTAACTTGATAGGTATCTCCTAGGCAACTCTAGCCAAAAACAATAAAGAAAAGTTCTCTCATGGGCGCCTGGGTGGCTCAGTTGGTTAAGCGACTGCCTTCGGCTCAGGTCATGATCCTGGAGTCCCGGGATCCAGTCCCACATCGGGCTCCCTGCTCAGCAGGGAGTCTGCTTCTCCCTCTGACCCTCCTCCCTCTCATGCTCTCTATCGCTCATTCTCTCTCTCGCAAATAAATAAAATCTTAAAAAAAAAAGAACTCTCATTTTGGACACTGTCAATTCTGGATGTGGACAGCACATTTTAAATATGAATCTTAGAGCCATCACTGATTCCTGAGTAATATTTTTTTATTCATTTTCCTTCTGCTTCTTTCTAGAAAATTCCATATCTTCCTTTATGTTGTTCCAGCAATATCTGTCTCAAATCTGGTCATTCCTGGACTTCCGCAACAAATAAGAGGTATCTCACTTTCAGCAAAAGCCATGTCTGGCCAAGCCTAAACACCCCTCCCCTCAAGCACCTCAGTCTTTTCCCAACTCCCAACAGCCCCTACTACTTAATCTCTCCTGACCTTTCTCCTCTCTCTCCCTCACATTTGCTTCACCCACACATCACGACCTAGTCACCATATCTATGTTCATGCATTCACTTACTCAGAAAACAGCAAAATACCTGTATGGACAAGGCAGTGGGCTAGAGATGCTGCTGTAATATTTGTACGATAAATGGACATATAAATAAATACTAAATAAATAAAAAGTCTCTACTCTCATGAAGTCTGTCACCTGGTAAGAGAGGTAAGACACAGTAAACCCATAATGATCATACAAAGTAACCTTTCAGTGCCACATGAGTGATACCAACGAAACTCTAAAGATGTGAAGAGTGATTGCCTACGCCTGGCTTGATCAGGAAGACTTTCGGAAGAAGTGGCATGTGGTCGCAACATTGGGGGATGAGAAATATTTAGGTAAGTATAGATGGAACAGAAAGGTATCTCAAGGAGAGGAAAGGCATAAGCACAAGTGATCAAGTGGAAATCCAGTTCATACATGGTCCAAGAGAGCTGGAGTAGTCAGTCTATGGACAGGGAGATGGGAGGAAGTTCAGGGGTAGCCTGGGAAAAGATTCAAATAACTGGGCTCTGCCAATTCTAGCCTTGGAGTTATTTTTCCTACTACTCTGATGCCTACGGTTCTCTGCCTATTCCCTCCTGGAAATATGCCAAATTTTATAAATTACAGATTAATGAAAGAGCTACCTGGTGATCTAAAACTATGATTCTCCAACAAGTACCTAATAAGAACTAAAAAAGTAATAACAGAATTAACACACACCAAGCACTAACTCTGTGCCAGGCAACACAGTAAAATATCAACTCATTGAATCCTCACAGGTCCTGTAAGAGTCCTATTAATGTCATTCCCCATTTTACAAAGGAGGAAACCAGCTCAGAGAAGTCAAAAGTGCTGCCCAAGGGCACAGAGCTGGCAGGTGGTGGGACTGGGGTATCGACCCTGGCAGCCTGACTCTAAAGCTCACATCATATTAAATCCTTCGCAAAGAACTTAGCCACTGGATACCACTGCATCTAGCTTTATGCAATGAATAAATGTGCCTTCCTCTTTGCTCTCTCTTTCAAGTCTGTTTACTCCAGCCAGCATTTTTGTTTGTTTTTTTGTTTTGGCACAGCATTAGACTCAGCGAGATAAAGACAGGGACACCCCCAGGACACAATGAGGATGGCTTTGGGCCGTGGATCCCATTGCCAGGTCACTATTTGCTCTGTTAATATGCAAAACGAGAGCAAAGATTTGGGTCTCCCTTCACCTCATAGTATGGCCTAGGTCTCGGCTTACCACGTGACTTACCTGGAGCCTCCATGCCTACAAATGATTCGAAGACACAGTGGTTCCATAGGCTGGAAACTTAGCACTAGACCTCAGATATTAATTATAAGATTTTCTTTAGAAAAAAAAAAGAAAAGTGAATGGCCCAATAGCTTCTATTATAATCTAGTCCTACATTCTCAAGAGGCTTTCCACAACAAATACGAGACATTTCATTATGTTCCACAGCTGATCCACAAGGGATACCTCTGGGATAAACAATTTACTCTCTTCAGCTTTTCTATATATTGATGAAGGGAAAAGTGTATTTGTATATGGATCTCAACGCCTGTGTGCATCATCTTTCCACTTAATAACCTAGAATATGAGAAGTGAAAAAAAAGCAATAATGGTTACAGTGAAATGAAGAAAATCTGCCAACACCATCTCTGCTGTGTAACCTCTAGTTACAGGGAGCTCTCACTTCCCCTTCTACCCACAGCACCAGGGCATCTGGGGGGACCCAGTTGGCGGACAACGATGATGCCTTATAAGATACTGTAATGTACATGACATCAGTGTGTGGCCAGTTGTCCTACTGCCAAGCTGACCACATTTCCATTTGAAAGGAGTTTTTGTGGTGCTGATATCACTGTACACATATCTTCACAGTATTACACAAGAGAGCAGAGTTGATTTCACTGTATAAATAATGGCACTTGTCCAACATCCTGAACAATGGGAGGTACTTCTCACAATGGAACACTATCCACACACTGGGGAGCAGAAACGCATTCTTAGAACCCATACACAAGAACTCAACAATGTCCTTTCATTACTCACCTTTAGATGCTACGACTACGAAGTCTGTAAATGATGCAAGTATTTTGACTTACGCTATCTGCTTTGATGGCTAAAACAGCTCCAGAGGGAGGCAGGAGAGACTGTGTCCCCTTCTGAATGCCTTGCTCATTTGGGACAGCTTCACGGCTTCCCAAAGCACTGTTCTCTACCTCCTCATCCGATGCTCACCAGTCTTGGCTGGCTGCTGGCATGGGGATTACCATGGATGAGAAAACGGGATCCTTAACCAGGGGAAGCCCCCTGACATTACACATAAAACAGGGACCCATATCTTCATATTCCTCGTCCAGTGAAAGAGCACAAGTAGCCAACGTGCGAGCAGAAGGGCCGAGATCAGTACCATCACCCAGCGTGGTCCATGGAGCACCCGGCTGCTGGCTAACAGGGAAAGTGTCAGCCCTACCTATTAAATCAGATCCTGCGACTCAGGACTTTGAGAATGACTGTCTTTGCACATTTACGCTTGGGCATCTCTGGCACTGAGAATCAGAATAAGCAGGAAAAGAATTCTAGGTACAACTGGGTTGACATCACATTCTGAGACAAAGAAGGAAAGAGTAAATCCAAAAGTTTGGCTGTCTATAAGATGAGATGAAAATGTGTAAAGGAACAATAAGAATAGGATCTAAAATCAAAACACCAGTGACTAAAAACGGTACAAGATTCCCTGTCCGGTAATACCCAGTGTCATGTGAAGGATGTCTCATTTCAGAGACCCAACTGGTGGAGTTAATAGGTGATATGTGTGTAGTACTAAGTACCAGACACAACAGGCACTTTAAATACAGTGCCTCACTTATTCTTCCCAAGAGCCCACTAAGGTAGGTACTGTTTTATCCATATGTAACATACACACATAGACGAAGGTACTTGCCACAGTCACGTTGCTAGTTAAGTAGCAAAGAGCCAGGGGACGCCTGGGTGGCTCAGTCGGTTAAGCGTCTGCCTTCGGCTCAGGTCATGATCCCAGGGTCCTGGGATCGAGTCCCGCATCAGGCTCCCTGCTCCATGGGGAGCCTGCTTCTCCCTCTGCCTCTGCCTCTCTATCTCTCATGAATAAATAAATAAAATCTAAAAAAAAAAAAAAAAAAGTAGCAAAGAGCCAGAACTCAAACTAAGGTCTCTCTGGCCTCAAGACCCATTCTTTGCAATGTTAAGCTAGACTGCTTCCCCAAATTGTGTTAATCAAATATAATGCATTAATTGAATGTATTAGATGGCACACCCTCACCTTCGGTTTTCGATTAATAAATCAAGGATTTCCCAGCCAAGGCCTCTCATAAGTGCCACTAAAACCCTCCAGGTCTATTTAACGGCTGCCTCTCGTCGGATAGAGCAATTATTAATTGAGGCTGTCTGAAGCTGGCCTGCTTGCTATGACTGCTTCAGTCCGAGTTCCAGAACACTACTTCCGATCCGTGTCACATAGCTGCAGGCCCACGACAGGACGGGCCTTTTAATTACCTCATTCACCTGCCACTACTGACAGACCACAGCGGTCCCTACGCCTGGCCTCTCGGCTCCCGCGGCACCCTCCTGTTTAAATCCAGGGTGACCCTGCCACTCCCAGCCCAGCTCCTCAGTCACACCTGGATCACCAGCATCAGGCAGGGAGCACAGGGAGCTTCATGACAGAAGCTGGAGATGGCAGCAGGTGCATGAAGTGCTCCCGCTGAGCTCAAGCATGCGCAGCACGCGGCTTCCCCCGCTGCCAGATGGCCCTGAGGAGACTACCTGCCTCCCTGCCCGGGTGCCACTGGAGTCTGCCTCAGGCTGTGGGGCAAGAACAGCAGCTTCTAGAAGGAGTGACCTCATTTCTCTAGGACATCCCTGAGACCCCTTCACTTCACACCAGACCGGCGGTCCGTGGGCCAGGTGGGTGCACAGGTAGGCTTTCAGCATGGTGGAGGACAGAATCATTTGAAGTGCCTGGTTTACTCCAGGCATGGTAAGAAACAAAGTTCCATATGAATAAGTATAGCTCAACATCATTACAAGAAGAGGAATAAGCAACTAGAGGGAAAAAAAAAACAACACAGGGCTGGGGGCTGTGGACAGGATACTATTCCAGAGCCTTTAGTGATTGGACACTCGGATCAATAATGTAGAGAATGGGTTTTAAAAAGCAAATTACTGGGATGCCTGGGTGGCTCAGTCGGTTAAGCGTCTGCATTCAGCTCAGGTCATGATCCCAGGGTCCTGGGATCGAGCCCCGCATCGGGCTCCTTGCTCAGCGGGAAGCCTGCTTCTCCCTCTCCCCCTCCCCCTGCTTGTGTTCCCTCTCTCACTGTGTCTCTCTCTGTCAAAAAAATAAATAAAATCTTTAAAAAAAATAATCAGTGGGCGCCTGGGTGGCTCAGTCGTTAAGCGTCTGCCTTCGGCTCAGGTCATGATCCCAGAGTCCTGGGATTGAGCCCCGCATCGGGCTCCCTGCTCCGCGGGAAGCCTGCTTCTCCCTCTCCCATTCCCCTTGCTTGTGTTCCCTCTCTCGCTGTGTCTCTCTCTGTCAAATAAATAAATAAAATCTTTAAAATAAATAAATAAATAAATAAAAAATAAAAAAAATAATCAGTATATTAATTGTCATAAAGTTGGTGCGTAAAATGTCCTTAAGACAAACATGGAGGGCGCCTGGGTGGCTCAGTCGGTTAAGCGTCTGCCTTCAGCTCAGGTCATGATCCCAGGGTCCTGGAATCGAGCCCCGCATAGGGCTCCCTGTTCCGAGGGGAGTCTGCTTCCCCCTCTCCCTCTGCCTGCCGCTCCCCCTGCTTGTGCTCGCTCTCTCTCTCTCTGACAAATAAAAATAAAATAAATAAATAAAAAGCAAATTACTGAAATGCAAAAGTAGAAACATGAAATGGAGAGACCAAACTATTATCCCACTTCAGTTTTTCATATGGTTCACCCCAGAGCTGGAACCTAGTTCAGAGCTCCATAACTCCAGGGGAACTGTAACAGATTTAGCAAAGAACCACCACATTTGAGACATAAAACCTCAAAATTCCAGGGCCAAGAGGGCATCCTAATTCCATGCTTTCGATTCCTTCTTTTTTCCAATTTCCCGCTGCAAGGAATGTCCTGATCAGTGAAGTTTTACAGCATTACTGGCACCAGACATAAAACTTCGAGGTGTTTTTCATCAGGAAGTGATGCAGGTAACAGCAGAGTGATGTGCTGGGCATCCAGAAACGCAACGGGAAGTGGGACAGAAGAGCAAGCAGAGGACTGGCCTCTGCGCTCTGGCCACATCGGAACCCCATCCCCCATCTCCCAGACTAGAGATGCGTGAAGAAGGGTGGACAGGAGAAATGGAGCGAAGGGACAGTTAAGGGACAGGCTGCTCTGCCCACTCCGCTCTGGAGACCAAAAAAGTATGACCTAAGAGGTCAGCACACGCCTCCCGTCAACTCAGCACCCAATTATAGCTCATTAACATGTATTAGTGCTGATCATTTGAAGCCGGTTTTTAATTGCTCTTAAAACCTTCAGTCACGAGTTTCACTGGGCATAAAAGTCAAAGACATCCCTAGCCAGTGAAAGCCCAATTGGGCTCTGCAGGGGTCCCAGCCCACCCCACCCACAGACACACTGAATAGCAAACGGCTGACTCACAAGTGTGGCTGCTCCCAGACTCTGAAAATTTCCATCTTCTGCAGTCCCCAAAAAGCTTCCATCCATCAACCTAAGTCAATAAGCCATGAATTATTGAGCTCTCAGGATACAGGTCATGAATATGTATGTGTGTGTTTAGAAGACAAGATTGTAAAACAAATGGGCCCCACAGTGGCTTAGAGGCGGCCAGTGCACATGCCATTTAAGGAAATGGCTGCAATTATTCTACCTGTGTATGTTGTTCAAGCACAGTTTTAGCACACGAGAGATGGTGGGAAAACTGGGTTTTCTGGTAGATTTTTCTGCTTCTGTTTTTCCAAGCATGCTCGTATGGAATAACTCGCTGAACGAAAACAGCTGCCTGCTCTTCACAAAAACCAAAGGTACAGGCTTTCTTTGAGGTCACGGGTATCACTGCGAAAGCCTGTGAGCTGCCTGCAGGAAAGGATGGCGTGTAGTTCATTACTTTCCCTGCCCTCCCTCCTTTCCTTCAGCACACTCCCCCCTCAATGTCTCCTCCGCCTCCAACGACTACAGACAGCCCCAAACTTCTGCCCTAATTTCCTAAGGAGCCAAGGAACCCACAAAACAGAAGAACACACTAGTTCACTAGACATTTGACCAAAATAATATGGCTGAGCCCCGGATGCTATTCGTGCACCCTTTCCCCTCCAGACGCCTTGCTAGTCCCCTCTTTCTAACCCTGCTGGGGCCAGGGCAGGCACTGAGGCCATCTTTGGCTTCTACTGCCAACTGCCTGCCTGTCCATCTCCTATCCACCCAGGAGCCCTAAACAACACACCTGCACAGAGATTCTTCCAAGCTAGTGACAAGGCCAATCAGCTCGCCTCACTTCTGTTTCTACCTGCTACAACACAGCTTGATCACCACCGCATTCAAAAGGTCTTCAAAAAGATCACCTGCAGAGGAGGTGCTAAGCTAGCCTGGGGTGAAAGCTAAGCGTCTGGATTTTGATATTCTAAATTTGAGGAGCACGGCAGGCCACTCAGGCCAAGAGATCCCACAGGTGGTGGAGGATGTTCAGGCCATCTGTGTAGAGCTGACAGTTGATCGCAGGGTTGACCAGAAGACCGAGACCCACGCACACCCACATTCAGGGAAGGCAGGGGAAAAGTGAAGTCCATGTTGCCCACAGACTCTACCAGAGATCCACCAGAGTCTGAAGAGTGGCCGTCAAAGGGGAAAGGAGGTCACCAGGGAGTCAGAAGTCTTGGGTTTGTTAATAGAGCAATTCTTTAAAATCCCGGTATTTTTCAACAACTTTTAAGTGCATTTAATGATCCGGCAAGGGAAAAGCTAGGAGGCATACATGAAAAAAAGAAAAGGAGTCACCCCTTTAGGTAGTTTGGAAGGGTTTTATGGTAGTGAGTGGGAGAATACCTTCTCTTTAGGATCTTTGTTCCTTGTATCCTATTTTCTTCAGCCCCCTCCCTTCTCCTGAACCCCCTTCCTTCCTGCTTTTATTTTTTTTTTTAAAGATTTTATTTATTTATTTGACACAGAGAGACAGAGCGAGAGAGGGAACACAAGCAGGGGTAGAGGCAGAGGGAGAAGCAGGCTTCCCACCGAGCAGGGAGCCCGATGCGGGGCTTGATCCCAGGACCCCGGGATCATGATCTGAGCTGAAGGCAGACGCTGAACGACTGAGCCACGCAGGTGCCCCCTCCTTCCTTCCCCTCCTTCCTTCCTTTCAGTTCACACTGCCCAAAATGCCAGCCATACCTGCTGCCTTATTTGTCACCCCCAGGTTGGTCCCGAGCCTCTTATCCCCGACGTCCCTCTACACAGAAACTGCTGGCCATAGATGCAAATGCTCACCTGCCCTGGGAGTCAGGTGAGAGTCTCTCCCAGTGCCCATTCTCCCTGCCCCTGTGCACACCACGGCACTCTTGGTGTACTTTTACCAAAACGCATTCCTCCCAGCCTGGACTCCTGTGGGAGCTCGCTCCCTGAATGTCCTTCCCCGCCTGCTCACCTTCAAGGTTCGCCCCAGGTCACTCATGTCACTCTCCCTGTCATACTCCACCCTCCGTGTCTGCCCCACGCCCCTCCCCCACCTGCCCTGGCTCCCTTCTCTGGTACAACACTTATTTCAGTCCCTCTTGTGGTTACCATGTCAGTCTCCTGGGTCCCAGATTATAAACTCCGGAGATATCAGAGGGTTTTCAGGCAACTTCATTTCCCCACAGGGTCCGGCAGAGAGCTTTGCATCTGGTGCACACTCACTAAATGGTCTCTGAACAAATGACATTACACTTTTACTGCATATGAGATGGCAGAATTTGTCCTGGAGTAACTATGATAACACCTTTGCATACAACAGCAAACGACTTACAGAATGCTCTCATGATTGACCTCCATTCCCTGTAAGGGGAGCGAAGACTTCACTCTCCCCACCGTGCAGCTGAGGAAACAGACTCAGAAAAGCTAAACGCATTGCACGAGGTCACACGGCAGTAAATACTGGAGCCAGGACTAGAATTCAGATCTTCTGATCCAGGGTCTACCACCACAGGTCTCTTCCACCACACACCCTGCTTCTTCGTGAACGGGTAATAACAAGACTGACCTGGTGATTGTTACCTGTGCTTTAGTTATTTCTTCATTGTTTATTCATATCTAGCATGTTGTTAGCATATCTGCTTGTCACGTTAAAGTCTAACTATGATTTCAGGTTCCAGAGAACAAGGATCAATACATAGAATTAGACAGTAACTATCATCTATAAAAAGTGGACTTTCTTATGTGTTTCTAGGAAATTTTTTAAAACCATATCTTAACACTAAATCTGAATACACACTACAGGTCCCATCTGTACCAACTAATTAACGCTCTAAATTATTGATACTAGTAAGTAAGTGTGCTGGATCACCTCTATTTGCCTCTCTTTATCTACTCTTCAGCTTTTCCACCCTGCTCTGAGCCCCAGAGGACCCATATGGGCCACCTTGCCATCTGGTTTCCATTTGGGTTCACCCAAAGGGAGTCCAGCAGGAGACCGGAGGAAGGGAGGCTATTTCTTCCTTTTTCTTCCTTTGCCTCCTCCTCTGAGGCATTGTCTCAGGTTGGTCGTGACCCACACCTGAAGCTCCTGGTTCTATTCAGGTGGCCCTCTCCATAGAGCTCTCTCTGACCCTTTACAAACACATTCAGTCCTAGGGATGGTAACCATGGTAATCCCGCCCACAAATTCTTTGACACTCCTACTATCAAGAGATGGGGTTCTACGTCCTCTCCCCCTGAAAGAGGGTGGACTCTTTGACTACTCTGAATAATAAAATATGGCAGGAGTGACACTGTTGCAGTTTCTAGACTGACAGCTTCTAATTCCTGTCTCCTGAGCGCCCAACAAATATAAAGGAGTCCAACTACCTGAGGCTGCCATGTTTAGAGAAAGCCCAAGCCAACCCTATGAAGAGACTATGGAATGAGGGAAAGAGAGAGACAGGGAGGGAGAGGGAGGGAGGGAGGAAGAGAGAACGGGACAGAGAGAGAGACCCATCCATCCAGTCAGCCCCAAGAGATTCAGGCCCCATCCACTGTGCTCATCCCAGGTGAGGTCCCAGATAGCACAGAACGGAGATGAACCAACCCCACTGTGCCCAGCCTGAATTTCTGAACCAGAGAGTTGTGCTTTATACTAATAAATGGTTGTTTCAGGTCACTAAGTTAGCGAGTAGTTTATTACATAGCAGTAGATCACTGAAACACCACACTTTTTTTTTTAAAGATTTTATTTATTTATTTGAGAGAGAGAGAGAGAGAGCACGAGCAGGAGGAGGGGCAGGAGAACAAGTAGACTCCCCACTGAGCGCAGAGCCTGACTCAGGCCTGATCCCAGAACCCTGAGATCATGACCGAAGCCGAAGTCAGAGGCTCAACCCACTGAGCCGCCCAAGCGCCCCGAAACACCACACCTTTATAACTAGTTCTCCACTACCCAATTTGAGTGCCAGGTATTCCTTCTGGGGCTCTGACTGACAAAATACATATGACAGCCATGAGGGCTAATAATCACATCGCAGACGTCTATTCTTCTGGAAAAATGGGAGAACTGCATTTCCCTCTGAGGAGATGTGGCCTGGTGACCTGCTTTGCTTTAAACAATGAAATGTGAATGGAAATAACATGGATCACTTCCAGGTAAGTGCTTCAAGAGCCAGTGGGCCATTCGCTATATTCTCTTCCTCTGACATGACCACAGATATCATTTCCAGATGGTGAAGGTTCTAACACCTTGGGTCCCTGAGTGACGAGAACGTGGAGAAAAGCTACCTGCAAACTGCCCACCCCACACTCCAAGATGGACAAGCAGTGTGAACAAATAATAGACATGTGTTGTTCTAGCCCCTGAGACGTTGGTGGTGCTCGTGACTGCGGCATGCTCATCATGCCTGACATAATAAACTCCTTCATCAAGCTAATCCTACCAAAACGACCCCTTGCATGTGGGGACCATTTGAACTCCTGAATATTCTGCACACAAGGAAGCAAATATATAGGTCCATCGTTTTTACAACTACAATCAGGAAAGCTATGGAAATCGGTCAACTGTTCGGAACCATGGAAACCCACCTCTTAGACCTCCAGCTCCAGGGAGTGAAAGTGACCAAGGGCCCCTGCTACTATACTCTGAAATCCTCACCACACGTCCCACAGACCCTCTCCCTGGAAGACGTAGGCCCCCTCTGATGGGTTTGCTCAGATTGCGCAGCACTCTGGGACACTCCCAACCAACCTCTCCCTCTCCTTCACTTGGGGTCACATTTACATTGCAGTCCAGCAACTCCCAGCCTTCCCCACCCTGCTCCCTCTTTTCTCTCTCACAAGCATTTCCCCTAATAAAATCCTTGCACGTTTAATCCTCTGTTGGCATCTGCTTCTCTGAGAACCCAGACTAATACAATCATACCGATGAATATTCAGCCTTGAATATTTAGCTTTAATAAGTTAAACATACAGAGACAACAGAACTAGCTCTTGCTGGTTAAGGGCTGTCGAACGTCATAAATAACCAGTTCTGTACAACATGATGTCCACATTTATGTCTAGCTCTGATTCCTAAATGAACCATATTAACATGGCATCATTTTTTCTAGTATGACTTTTACAAAGTATGACTTTAAACCTATCTCCAAAAATGGATCCTTTCCTAAATGTCCAAAACAGGCTTCCAATCCCTTATTCTAAACCCTGGAGACCATGCGTACCTTGGAATTCAAACTTTTCCTAGTTTAGAAAAGTAACGTGTACGTCTGCCGTATTTGACTAACCCAGCAGGTCCGAGGCAGCACCCTATAACCAAATACATTACTATTTCTTCCACAAAACATACAAATATGAACACAAGTAGAAGAAAACCAAACAGCCTCAAGACAGTTCAGGTAAGGGTTTGTCACCACAGGAGTTCAGCAAAGGTTAGGTTGTGCTGCCATATGAATTATTTTTTAAAAATTGGGGGTTTTCTAGGCTTTTTTAATTTCTGAGTTGTGGATAAGGGACTATGGACCAGTATATCCACACTACGGAAAACCGTGCAGCCCTTTGAAAAAAATCAAATACAGCTTTGTGCTAACACAGAAGAATGACTGGTCACACCACAGCGTTGGATGGAGAAAGAGCGTAGCAGAAAGACTCAGAGGGAAAGAGGGCGCCTGGGTGGCTCAGTCGTTAAGCGTCTGCCTTCAGCTCAGGTCATGATCCCGGGGTCCTGGGATCGAGCCCCGCATCGGGCTCCCTGCTCCGCGGGAAGCCCGCTTCTCCCTCTCTCACTCCCCCTGCTTGTGTTCCCTCTCTCGCTGTATCTCTCTCTGTCAAATAAATAAATAAAATCTTTAAAAAAAAAAAAAAGAAAGACTCAGAGGGAGCACTACATCGTGCACACACAGACTGGGGAGAGGCAAGGGAGAGACAAGGCTCACTTGTCAAGTGCCCACACCCCGCCTCTCATTGCCCACAACCCTTTGTAATGACTTCATCTCTGGTTAGGAAATGCTGTGGAAATACAGTTTAGGAGAATTGATTGTGATGTAGGAATATGTTTAAGTATGCATTTATTTCTATTATTTATGAGACAGAGAGAATGAGTTCACCTCTGCAAACTGCCTACATGGATGGGATGGCCAGTAACTAAAATGCCACATATAAATTGGGAGCGGAGAGAGTACACAATGGAAATTTATTTAGAATACTAAATGAGGCGCCTCCGCTAGGGCAAGAGACACAAAATATGAAAAATCTAGACCAGAGCCCCTACAGTAGTAGACCTGAGACTTCCAGGTGTCCCTTCCCATATCAAAGGAGAGGACACAGGCTGTGGGATGCGAGTGCTCCCGCTAGGAACTCCTCCGGAAACACCCAGTTCTGGACTTCTTTCCTCATCTGCCTCGGGGCCCCTGTCCTGCCACTCACGGGAGGCTCCTTACTTCATCAACCACTGAGACAGCCAAAAGCCAGAGGAGAGGCTGTTCACCCTCCCCCTTGCCCTGCCTCCTTCCTAAAAATTTTCATTCTAAATGATTAAAACACACACACAGATTGGGGAGCAAGGAGGAAAATAAATTAGAGAGGAAATATTCTCCCTAGTCTCTAAATAGCCCTGGGAGAAATTGCCTGCAATAGATAAAAGTTAGGGAATTTTAATTAGGGGTTGGAAATTCAAATCTAATATAGTTATGTTCCCTTTGCCTTTTATGTATTCAGCATTGACTGTACTTTTTTTCACAATAAGGATGTATTCCTAACTTCATGATTTAAAAAACCTCATATTTTAATTATAGGCATAATAGAGAACAATATATGTAAAGTGCTGTTAAAATTCTCTATGAACCACTGCCCGGGAATGCAGCACGTACCAGCACTCGGCGTGGCACTTTAACAAACCTCATTCCACCTATGTGCTGTTTATTCAGCGTCCTGAGTCCAAGGCTCTGTCCTGGGCACTGGAGATAGCCTGGTGAACAAGGCAGGTGTGAACCTTACCCACAAGAAGCAGGCAAACCACTGTGGAGACAGCCATTCAACAAGTTATTGCACATTTAATGATTTGATTCCACTAGTGGTTAGTGCTGTGAAGGAGTAGTGCAGGGTGACCAGTCAGATCCTCGTAATAGTCTCTGACGTGGATCTCATCCTCAATTATGGATAAAGAGTTATCATTAGTATTTGTAACATTAAGGTATGGTAATTACAGTAATGTAAAATATCCTGAACAAATAATAATTATAATTATCACTATTACAATAATGACTTGGGAAATTATTTTATACCCACTGGTCAATGAGGAAAAGCATGGAACTAAATGAGGAAGAAAGTCTAAATGTGTGAGGGAGTATATGGATAATGACTGCCAGAGAATTTCAGTAGCAATGTTGTATTCCTTCACAGAGAAGTCCTCCGTGCAGAGGCTTAGAGACCTTCCATAGAAGACATCCACCCCACCTCCAGAAAAGCGAGATACTAACAGAAGGACAACCTGAAAACAAACATGAGGTTTGCATTTTCCCAAGTTATGTCCTGTATTTTCCAAGACAGATTTAATTTCAAACACTTGGTCCCTCTGTGCCCATAAACCACTAAAATCATCTAGAAACATCAATATTTTGATGTTTAAGCCACATCCAAGATTACCTCTTGAAACTAGAAGTAATACAAAGCACACTGTCAGATCAAGAACAATGCTTGTTTTGGAGAATACGGCCACTACACACAAAAGGCAGTAAATGGTAAAAGATGAACATCTTCTACGAAGACCCATTGCTCTAAACTTGAAGCCCCATTACCGCGGCGGCCTCAAAGTTGCCATAATAAGGCATTCTTCGATTCTGCAAAATGAGAGCCCGTGGAAATGGTACTTCCAGATGCAGAAACGTGGGCAACCCATCAAAAGAACATGTGATAAGTTATTTCTTCCTTATCTCCCTATGAGGGCTGGCAATTCTAATAACTCAACAAAGAGCCTCTGAACTCAATACTCTGTCTCTTTACACAGTGAAGAAAAACTCCTTATAATTAGAATTCTAGGTCCATGGGTGTCTCCTGACAGCTCACAATGGAAAAGCTATCAGTTGATTTATTATACAAAATGAGAGCATCATAAGGAATCCAGAGTGGTGCTAATGAGACAGCCAACCTTTACTGGGACCTTAACTTGCTTCACTTTAATTTTTACTGTCACAAAATTGTTATAAAAAATCATATTCTACTAAGGAGATGGCAAATCCATGACACCTGTGTTACCCTGGCCCCTTTCCCCACCACGGTAAGCCCTGCACTCTCTAGGACAGATTTGGCCTCCGAGGACAGCCTAACGGAGGATTCCAAGGAGCTACTCTCCATGAATGGACGTAAACACAAGAGTCAGAGTCATTTGCCAATCTTCATGTAGACTATCTTACTGGACACTCCCAATGCTGTGTTCTATGACACCAACTGGATCCCAACAGACTTCAGCTGTCACTATCGTTAAGACCTATCTTTCATATTCCTGCGGAATATGAATGGAACGAGAAGAAGAATTAGGCTAAAGTCACCATTGAGTCAGTTACACCGGTCACCTTCCTCGGTTTCCGTCAGTTGTACCATCAACAGGTAAGATCACCTTAGCCAATCACTGACCTTGTGGAGCGCAGGAGCCAAGACTGGTACCAAGAATCCATTGTAAATATAATTGACAAGCTGATTGCGAATCAAGGGGTGAGCCACCTAAGAGAGAAACAGGCAGTCATGAAAAAGACAAAGAGTTTCATCTTTAGGTCTTCTTAAAATCACACATTTCTGTGAATATCCTAAATTCAAAGAGGAAATTCAAATTCCGGCCATTTATTTCATGGTTAAGGAATAATTCAGACTTCAAGCCACCATGTAATTTTTTCAGATGGCTTATTCCAGTATAAACAGCTTGGACTTTCAAATTTTAAAATCGGTAATTTTAAGTTTCAACTTAAAAAAAAGCAGATACTAAATAGACTGAATACGTATAAGGACTCATAAAATAAAATTAACAAATTGAAAAGTATCATTTTGCCCCCTAACTTCATCTATGTCCTAATCAATTTGTGCCTAATTAAAAACAAAAGTATAACTGTCACAGTGGACAATTCATTTATTTTGCTAGCAAAAAGAATCTGTGTTCAAGATACATTTTCTACCAATCATTTATATCGAGGAGGAAGGCATTTAGAAAATCTTTTCATAAAAAAATAAGATTTTGTTCAAAAGGAGAAAACATTACCAAAAGTATCACACTTCTTATATTTCATTTTTAAACTATATTAAGCATGGATAAGTCTTTACTAATATCTTTTAGGAGTAATTTCTTCAGTAGTACCCCGAAACAAACAAACAAAAATCTTAAAAGTATATGGCCCCGATTTCAAAATATAGTATAAAATATATCATTTCTCTGCCTTTAACCATGCCTGTTAGCTTTACTTCTCTTTCTTAAAAAAAAATAATAATAAATTCAAACAATGAAGTGAAAAGCAATTTCTAGGGAAGTAAAGCTAGATCTTTAAATCACTGATAATCTCTCTGTGTACATTAGGGAAGGAACTAATAGTTTCATCTTTTTTATTTCCACATACTTCTGCAAGAAATGTTGATAGACTGTAATATTAAAGGGGGAAAAAAAAAACCTTAAGATATAATCCATTTATCTTATATATAAATAAAACTTCCTTTGACTTAGCAATAAAAATGAGATAGGAACTAAAGTAATTTACTTGCATTTTTCTTCCAGAAGCTATTTCTTTATTTGGTAGATAAACAGACTATAACTAACATTTTTCACCTTACACTCAACATAAAGAAAATTTTATTTCTTAATAAATCCCATATGAAGGTAATATGTATGTTGTATAGAAATAAAACATTTTTTATGAAAAACCACTACATCCTTAAGTATATATAAAATCTGATTTTTATTGAAAACAGTAACAAGAAATCTGAAGGTAAAAATCTAATCAAGAAGCCAAATATACTAGAGTTCAGTGGTTGCTTTTTTTTCCCCAAAGCAGACCAATTTCAAAGCACAGATTTAATTTGTGCTACTAAGAAGATGCTTAACTTCATCTAAATTCAATTGGGATAACAATATTCTTTATGTAGTATGCACCATTAAGCAAAATAAAGTGTTTTCCTTTGTATACTCCCAAGAAGACCTTGAAGTAAGAGTGGTATAATTTGGTGTACTTAGAAGCCTAAAAATATCTCTTTAATGAGTCAAGCATTGAACTTATTTTGATGGGTAAGTGGATAATCAAAACAGAATTAACACTTTTTATAAGGAGGAGAAAGAAAATCCACTCATTTTTTTCCTCAATTAAAACTTCCCCCAAACCTGTAAACTAACATTTTTTGTCATCCAAGGACACTCAGTAGGCCACCAATATTCCACAGACATTAACATTTGTCAAAGGAATGCTGATAAACTCGTCTTTTACAATGCTCGGATTCTGAAGGGACCAGAACAAAGGGCTCCTTGGCGGCACTGCTACCTGGATGACGGCGTTGCAAAACTCCAGGGAGTTCATGAACTGGACGAGAGAGGGGAGCAGAAGCCAGTCGTCTTTGAGAAGGCAGTGCCATTCCTCACCCTTCTCTTCTAGCTTTGTGGGCAGCGAAGAGTAGAGACCACTGAGCCCGGTCGCAAGTACCTGCGTTCAGAAATACAACATAAGCCCTTTTCCAAAGTTCTTAGGCCGCAACCAGGGGATGCTGATGCCACTGGTCCAAGCAGCAAGGCATTCCAATATTAAAAATATGAGCTAGCGGGGAAGGATCCAGCAGGTGGGGACGGCAGGGCAGGACAGCTCCAGCGGAGGACACAGCAGCACCGGAGGCACCTGGCTCACACGCACATAGTTGATACGGCTGGCGTGTCTCTTCTGTGCCTCACTCCCCGCACCCCTATGCCGGGCTAGGGGTGCGGGGAGTGAGGGACACACATGCAGAGATGAAGACAACATGATTCTGCCCCCAAGGCGTTCGGGGGAGAGGCAGACCCATAAGCAATGCATGACGGTACGCCACGCTGAGTGCAAACCCAGGGACAGCCGGGGAGGAAGCCCCGCACGGAGGCAGCCCGCAACAGAAGAGCCCACAGGTGAGAACCATGAGCAGCTTTATGAGAAAGATGCCTGCAGACTTGTTAAAGGTCATGACCAATACGCGCAGGTTTACAGTCTAGTAATCTGATCGCCGCAAATGATAGCCGCAAGAAGTGGGGGTCAGGGGTCAGATGTGACGATTACTGTTCAGAGAAAAGGTGGGTCTAAGCTGAAGCACCAGCGATAAGACAAGAGCAGAGGAAATAAAGTAGAGCATCACGTGTGAGGTGGCTGTGAGGATGCTCTAGTGAGGCCTCCGTCAGTCCAGTAGGAATCCAAAGCTTGTGGGGTTTCCTTCCTCCACCAGTGCTAACATGAAACTTCCAGCGTTTGGGCTGAGGAAGTGAAGGTAATGAGACCTCGAATCTGTCAGGTCATCCAGCTTGGTCCTTAAGAAAAGGGTGATGTCTTTAATAGAGATAGAACTGTAGGAGAGAAACACCCTTTTCACTGGGTACCTGTTGATTTTACCTTGCAGAGTGTAAGACCAAGGAAAACAATGAACTTCACGGTACGAGAGGCCTCCCAACTGGGAAATGGCACTAGCCAACAGCGCCTTCGAGACCCCGACTGGCAGCCACACTGAAGAGGCAGGAGATGCTCAGAATGGATGCAAGGCAGTTAATCTATAAAAGGCATTGCTCCACAGTAGACCCTAAGGTTATGAGGAACTCAAATCAGACTGAAACCCTCAAGGAAACATTCAATCCTGAGTTAGGCCCAGAAGAGAAAGGGTGACGTATTCATTGATCTCACAGTCTAATAAGAGATGAAGAGACCAATTACAACAGTGCGATAAATACTCAGAATACGTAATAGAAAAAATACGGTACTGTGGATATACAAAAGGCCCTTACCCCAGACCTGGGGGGGTGGGAGCGGGAAATGTTCTCAGAAGTGATGTCCAAGCTGCTGAAGAATAAATAGGAGTGAGCCCAAAAAAGAATCTTGGAAGGAGGGCTGTTCCACGTGGAGGATGTACAAAAACTCCAAGAAAAGATGGCATCTTCCAGGAACTAAGAGAAGTGCCGGGGTATTGGAATGTAGGTGCAGAGGTGGAAAGCGCCAGACAGGGTAAGCAGGAGTCGGATCCTGCAGGGTTTTGTAGGCCAGGGAAAAGAGCTTGAGGGACGCCACAATGGGGAGCGCACTAGACAGAGGTGTGCATCTGATGATTAGTAGGAGAGGGATCTGGACTAAACGTGAAGATCCGGAGCCATTAATATGTAGATGGTACCTAAACCCACAGACACCAGAGAGAGGAGGGAAGGGAGGCTTGGACAGATGAGATAAAATAATCCAGTGTTTGGCATCAGAAACAGAAAGTCAGAAAGAGGGGCGCCTGGGTGACTCAGTCGTTAAGCGTCTGCCTTCAGCTCAGGTCATGATCCCAGGGTTGAGCCCCATACCGGACTCCCTGCTCAGCGGGAAGCCTGCTTCTCCCTCTCCCACTCCCCCTGCTTGTGTTCCCTCTCTCACTCTGTCTCTGTCAAATAAATAAATAAAATCTTAAAAAAATAAATTTTAAAAAAAAAGAAAAAGAAAAGAAAGAAATGCGGCAACAGGCAGTTGAACTTGGAAAAATTCTCTGCAAACTCATCGTTCCCTCTCCTATTCACTGGTCCTGTGTCCACAGCACCCTCTGTGTCCCTCTGTGGAGCAGTGGTCTTTCTTGCATTTATTAGTTTGTTGGCTGTCTTCTCCAGCTCACCTGATCTGACTTGGTCATTCTAGTCCACACTGGAGGTGTGGATGACCGTTCCCATCAGGTATGCTGAGTATCAGATGCTAGCAGTACTTGCCATGAGTAACACATCCAGCTCAACCACAGAGTACAGGCCTGGAGACTGAGAATCTGGAGGTGTTCATGTAGAGAAACTGGCTGATGCCATGGGAGAGCGGTGGATGGGGGTGGGCCCAATATGGAATAGAAGCCCCCAGTGGACTATGAGGGGCCATGAGAAAAACAGATAAACCATTTCAATACAGGAGAAATCCAAAGATTATATACATTTCTGTGTTTGCTAGTGACCTTTATGCATGCATTCCTTCACTCACTCGAAACAAACCGAACACCTTCAGGCCAGATACTATGTTACAGTCCAGGAAATGAACAGTAAACAAGATGGTGCCCACTTAACTCTTTCAAAATCCGGGCATCTCTGGTCCCAAAGAAGAATGTCCCCTGCTTAAAGTATTTAACTCCTTGTCAACATACCCAAACAAATCATTTTAATTCTAGTTTTGAATGTGACCCCAGTGAGTTGCTGGTTATAAATTTGGAGCCTCTGGCAAGAGAGAACACAGACCAAGAGTTCTCCTTGCAGGGAAATCTAATCTTGATGTCACATTTTAAAAATCAATTACATTTGCTAACTCACACTAAATTAACCGCAGCACAAAGGCTTGAATTCTGCATAGTCCCGATTCCTTAACCACTTTGAGACTTTGAAGATGAATTCATAAAGACAGGCTTAATTTGTCTGACTAAAAAGCTGGGAATCACTATTTGGTATATCAATGTAATTACAGCAACATTAATTTTCAAATTACATACATCACTGACAGTAATTAAAAATAACACATACCTAATATTCTCTTTTTTAAAAGAGTATTTGGAAAAGCGCATGGCTGAGATACAAGGGGAAGCCTGCCTACGCAGAAGGACAGTGCCGTATGCAGCCGGACACGGAGTCCCGCCGCGTTCCTGCCTCCAGAAAGTGGAGCTAGAGGATGCCTGTGCTATCTTCTTGGGAACGGCAGACAAACAGGGAAGAAAAGAGTCTGCGGAACAAAGAGTGGGACATAGTTTAAAGAACAAGATTCCAAATCTTTTTTTTTTTTTTTTAAGGGAAGAGCGTCGTTTTTTTTTTTTAAGATTTTATTTATTTGACAGAGAGCACAAGCAGAGGGAGAGAAAGGGAGAAGCCGGCTCCCCGCTGAGCTGGGAGCCCGATGCGGGACTCGATTCCAGGACTCTGGGATCATGACCTGGGCCGAAGGCAGCCGCTTAACTGACTGAGCCACCCAGGCATCCCAAGATTCCAAATCTTGACTGCTAACTATTTATATCTTCCTTTCCAAGACTTTGCTCAGAGTTCAGATTCATTCACCCAATCCACAAACATTTCTAGAACACCACAAGCATTTCTAGAACATTTGAGAACACTGGGGGCCAGGTACGATGTACAGCTGGTGCTGGGGCCAGAGCGGAGAACAAGTCAGAGCAGGTGAGCTGGGGAAAACAGCCGCTAAACAAATAAAGACAACCGGAAAGACCACTGCTCCACAGAGAGACACAGAGGGTGCTGTGGACACAGGACAAGGGAAAAGGAGAGGCAACCACAGGTTTGTGGATCATTTTCCCAGCAGTTTAACGGCACAGTCTATTTATTTTTCAATTTTATTTTTA
Organism: Leptonychotes weddellii; assembly: GCF_054177405.1. NCBI lineage: Eukaryota > Metazoa > Chordata > Mammalia > Carnivora > Phocidae > Leptonychotes > Leptonychotes weddellii. The sequence goes on from NC_138370.1 coordinate 64,316,792, forward strand.
ACTGAAAAATTTCAAAATAAAAGGACACTGAACATTTAGTTAAAAATAAAATGTCTATGGGGCGCCTGGGTGGCTCAGTTGGTTAAGCGTCTGCCTTCGGCTCAGGTCATGATCCCAGAGTCTGGGATCGAGCCCCACATCGGGTTCCCTGCTCAGCGGGAAGCCTGCTTCTCCCTCTCCCGCTCCCCCTGCTTGTGTTCCCTCTCTCTCTCTGTCTCTCTCTGTCAAATAAATAAATCAAATCTTAAAAAAAAAAAAGAAAGAAAGAAAAGAACGCATGTGCTGAGACGGGCATCATGGCTTAGGCACAGCAGTGTTTCCAGGGGACGGAGGAAAGAGGACATGCACAGAGGGCTGAACAATTCAGGGAAGGTCCATCTTTAACTTGAAACATCTAATGGTACCTGGTTAATTTTAGCAAAAGAAAAAGATTTTCAGCAGATGGCTTTAGTCTGAAGCTAGCAGCGGAACAGCTGGTGGGGATTATTTGATGCAACTTGCCAAAATAAAAAATCTCATAAATTTGGGGTGTGGGATACATAACTTCCTATCAGTGGCTGTGTACCTACAGGTTGCTTACTTCAATTTGCATTTCTTGATTTACATATAAGCTGCTTTCTACTTTTGCCAATATGTAACAAGTGACGAGGGCATCAATGTTTGGCCAAAAAAATCCAAAGTGATAGGGTCATATATAGTTGCCAATCATTTCTTGGCACTACATTGTTCCCCAGAGTATTCTCAATCTCCTTCTTTTCTTGGGAGAGCATGTCTTGACAGTAGAGGCAGCTGAACCAGCCCTTCCTATCAACTACAACCGCAGAGGTTTCCAAAAGTAGTCCAGCTTCCTGAAAGAGTCATTACTCTTCCCAAAGCCTGATGCTAACACACTTTGACAACCACACTAATTAGAGAAAGCCTTTTGTCAATTGTGGTCCTTAGATGGATAACTAACAGAGTACGCTTTCATCTTCAACATAAAGAGTTCTTATTTTTTTTAATTATGTTGTCAGATGTAATTATAGAAAACTGGATACAAATGAGATTATGGGATCTATCCTGAGGGGCAACTTATCACAACGAAGCTCTGTGTTCCATTCTGGTAAATAAGGTCAGCTGGAGCTATTGTTTTCCCTCCCATTTTAATGAACCATATAGTGTTTTAAAACATGTGGGGTTTTTTTTTTTGTTTTTGTTTGTTTGTTTTTAAGTAAGCTACACACCCAGCATGGAACCCAAAGAGGAGGCTTGAGCTCATGACCCTGAGATCAAGACCTGAGCTGAGATCAAGAGTCGGACGCTTAACTGACTGAGCCTCCCAGGTGCCCCTAAAACATGTTTTTATAAAAGCAACAATTACTCGGTGAAAATCTGCTTAAAACACACAATAAGTGGATATCCTAACACTGAAAACATGCTCCATTCTGCTAATATATTTAAACTTTGAAGTATGAAATACTACAAACATATAAAACAAAATAGAAAAATCTTCCCAGAGATTTAACAGATTTTAATATTTTGCCATAATTTCTTTGAAGCACTGTATTTTTTCCCCCAAAAAAGCACATTACAAATAGAGCTAAACCCTACTCCAATCCCACTGCCATCTCTTCTCCTTCCTTCATCCCTAAAAGTAACCACAATTTTGACCTCAGGGCATATTATTCCTGTGCTTGGTTTTGTAATTTTACTGTATACATACATATCTAAAAAAACAGTATACACTAAGATTCTGTGAGTTAAAACCTTATGTAAATTTATCTAAATACTAACATATTGTATGAAACCTTTTGCTACTTTTTCTGTTCAACATGTTTTTAGATTATTGGTGTTCACACATGTAGATGTAGTTGCATGCTAATACACGTGATTTATTCATTTTGAATCCTGAGTAGTATTCCATTGATACAGACTAATCCAGTTCATTTATTTTTCCCTCAATATATTTCTATTTTGCTCTTCCTCAAATCACTATTCTACTCAATATCTTTTTGCATATATCCATGTGCCAGATTTCCCTAAAGCGGATATCTAGAAGTGAAGATGCAGGATCACATGGTATGCAAATATCCCATCTTACTAAATATTGCCATAGCTTTCCTAAGTTATCATACCACTTTATATTCTCAAGAGTTCCTGTTTTTCCTCCCCCTTGACAACATTTGGTGTTATCGGATATCCAACAGTTAGCCACCCTGATGAGCATTACCTGGTGTCTCACTGCGGGTTCAATCTGCACTTCCCTGATGCTAGCGAAGATGAGCATATTTTCTTATGTGTATTGGCTTTGGGTGTCTTCTGGGAATTGTCTGTTCATATCCTTTGCCCAGTTTTCTAACGGGTAGCTTCATCGTTTTCTTACTAATTGATAGCATTACAAATATTTTTGAGTATTTTGGGTACCAACCGTTTGTAGTTATATGTCTTGCAAATATCTTCTCCCAGTCTGTGTTTCTGTTGTTACTTCCAGTCGTTTCTTTACGGTTCATGCCTTATAGGATGTCTTGATATTTTATTACCCATGTACAAAGTGGTGGTTACACACATGGGTCCTTGAGCCAGGCTGCCCAGGTCCAGATCCTGACTTTATATCTTACTAGCCATGTGGCCTTGTATAGATTTACTTAATGTCACTGTGCCTCAGTTTCTTTATCTATAAAAAGGATAGGACACTCGTACCTACGGTTGTGAGGATGAGATGATTTAATACATGTAAAGCACTAAGAACAGTATTTGGCATAGAGTAAGTTCTCAACGAATATAATCATTATTCATGATTATCTGTTATTCCTGGTCTTTTACACACATTTATATAATTTTTAGCATTGATTTGTCATGTTTCATGAAGAACCCTATTGGGATTTTTATTGAAGTCATATTAACACCTCACTAACGACATCTTACAATTGCAAAGGGGATGTGTTACCTTTACATGGAGAGATGCAGTGGTCATCACTTTAACCAATCAAGTGATCAAGTGTAGCATCGCGAAAGTGAGACAACCTAGCACATGCCTCTTGATTTGTGATGGCTCAGCTGTTAAGCATCTGCCTTCGGCTCAGGTCATGAGCCCAAGGTCCTGGGATCGAGCCCTGCATCGGGCTCCCTGCTCAGCGGGAAGCCTGCTTCTCCCTCTCCCTCTCCCCCTGCTTGTATGCCCTCTCTCACTGTGTCTCTCTCTGTCAAATAAATAAAATCTTTAAAAAATAAAATAGGGGCTCCTGGGTGGCTCAGTCGTTAAGCGTCTGCCTTCGGCTCAGGTCATGATCGCAGGGTCCTGGGATCGAGCCCCGCATCGGGCTCCCTGCTCAGCGGGAAGCCTGCTTCTCCCTCTCCCACTCCCCCTGCTTGTGTTCCCTCTCTCGCTGTGTCTCTCTCTGTCAAATAAATAAAATCTTTAAAAAATAAATAAATAAAAGTATTTGATGTCTATAACTTAATTCCAAATGTCTGTATCGTCATTTCAAATGGTACAGCACAACCAAAAAGCATAGATGATAAACACAAATAATAACAATTTTGAATGTAAGTGGTGTGTATGGGGTGTTCATTTCAGTATTCTTCCAAGTTTTCCATATTTTACTTTTCTTCATAATGAAAAGTTGTAAAACACAAATGGCATTAACTTTATGGACTTATCTGCAGGAAAGTGTCATCTACACAATACCTACAAACTAAATAGCTTTCCATTCATTTAGGTCTACTTTTATGCCCTTCAGTAAAGTTTTATAATTTTCTCTATAAAGGCCTTTCATATATTTGTTAGATTTACTACTCAAGATACCTTAGAATTGTGTTGCTTTTGTAAATGGTATCTTTTTTTAATTGCCTTTTGCATACTGATCAGGAGAACCACCTGAATATTTTGATGATTTGTCTTGATACCTGTGTTCCTTTAACAGACTACCCAAAACAATTCAAATAAGCCCTCTGTATAACTGCTCCCTCACAAAACTATTTTTAGTAAGCTTCTGCCTCCACAGCATTGCTCATATCCAGCACCTCCCTTCCATTCTCCTCCCTATCGCTCTTGTTTCTAGACCCTAATGTAACTCCCGACCTCCTCAGCATCTCCCAGTCTCGAGCAAACTCACCCATCGCACACGTTAGATTAAACTCCTAAAAGAACTCTGATTCTACTGTGTTACGACTCAACGTTTCTTCAAGAGCTCTCTGAAGTGGATTCAGCAAACGTGGTAGGCAGACTGATGCCCCCCACCTACCCACGCACCCACGCTGTCTGTTCCTAATCCGTGAGCCTGTGAATATATTAGGTTACATGGCAAAGGGGAATTAAAGTTGCCTGTCAGCTGATCGTTAAATAAGGAGATTATCCCGGATGATCCAGGTAAACCCAGTGTAATCACAAGGGTCCTTAAAAGTGGAAGAGGGAGGCAGAAGAGCAGAGTCAGGGGGACAGTCAGAGAGATGTCATACTGCTGACGGTGGAAGGGGAGGAAGGGGCCATGAGCCTAGGAATATGGGAGGCCTCTAGAAGCTGGAGAAGGCAAAGAAATGCACTCACCACAAGAGCCTCCAGAAAGGAGCACAGCCCTGCCAACATCTCGATTTTTGCCCAGTGAGACCTGCTGGACTTCTAACCTACAGTAAGATAATACTACTGTAAGATAATGAATCTGTCTTGTTTAAAGCCACCAGTTTCTGGTAATTTGTTACAGCAGAAATAGAAAAGTAATAAAGCAATGTACTCCAAAGATGCTTACATTCAGGTGAGAAGTCCCATTTTTACCTATGATATATTCTTTAAAAAGAGTCTGTAAGAAACTACACTATTGAAGGCAATAAGGAAGGGACATTTACTACATTGATACACATGAAGGGAATCAGCACTTTCCTTCCCATCTGACTATCAATCTTTGTACAATTTCTAATTCTACTTGTCAGAACCCTGAAGAGACAAACGGTACCCAGAATTTCGGAACTGAAGTTCGAGTTTTCAAAATTTTTACCCATTGTTTGCCCCAAAATAAATATTTACCAGTAAAAATAAGAATCTAGTAGCATAAAGAAGACCACTGCTTTTGAACCTTAAAGCAAAACACAATGCATTATTCACTAGGGTTGCTATTGAGCATCTTGGGCAAGTCAATTCTTTACCGTGCCAGACTGTTCCACACACTACCAGACATAAAGCATCCCTGGACCCTGCATACTAAACACCAGTTGACCTCCCTCCCCGGCCACCTCATGTCCCTATGACGACAAAGCACGCCCCCACAGACATTCCTAACTGCCCTCTCCCCTGGTCAAGAACTACCCATACAGCCTTCATTAATAATGAATCTAATCTACTTACGGCAACTTGCCTGGCCTGTTCCAATAAAACTCATTAATAGTCTTAACGATTCCGGCAGAATCAGGCACACTCAAGACAATATAGTTTATCAAGAAGTGTAATGAGGAGATGGTAAAAAGAAAAGCCAATAGGCTAGATAGTGTTCACTGAGCAGGGAACATAAAAAGAGCCGTTACCGGGCGCCTGGGTGGCTCAGTTGGTTAAGCGACTGCCTTCGGCTCAGGTCATGATCCTGGAGTCCCGGGATCGAGTCCCACATCGGGCTCCCTGCTCGGCAGGGAGTCTGCTTCTCTCTCTGACCTTCCCCCTCTCATGCTCTCTCTTTCTATCTCATTCTCTCTCTCAAATAAATAAATAAAATCTTTAAAAAAAAAAAAAAGAGCCGTTACCCAACATCTCCAACAAACCAGAAGATATAAATCTGCCATTCAAACCCCGCTTCCAAAGACAACACTGACACAAAAAACTAATCAGAGCCCTAAAGTATCTCTAGGGTCCCAGACGGTCCCCATTCCTTTCTGGACCTGTGACTGTGGTTGGACCAGTGGTATAGCAACGTCTGCCAAGGACCTCACACTTTCTTTCTCACATGCCGATGATCAGGAAACTGTACAGATTTCCTGCTCCCTCAAACTGTAAATACGTATTTATCTTTAAAAATAAAACGGGTGCTTTGTATCTACAATTATGGTCATTATCTTGCTGAGAAACAAATTAATTTGTGAAACCAGCTGAGCGGGCTCACCACAGGCCATGATTCTAGGGTGCGAAATCGACTAGAAAAGCAAGAATATAGAAAGTGCAGGTTTCACCGATCACTCAGGATATGCTCTTAGAAAAAAGTTAAAATCATTCCTAACCCAACAGAAATGACACAAGAAATGGTAACACATATAGTTTCCTCTGCTGGCTTATTTGGAGCTGACAATGCTCAGCCAAATAGCATCTCAACTTAGATTCCTCTGCTCCCTCCAAAAGATTTCCTGCAAACATCTTTCCTTAGAAGGTGCCAAGGACAACTTGCTGAAAAGAAAGGAAGAGAAAAAGGATTTACCAGTAGCACAGGAGAAGAAAAGAGTGTGTAAAAAGCATGCCAATGAGGGGACTTACTGGACAAAAGTAGGTGTTCTCCACGATGTGATGGGCTACCATGCTGTTCTCAGCAGACAGAGACATGATGAACAGCAAAGCGTCCCGGGCCTGCTGACCTACTGTCCCCTCTCGGTGAATGAAGGGAATCAGAAGGGAGAAGATGAGGAAGTTGGTGGCCCCTTGGTCCTCACTAGTGTGGAAGAAGAGTTCCAGAATAGATGGATCTTTGGCAAGGATGGAACAAAGCTGATTGAGCAGGACAACCAGCTTCCCCTCCACAGCGGGGGTGGTTGTTCCCGAACAAGAGCTCAGCAACATCATCAGGGGCTTCAGGATGGGCTTGTGGTGCAGCAGAGGCTGGTGTGACTGAGTGACCAGCATCTCATACATCTTGAGCTGCTCGATTTTAGTCTCATCAGTAAATTCCCTCCGCAAGCTCCAAAGGAAGAGTTTCTCCATGATGTTCTCTGAGACCACAAATTCCAGAATTGGCCCCATCGCAGCATCCTTGGCTTGCTCTTCGATCAGCAAGAAGAGCATGTGTTCTACATAATTCTGTACAGCACTGGCCTCATCTGGAGGGATGGATCCATACTTTGCCTGGGTGTTCTTCAAGGGGTCATGCTTCTCTAAGATCTTCACAACCTGTAACCAATTCAAACATTTGTCATCCATCTCGTGTTCGCCATAATTACAAAAACACACCACCACAGATTGTGCCGTAGCTTCATGGAAAATGCAGGAGCCATGGCCCACAATAAGATAAATATGAAGGGGCGTCTGGGTGGCTCAGTCAGTTAAGCTCTGACTGTGGCTCAAGTCATGATGCCAGGGTCCTGGGACTGAGCCCCGTGTCGGGCTCCCTGCTCAGTGGGGAGCCTGCTTCTCCCTCTGCCTGCCACTCCCCACCCCTGCACATGCTCTCTCTCCCAAATAAATAAAATCTTAAAAAAAAAAAAAAGATAAATATGAACACTGTATTTGTCTCTCTCACAAGAATAAAATGAAGTGGTTAAACTATAGAAAGCATATGTCTGAAGATGTTCATTTATAACAGTTATAAATTTTGGCAACCTAAATGTTGAAAAAGATCGTATGGTTAAAAAAACTAAGCTACATCCATTCACAAGCCTGTGAAAAATTGTGAGTGATGTAATAGATGAAAAGTAAGTTATTTATAATATAGTTAGATCCATCACTATCAACTATGTCAAAAACATGTATATGAACAAAGATCAAAAAGGAATATGGAAAAATAATAATCATTTTTGTGTTCAAAGGGATGACAAGTTCTCAATTTTTTTTCTGAACTGTCAAGAATATAATACTGCTTTTTAATTTTAAAATACATTAAATAAGTAAGACTGCCCGTGTTCTTCTACAAACAGAGTTGATTCAGAGGTTCCAGCAGGGGGACACAGCTACTCACACATCCTTGACAGAACAACATCCCTCCCCCTGCACCTGGATGGGCACCCTCTTCCACCATGCATCCAGGGTTAGGACGGATGAAAGGAAACCAATGAACGAGGTACACATACCTACCAGAATCAACCCTAGCCTATGGCATATACTGGAACTAAAAAAAAAAAAGAAGAAGAAGGTTTTGAACTCTGCATTTTTTTGAACCAGAAAAAGTTCTGAGATGACCAATTACAAAATAAATCCCTAACATAGCAAGTTTCTGCTGGAGGCGATAAAGAAGTTTTGGAAACAGTGGTGATGGTTGCACAACACTGTGAATGTAGTTAACACCACTGAACTGTACACTTAAGAAAGGTGAAGCCAACGATCTTTGTTATATACGCTTTACCGCCAAAAGAAAAAAATCAATTTGACAGTAAAATATAAATAAAATCCCCAGGTAGGTCACGTGACAGCCCTGGTGTTTCTCTCTGCCGGCTACTGAATGCTTCCTGCCTCTCTCTTGAGGTAGGAAGTTGAGTTGAGATTTTTTTTATCTCAACTCCCATGTAACCGTATGACTTGGAATTTCCAGGATAATACCCGCTCAATTTACTTCCTTTAAAATATAGACACATAATTTTTAGACAACCCAAATCCTTATCAGTGACTTGATCTTTGTTCCTTTCTGCCTTCCTGAACTGCATGCTGTAGGGATTATGTTTGTCTTCTGCAGTACCTTCCTGGCCCAGTTCTATAACGTGCTGTTACATGTCCTATATTTAGGTTATAGAATTTTTGCAAGTCACTGGGGAAGCTGGCAAAGGTACAATGCTATGTCAGCATGCATGAGCAATGAGAAAAATCTATTTCTCTGGGAAAGGTCTAAGATTTTCCCCTGTCAGAAACAAGGCAAAGAAGCCTTTATAGACCAGGCAAGTGTATCCTTACAGAATGAACAGATTTCCACAGAATCTGTCATCTCGATCAACTTCCATTATAAAAGTAATAATTCTGTCCCAAAGGAAAAAAATCACTCCAACACCCGAGATGACATTTCCAATACGAAAGGCCTTCAGTTAGCAGTTACCCGGGGGGTACATGGCTCAGTGACTGGTGGCCCCAGTGTACCCACTGGACATGCCCTCTCCTTCGCTGCGTGCCAGACTCCAAAATTCACCCCCCGCCCCAGCCTCCCCTAACCTCCCAGAAGTCCTCCAGAATTCCTCGGAGGCCTGACGACCTCACTGGCAGAAACGCTGGGGCCTAGCTCTCCTTTCTCTCTGCTCTGGCCTTAATAACTTCTCAGAGCATGGGACCACAGCACTGCACTTGTCCAAAAAGGGCCTCGACCTCAACACCCATGTTCTCCAGCCGCAAAAGCTCTAACTTCAAGGCTCCACATTCTGAAGAATAAATTAGCAACACACTTTATCAGTTCCATCATTTCAAAGTCCATATATTGAGTTTACTTATGAGAGCTATCTATACAGGTAGGCCTCGGGGTAGAAATATAATTATACTTCCCATGTGTGCTCAGAGTTTCTGAACTGTCTAAAATTGAAACTGTGCTTTATACACTGTTAGTGGTGGGGCAAATTAGCTCAGTCTTTCCGGAAAACAATTTGGCAATATGTAACCGAAGCTATAAAATTGTTCCTGCCCTTTGACTTGGGAATCTCACCTTGGGGAAAATGCCCCAAGGAAACAATCCAAAAATAATTTGTTAAGAAAGGTTCACGCCGATGACATTTTCAATAATGGAAAATAAGAATATCATTGACCCAGTCAACAATAAGAGAATCATAATTAAAATGTTACATCACCATACAATAAAGCTATTAAAAATAAACACCAAGTGAACCAAATCATCACATGCAAATGTACATATGAAATAATTTAAGTTAAAAACTAAACATACTGACAAATAGACACATGATCAGAAGGGAATCTGAAAAGACATAAACGGGATTTTAAAGTTAATGAGTTCTTCACCCCTGTAAATTGATCTAATTTCATAATATAAATAAAAATAGACAAAGTAATCTTGTACTAATGTCTTTTAAAAGGGCCCAAAACACTGAGTTACAAACAATTCATAATTGAAATCTCCTAATTCTCAGAAATTCCTAAGCAATAGAAACTTATACATGTGTATATGTACTTAGACTACATACATGTATGTAAGTATTTCTTATATATCTAAATGCGTAAGTAATATACAGCAGAACTACTTACATGGTCACAAAGTACATCCTTCTCATAGATTAATCATCATTTATATGATTTATTCCACTGTATTCCTTTGCAAACAGACCCTTTTTTTTTTTCTATAAAAAACCCCAAAAAAAAGAGAACTGAGGTTTTTATACAGAATGCAAACAACTGGGCCACTTTTGAATTGAAGCATCTTTACCCTCTTTATACCATAAACTCCTCTACACTGCCTTCTGGGTTACCGGGCAGAGAATCTCAGAGCAGAGCGATAACCCACAGAGACGTAAGGTTTGCTGGTCCTGTGGAATGGAGCAGACATACTAGGACGCCTCACTCATTCCCGGCCCTGGCTGGGTGGTTTCACTGCCTGGAAGAGGGTGTGTTACACCAAGGCCTGTGAGTCACGGAATCCACAATGCTCAGCAAAGTGCTAATTATGCCTGTGCTCACACATGTCCTTAACCTCTTTCCTCAGGTGTCAGGACCCGCCCAGGCCACCTCCTTTTCCCTTCCTGGCAGACACACCCATGACCTGCTCTTATGAGTGGGCTCTCGGGGCCCATACCCAGGGCCTGGGGCCTAACCTGACAGGGAATGTCTAAGAAGCTTCTTGGCTAGAGCACAACATGCACTGAAATGCCAAAGAACTTCCGATGTCCCAAGTTTGCTGCCCAGATGGTGTCATAATTCTCTCCGTTTCTGTAGACAGATTCCTGATGTGACTGGACTTTTCCTTATTCTTTCCTTTAGTGCTGTCTTCTTGCATCACTTCCACCAAACCCCAAGATTCCTGTGTGCCCCCTTCTGCCTGCTGCCTACTGTCACGCATTGATCTACTCTGACCTTCCAGTCCCACAGATCCACGGCCCAGGCTGCTCCCAGTGGCGTCCCCAGGCAAAGCACATTCCCCTGAGTATCCTCTATCTTAGGCTCTCAACCTTGCCACAGGTCTCCCAGCTCTGGCTTCGGGGCTATATACTCTGCCTCCGGGACTCAGTTCAGGGCGAAAAACGCCACTAAGGGAGCTGGAGGGACCCAAGGACGGAAGAGAGGAAAAGCAAGCAAAACATGCTGTGCAAAATATTTCCTTTACAAGTTCACTTCTTTAGGCTGAAAATGCCACCGAATAAAGCAATCAGCCCCTGATAAAGCCCAAGCTCATTAAGTAAGCCAGCTAAGATGGGAAATAGCATTGTCAATGTTTCACTGATCATAGCTCGGCATTTGTTGGTCCACAAACTTTAACAAATACAAGCTGGTATATATATATGGGTGAATCATGAGCCTGGATCACATATAGATCCTCATGTAAATTATCACAATTCTAAAAAGAAACAAATACACAAAAAATCAATAGTGTAAATGATGGTACACAAATTATCATCTGACCAATAGAGCTAAATTTTAACCTAACTTCAAAGTCATTTGACCTGTAAACAGGGAGGTTATTACAGGTAAATGAGTTGAACAAATAGCATATTTCTTTCATTAAGGATATCAGCTACTCCTATCCTTAGCTCTACTGATGGTCCCCATCAGTCAGTAATAATAGGTCTGAATTCCAAATATTCACAAATTCTAAAGAGGAAGCTCAAATGCTTTCAGAATGAAAGAGCCACATAATCACTCCTCTAGCTAACAAATGATTATTCTTCATGGTAAACACAAGGGTTTATCTGTCAACTTAGCTTTGACTCCATCTTAATATTGTTTTATGTCTTGGGGCACCTGGGTGGCTCAGTCGGTTAAGCGACTGCCTTCGGCTCAGGTCATGATCCTGGAGTCCCTGGATCGAGTCCCGCGTCGGGCTCCCTGCTCGGCGGGGAGCCTGCTTCTCCCTCTGACCCTCCCCCCTCTCATGAGCTCTCTCTCTCTCTCTCTCTCTCATTCTGTCTCAAATAAATAAATAAAATCTTTAAAAAAAAAAAAATATTGTTTTATGTCTTACACACATGCATGTATTAAGAGATGATTACTTTTGCTACTTTGGTTGGAGCCTAGTTATTTCAAGAAAGTCACACGAGTACAACCCATACTTCAAAATCCTTTGGAATGCTAATTTAAAGTGGCATCGTGGAAAAAACCAAGTTACTAAGCAACATTTTCCATCACACAGAAGAAGGGCAGGCTTGTACGATCTTAAGCCAAATTCCACTTAATGTACCAAATAACTACAACAAAAGTAAGTTTCCATCCAGTCCTTAATCATTACTTAACAGCTGTGTCTTTCAATCTGGCACATTCCTTGAACACCTACTGCCATGAAAGACATCTACCAAGTCGTCTCTTTTTATATTAAGATAACAGCCTAATAATATACACGTGATTGTACAATTTGGTTCATTTCAGCTCCAGCCCCAAACTCTAGAGGCATGTCTAAATCTGGGATAAAACAGGATAGAGCAGAAGCTCTATCTACATACCATACCCCCTTGGGACCAAAGATGGTCTAGCACTACTACAACAAAGAAACATGGTAGGAACATCAATATAATAACATAATAAACTAATCCTTCACTTAGGTATGTTTTTTAAATTTATGTATTGGAGAAAGGATTTAAGAGTAATGATCTATGTAATAATATTCCATTCCATGGCAAAAACAGACTTATCACTGAGCATACAGAGGGTGAGTTGCTGACATTTCCACAGGTTCAACACTTTAAAGTCCAATAGAAGCACAAGTTAATGCCTCAGCCCTCTAAAGAAACATAGCTTTTGTTCTGCTTTACTTTCTACTGTCAAGTTTAGAGCTACTTGATAAGCTGAAATACAAATTTTTTAAATATTAACAAACATCACTTGACTAAGATATTAAGAAGATCAGATTCTCTAATACTTCCCCTCTTTTCATCTCTCAAAAACTTTATTTAATTGCTGTCAGTTAGTCTATGGCAAGGCACAGACCAAAAGAATGAAGATGAACAGAACAAGAGAATTGGTTTCACAGGGGGCAGATTGAAATGCACATCTCAAATCCATGTATCAGTGCTCTATACTTCTTTAATAGAAATCAGGCTACTTGGAGCTCCACACAAGATACTGTACTTAAAACATATTATCTATTTTGCATTATTATGGGAAGACATTTGACTTAATTAACTAATCTAATTGTTTTTCCTATCCCCACCCCTACCAAGACAAAAAAGGCTACTAGACCCACTAGCTTTACTTCATCTGCTGCCATTACTCTATTTGAACTCTGACATTTTCTTGGCTTAAAAATTGTATAACCACTTATTTTTGGAGGCTGAGGGTGGTGAGGAGAAGCTTTGGGCTACTGACCAACAAGAAGCACACAGAAATGTGCATTTCCACTTGATTTTTTTTTTTTAAGATTTATTTATTTTTATTTGGGGCAGGGAGGGGAAGAGGGAAAGGGAGAGAGAGAATCTCAGGCAGACTCCCTGCTGAGGGCACAGCCCCACGTGGGGCTTGATCCCAGGACCCTGAGATCATGACCTGGGCCGAAATCAAGAGTCAGATGCTTAACCGATGGAACCACCCAGGTGCCCCCCAATTTATTTTATTTTTAACCCATCACCTCTGTGTTTCTGGCTCTAAGAACAGACACCATTGAGTATGTAACCAATACTGATTCAATTCTTAAAAGGAGAGGACAGAGAATGAATAAAGCAAGATGCATGAAGCCTCACAAAGTACAACTCCGCCATTGCAAAAAACTAGTGTGTGGGCGGGTTAATTCACATGGTGATATAGTTGAATAGTTTATTAGCTGGTGGACCAGTGCTTCTTACTTCTTGCTCTCTCTTCCATTCAGAAGAAGCAAAGGCAAGAGATAAAAACAATAGTCCACTAGACTATAAACTGTTCTTAGAGACTAAGAGGAAAATTAAACACCCACTCACTCCCCCCGAATCGCTTATCATTAAATGCAAGTCCAAAGATCTTACTAGAAAACTATAGAATGTTTTAATATTAGTGTATGTTCAAAGCTGTTTTCTAAGTAACCTACCTGTTCTAAAGTTGTCATATTTCTTGTCTCTCGGTTCAACAATTTATTGAACATCTACAATAGGCTTATGATATTCTTGGCACTGGAGATGTAGGTAAACTACAAATGGTCTCTGACCATGAGGAGCTTGAAATGAGGTTGGGAAGAAGCTACTGTACATGTAATTTTAATAGAACGTGGTTGGCCTAACAGCAAAAGAACACTCAGGATGCTGTTGGAGCAGAGTGGAAACATAAGAGGGAGCACAGAAGGTTTCCTAGAAGAACTGATGTAAGAAAGAGAGGCATTTAACCAGAGGGAGGGATAGTCCAGGCAGGAAGAGGAGGAAATGCCTAAGGCAGAGAAGCCTGAAATAGCCTGCTGGGCACTGCCTAGGAGTGGGGGTGGCTAGGAACTCCAAGTAATGTTGCATTTCTGGAGACTAAATCAGAGACAAGGAGTGAAATAAAGACCCTATGTGCCATCCTGGCCTGTAGGTGCCCAGATGCCACTGAAATGTCCAACTAGAAAAACGATACTGGGTTTTCGATTCACTGCTCTGACAACTTCACAGTGCGAGATGGCATCTCAGAAAGCGGGAGGACGTACTGGCCGGCATCCAGGCTATCAGAATCCTATAGCCTGGGTTCTCCGGGGTTGCTGTTAGGAATGTAACTATTCCTGAATGTCCACTAGAGAACGGTTCTGGGGATGTCATGAGATCACTGGACCCAGGGAACAATTTGGAAACTAAAGTGCACAACAAGGCCGTTCAAGGTCTCTCTGCTGGCGAGCCTCCGGAATCACAGACTGCCTTGGATGACAGCTGGTTTTATAACGAGCTGTCCCTGACAGACTGCAAGGTGTAGGTGGGCAAGCGGATATCCTCCTCCATCAAAGTTTGCTTTTTTAAGTCAAGGTCTGGAACAGAAGCTACTAGTAAACAGCGGAACAGAACCTGTCAAATATATGTTAATTATGCTGAAGTATCCTAACAAACAGAAGAACTGCGGATACCACAGACTACTGTTGACTCCATTTTCCCTAGTTTAACATATAAAAAAAAGCATTGTGCTTGCCAGCTAATCGGACACTTCAGGAAATACAATGCTGTCACCCAGTTCTGACTAGGTCACATTTCTTGCCAGCCTTACAGGTTTCCTCGGGTTGCCTCAGGGGAACCCGGGGGCTGCCATCACACCAGTCACAGGAGTTTATGTCCGACTTTAAGCGTTCTGCCTGCGCCCCCAGCCTGCATGACTCATGGCCAAGAGCTAATGTATAAACCTCCGAAACAGTGAGAATCATTTATTCCTATCAACTGAAGGTTCCGGGCCTTACCTCACTTGTAGCCCTGCATCTCCTCTTTGCCCTGACTTCCTCACCTTTCTTTTCTTACCACTGAAAAAAGCCAACACTGAGCATTCCTTCCCAAAACCCCTTCTCTAAAATATTCTTTTCCTTTGTCATCAAAGTCTTCCTTTCCTAGGGGTGCCTGGGTGGCCCCGTTGGTTAAGCAACTGCCTTCAGCTCATGTCCCAGGATCAAGTCCCTCA
Source organism: Leptonychotes weddellii (assembly GCF_054177405.1). Taxonomy (NCBI): domain Eukaryota; kingdom Metazoa; phylum Chordata; class Mammalia; order Carnivora; family Phocidae; genus Leptonychotes; species Leptonychotes weddellii. The sequence goes on from NC_138370.1 coordinate 64,332,333, forward strand.
TCAGGCTCCCTGCTCAATGGGGAGTCTGCTTCTCCCTCTGACCCTGCCCCCTCTCATGTTCTCTCTCTCTCTATCTCTCTCTCAAATAAATAAATAAAACCTTAAGGGAAAAGAAAAAAAAAAAAACCTCCTTTCCTGTAGTTAAGCTAGCCAAATCTCATTCCTCCATTTCCCAAGCCATTTTCACGCATAATAGTCCCTTCCTTTGACTTAATTCCTGTAATCAATATTATTCATTTTCTAATAATGTATCTCACCTCGTCCTCCAAATTAGCGCATACATTCTTTAAAAGCCCAGACCCTGTTCTTCCAAGGCTGACACATCCCCATGTCCCACCCGTACAGCCTACAATGATGAATCCATAGTTGGGGCTAATAAACCTCCATTTAACTACAATTGTGTTGACATCCACATGCATTTCTTCAACCAGTATATTTATTCATAAAGCAACCGAAAGGCCCCCAAGAGCCTTTCTTGGAAGTAGACAGAGACTGCGGGCACTCTGCAGATTTATTTAAAAGGAAAAGTCAAGCCTAAAGAGGAAAGCAAGGTAAAGAAATGTGTGAAAGAGGAGTAAGATCAAGAGTGTCCCCACTTTACAAAAGGAAGTGTTTAATAACTGAACACCATTCCCTCTGACAAAATTATCCTTACCCTCAACTCAGTATTTTTCTGTACTCAACAAAAGTTGCCATGCTTCAGATCACCCAAAATGTTTAATGATGCTGAAGTCATTCATATCGGATATGGAAATGAGTAATATGATTCTGGGACCAATATTTACTCCTTCACCAATGGGAAAGAGTATTTACACATTCCTGAAGTAAGACTCTCTACCAGCACTCCAACAGCTTTGGAGAAAGCTTGCCCAGGATGGAATCTGACAGGGCAAATGATCCATCCACATAAAATCAAGAGGTTGATGATATATCCTGTCTTTGAAGCCTGGTATAGAATACTGAATGGATCCGATCACAGATTCTCCACCAGGAATACTACAATCAAAAGTATTTTTATACAAATAAACAAAATGGGCCCAGAGCCAAGAATGTGTATTAGAATGATGGACTTTCTCAGCCAAATGAAATGACTAAGACTGGAAGTATTCTCAATATAAAACATCTGACTGCACACTCCTACCAGTTAAAAAAAAGAGGAGCGCAAATAATTACTAGATACAATAATAAATGTGCACATGCTAATATGTAACTATATTACGTACTTTATAAACACAAAATAGACATTTTCAAAAGATAAAGATAAAAATAGGCCTTCTAAAATATTCTTCCCACACCCAATAGACTAACAGGCACACCCCTTAGGGTTCACAACCCCACTTTGGAGCCAGCACATTAAAATACTTATAAAACTGCAAAGTCAAAGATAATTACTCTAATTATTCAAAAAACTCGTGAATTACTTTCCTCTCTTTGCTAAAGCAGATGTGCCCTTAAAATCCAGAGCAAGCCCATTAAGATTCTAACAGCAAAAAGTCAGAGAATGGGAAATGCATAAAAAATCTTGGAAGCTTTACACTAGTGACAAGAAGCTACAAAGTGTAAATGACCCAGAAGCAGAATTGATTTTGTTTTTGATCTAAACTGTGTCCCCCATAATTGCTGTGATTTGCAGGCTCAGTGCTTTAACCCCTCTACTGTTTCCGGCCACAGGAAGGAACTGGGTAGTCATTAAAAAACTGTCACATAAATAGCCACTTACCAGCTCACCTAGGGAGTGTAATGTTGGACAAGTAGTAAAGAAGGCCAATTTTATTTATTTTACTACTTATAAACTCCCTGAGGAAAGCAGTGAGCTGATAAATTTTCTGAACATTCAACCCGTAATTATCTATACAAGCAGATCAGAGTTACACAGAAGTCAAACTGAATAATCAAAAAAACTTTTATAACCAGCTTTGTAATGAATTCAGATACTGCCAGGCATCTTCTTTCCTTAAATGATGCAGGGACCACCAGCCCGAAAAATGGTAGCGCACAGAGGTCAAATACACAAGTCGAGGAACCAAGGTCTACTATGTACTTGCTTGGAAACTCACTATCTGCATAACCTCAAGCGAGTTACTCCACATGTCTAATCCTCCATTCCCTCATCTGTAAAATGAGGAAGCTAACACTAATGGTCTTATGGGTTTGTGGAGAAGAGTAAATGACATAAGGCTTTTGAAGTACTCAGCACAGCACTTGGTAAATATTTAATAAATGTGTATTTTAGCGCTGTCAAGAGTGTAAGGACTAGATGGAAATCAGCAGGGAGGAGGGAAAGAGAGACTCTAATCCTGGTCAAGTCTATTGCAATGAAATGTCAAAGTCCCTTTCAGGCCAACAGCTGTTCTTCCAAAAATATCTGAGGAACATACATGTTCCCTAATTGCTTTTATGGAAACCATGGTTTTCAACCAGATATGTATTCTAGGAAAGCAAAAAAAAAAAAAAAAAAAAAAAAGTTGCTTTTCTTCCTACCTGCAAGGGTTTTGCTCCCTATGTTTCTGGAAGCCTAGTCACCCGTCACAGAGGTAGGAAACCCCTGGTTCAATGGGATAGAGGCCTCGAGAGCTACGTAGACCAGCAGAGAAAAGTGCAACTCATACATTACCTGCGCCCAGTGGTTTTTAAATACAATCATGCATGTTTCTGGGTCAACTCCCTGCAGGCTCACGGCCTGTGGGAGTTTGTTTTCCGTCGTAACCGATGACATCATAAACCTTCGTAAATCAGTGCTTCTAAGTCATATTGAATTTTCAGGAAAATTTGGCAAGCAGTCACTAACTTTCAAGTATCACATAAGAAACGTAACTTCTTCACATTTCACTGTCATCTTCCGAAACCTGTAATGACAATAATAAAAATGCATCTCGTTATGTTCACATATTAAATAGGACACTGGCCATTGAATTTAAATCAAAGCATAGACAGTCTTGAAGTCCAACACAGAACAAAAACATCTACAAAACAGACATTTCTACCCAATCTATAGGCCCCCCTATTTACTCTTACCTTGCTACTAAAAATATAAAATAATGAAACTACCAAAGCGATATGCATAAATTAAATAATTATTGGTTTTATTTTCTTCACTACCATCAACCACAACCCCCTAGATAGTAAGTCTAATCATTCAAACTGTTTCTATAACCGAGCAAGAAACTATGATACCAATGTTTGTGGAATTTAAAAGCATCCAGAAACAGGAAAACCATTAGTTAATAGTGACAGAAATAAAAGCCCTGATGCAACTCGGGGTAGGTATAAAACAGCACCCAGACTCCTGGGTCCGATATGATTGAATTTTTTTCTAATCAATGGCTGTCATAATGGAATTGAAAGCATTCTCAGTCATTTCATAGCTACAAACCAAGTTAAGGTTTCTGGCTTCTCTGAAAAATTACAGAATTCCAAGTAACCTTGACAAATCAGAGACAGAAACGATCGGTCAAAAACAAGATAGTGCTTACTCGGTGTGAGTACAAGGTAGCACACTTACAAATGAAAAATGAATTATGTGGATAGAATATGAAGAAAGCCCAACTACCACAGAGCCAGTAGGGAGAAAAAAGATACTGAGGTCATAGAGCTTACAGCAACCATGACCCAGTTGCATGGGGCTGACTTGCAGACGGAAGCAATACAAGAGTGGCAGCATCTCCCGTTTGATGAGCCCACAGAAAGGCCTGGGTCCAGTTCAAAACACTATTGGTTTTCAGCGTGCAGACTGGAGAGAGTCTGCGCTAACGTGATCACACGATAATTATTAGTGCACTGGAAAACACAACCCATGATAAAATTTCCAGATTTGTAGTGCCAAAAAAAACTCGATTTTTCAACTGAGTAGTATGAAGGGTATTATGAGGAGAACACTGGTCAACCGTTCCTCCTACAAACAATAAAATGTGAGAAAGGGGCCTTAAGGTGAGGATTCGGGTTAGACTTATGGGTCAAGTTCTTTGTGGGGAGTGAAATTAAACACTAGAAAATTGTTAAGGAATATTCTGCTGGGGGTAGCAGGCGAACCATTCGGCATTCATATCTTGAAAAAAATGGTAGGACATAACAGAAACTGGTTAGAATTGATCATTCTGAGGAAAGGAAACATTTTTTAGGGAGAATGGAAGAGGGTAAAAGTATGTAGAAAGAGGAAGGCCTGTTTGAGGGAGGCTCACACAAATTACAGACCTGAGGGAAACAGCCTGTGTGTATCTTCTATGACCATATTTTATTATTCAAATTGGTGAACTCCCTGACATGTAATTCCTAATAATTCCAAATTTCTTGTTTTCAATAAGACATTGTTCACTGCCAGCAATGACCCTTTGCCACTGGGAGGCATGTTTTACTGGGCCCACGTGCCTCCCCACACACACAGGGTATGTGGTCCCCATCTCCGAGGTCCTGGCCACTCCCTAGAATCCTACAGCCAGCCTCTTCACCTCACTTTTGGTTACCAGGCTGGTCCTCAGAGGTATCATTTCAGCGTACAGACCTGTTTTAAGTGATAAGACATAAACCAAGTTCTGATTCAACTCCCTCATTGTCTTTAACATAGGATTTCTGTGAAAGTGTCTTTTATTCAGATGATGTAACGATCATAATGAGGAAAATCAGAGTGTTTTGGTTTATCCCAGAGGTTCAGAAAGTATGAGACTTCCTGAGACTCCTTTCAGCTCCAGGATTCTCAGATTCGTCTTCAAACGTATGAGGGGAACATCCAACATGCCAGCTGCTTCTAAATGAAAATTAGAAACATGCTCTCTCAGGTCTGTTAAGTTCGTTCTCAAAGGGACTTCGCATGCAATCTTTGCAGATAGCGAGACTGCATTACAGACAAAATAAATCTCTTAGCTAAAGTCGTAAACTACAAGTTAGTTTTGATGGAAATGGAATGTAAGTCTCTTGATTCCCAGTCCAGGGTTCCTTCTAGAAATCTTTATTCTCCTTTCTCCTGGCTATAATCCCTGGCCCTATTCCCTTAAGGAAGCTGTATGTTCTCTGAGAAAAGTGCATCTCACTTGGATGATGTTTATCCAATCATACTTTTGAAGCAGATGCCTGAAGAACCTAAACACAGGCAAGTAGAGGAAGCCACATTTAAAAAGGAAACACTATGCCAGAAGATTCTATAAATGAAAATACTTCCGAATACACCCAGAGACAAAAGAGCTGGATATTTCCACTCTCTTTCTCTCTTATTCCCATGTTAGAGTATTAAAGCACTAGCACGTCCCCAGGGCAATATAAAACTACAAGAGATGGCTCCATATTTATGAGAGACATAGAAGGGCGCCTTTCCTCAAGCACCGAGGTTTCCAATACATTTCTGCATTTGCCTGTTCTCAGGCTTTACTTTATTCCTTTTTGCATTTTTCCATTCCAAGCTTTTTATTTAACTCCCAGAGCACAGCTAAAAGTCCCAAGTGAAGAACAGAGCAGGACAAAACTTAGCAAAAAGCCAGGAGCAGGTAAAAGAGGCTGCAGTCACCAGAATGTGTGCTTGAGTCATGCATATGGCATTGTTGGGACATTTCCCCCGTTCTGGCCCTCCGCTCTCTTCAGCCTATCATACCCGGCGCTGGGACTGCTCAGAGGAACACTCTTGCCACATACTCAGCCTGTTCTTCCCATAAATACCCACATGCACATCAACTCGGATTTCATGCCTGAGAAAGAGCTCTGTAAACCATTCAGAGTGATTTTGTTCTTTCTTCAAATGAACCACCAACCCCAAAAAATACCCGAAGGACTCTGTCCAACAGTGGTTGCGTGTGGTTTTGTGGTGTGGTTGTTGAGTTTTTTTGGTATGGGGGGAGGAGCTATCAAAACCCACGTATACACTGGCACAGATTCTATATTGCAAAGACAGAACTGACTATTGTGTAGTCAAATTCATATATTTCATTAATAATATATACAAAAATATTTTTCATCAGTAGGGAAAGAAAAATGTTATTAAATCATTGTTGGAGCTAGAGATAACTGACATAAGAATTATATGTATTCTTATTTGCTTTTTAGAAAGTACATGATATCTTTTGACTATGAGAAAAAGCACACGCATATGCTTCCATATCACATTATAAAATATACTATATAATCATAAAAGCTTAGATTCTAGTCATCTAGATTATACCTCTACCATAAAAATTCCTTCAACCTCATTTCCAAATAGACAGACATCTTTATCTAATTTCAGCCTCCTTTCAAAACCACAATACTTAGGAAAGCTATAAATGTGTGAAAATCACATTTTTCCCCGAACTACAAATGACTATATTTTAATATACCCCTCTTTCACTATCATACTGAAATTACAGTGTAAACATTTTGGCATTTAACAATATACGATCTCATAACATCCTTCTTTTATCTATTCCAATATAATATCCTCTAATAATGGATTATAAAAAATTCTTTAAGGAAAAGTAATGATGGTCACCTTAAGGGGAAACAGAGCCAAGGAACATTTTTATTAAGGAAAAAATGATCATATTTGCAGGCCTAATGGGAAGGAACCAATGAACATAGAGAATTTGAAGAAGGATGGATGGATGGATGGATGGATGGATGGATGGATGGATGGATGGATAGGTTTTTTTTTTTTTAAGGATTTTGGTAGAGCAACAGGAGCAGAGGAAAGACAAGGTCAACAACACAGCAAGGAGAGGCCTAGAGATACAAGAGAAGCCATGTGGAGTCTTTCCACAGTGAGTTGCCATATCAGAAGCAATCTCTTCAACTTGATGAAAAGACATGGCAGGCTTCCTTCCCATTTCTCCTTCTTCCCTCCTCTCTGGTTGGTTTGTGGAAATGGTTGGAAGGATTAGGTGGATTTAAAGTGGGGAACCAAGGGTAAGGGCTAAGAGTTTTTAGTTCAGTTGTCCAAGTGTGGAAGTCACAAGACGTCAAGTCGCCTCTTGGGGACCTGAGCTCTTAACTGGGACCCGGCCCCAAGGCTCTACCCAGCTGTGAAACCTTGAGTGGAAAACAGGGACCTTGGTTTGGAACCTCACTTAGGTGAGTTAGGACTACATGATTATTTCTCAGGTCTCCTCCAGCTCAAAAGTCATTATTTTCTGTACTTTATTACAATTGTTGTACTAATTGAGGAGGGGTAAGAAGATAAGCTTTGAAGAATAATGGCCACTGTACAAAAATCTTTGTAAGAATTCTAGTTATACATGGATTCGATCTGTATTCTTTTTAACAATTAAAGCATATTTCACTTAAAGAACCCAAAGCACAGGAATCAACCATTTTGAATATAATTCACAGTTTGTTTGTTTGTTTGTTTCCTGAGCAATTGCCAGTAGAAGAACTCATTGTTTTAGAATGCACTTTGGAATGCCCTGAATCGGCTGCTACTAAATACATTAAAAGTCTATTACTGTAAATGTGCTTATCATATAAAATTCCATCTAGGGTGAAGACTCTTCAAATATTGGGAACACCTAAAGAGAGAGGAAACTTCTGCCCTCAATTATAAGTAATAGCAGTGGGGGGAGGGGGATTCAGTGTGGGTCAAACTACCTCAGACAACCTCTGCTTAGAGCCTAATAAAATCCTATTAAACCCAAATCCCCCCTGTGCTGTAATCCTCTGGCCCAGTTTCCTTTTCTCTGTCGCTGTCATATCACATAGCAATCCTGGACTGTGAAAAATAAAGCAAGCATCCAATAGCCCCTGACTCTCCCAGACCTTGTCCTAAGGATCCCTCAACTTGCCATAGTTTTTGACTCTGGCTCATTCATCGATGACTGTCCATTATTCAGTAAAGCAGAGTCTTGTTTTGTTCCGCCAAGTTGTAGGTCATCAGTTAACACACAGAGTGCGCACAAAGAAAATTCTCTCCATTCACACATTCCAAATAGTTTCAGGCTCTGATAAATGCATACTTTAAAATAGTAAGGAGATTTCAGAAAACTGTCAATAATTCCTTGAAATAATTCCACCATGTTTTACATTTTAATTTCACGAGAATGGGCTGCCAACTAGGTCATACCCAAGTGCCATGCAATGGACTGATAAGCAGAAAAAAATGGAGAAAAAAAATTAAAGTTAATATTCATATTCATACCTGAAATTTGTTTGGGGACTTAATTTTTAAGGCTATTCAAGAAACTAAACCAATACTGGCAAGGATTTGGAATGAAAAAATTACAGCTTTTGAAAATTATAGCAAGTGTTGAGACATCAGCTCACTGGTAACTGAACAGAGAAGTTTCTTGTACACATGGGGTGACTTGTTGAAGCATGAAAACTAGACCACTCTTGGGGAGTCTCCCCAACAACCCAATTAATCACTACAATCTTGGTAGTATGCACCACCCTTTCACACCACTATTTTGTTGAAAGCTATCAAGGGACAACTCAGTCAAGATTTCTGCCACAAAGCCCTAAAATTTAACTATGGTAAATGCAGTCACAAGATGATCTGACAACTTCTCTGGGGTAATATTCTAAAGCAGAGATTTGGGATAAGTCCTCTGAATCTAAGAACCTTCTCATACTAACGAAGTTCTTCTCCAGAAATGTTCCTGGGAAAAAAAAATTTAAGTTTTTGACCAACATGTCTTGGTCATTTTCTATGGAAACGTAGGTACTTTGGGAAGTTGTGTTGTTTAATCTGTACTTGTCTTTATAGCTGTAGCAATCAGAATTCATTCCCTCCCAGTAATTTTTCAAATGCTTTCAGTGAAAATTTTCAGGTATGCAACCTGTAGTATAAGTAAGGTGAGGTGATGATTGCCTTTTGAAATAACAACATGAAAAGCCTCCTTTGCAAAAATGCCCTGCATCCGTCCATGCATGGCACGAGACACGCTAAGTACAATGAGTGAAGTACCAATAACATTCCCTATACATCCATGAATCTCATAAATTGTTGGCATCCTTTCTCTGGGGAGAGGTGGCTATGGTCTTCAGCCAATTCTAAAAAGGGTGAATGAATTGCCCCCCCTTCAAAAAAGTTTAAAAGCCACTTTAAAGATGCATTCATCGTAAAACCATGAAGTCCCAAAACAGAGGCTAATAGCCAGTTCCAATACGAAAGGTATGACTAAAGAGAGTTGTGGAACTTTTGTGACTTGAATTGCAACAAAGTTCTGTCTCAGCACCGTGGGGGTTGTTCCAGCCCCATGAGTAACCAGGCGCTTGAATAATAATCAGTTCAGGCCTTGGTGCCCTACAAATTTCATGGCTGGCTAGGCACCTCCACTCCTACCCAAAACACTGCAAGGTGAGGCATCAGAGGTACAAAATGATTAGCATTTATTATAATGTCAGCAAAAGCTCAGAACCAACAACCTGCTCGTCTCCTAGAACATGATCCTATGCTGATCGGGGCAAAGCACACTTCTTCACCAGTCTATGCAATCGGCCACAGGGTTGGGTACCTTTTGTGTACTATACACACGACAGAAATGGTGTAAGCCATGGATACTTGAGCTAATCAAGACTGGGATCTTGCCTTCAAGTCAGTGGAATAATAGTAGCACTTACATGATAACCTACGATTATAAAGTTCTAATTTCACATTTATTTTTTTATGAACAGAAAAATAATGTAAGACTTCCTTACGTGTAAATATAATAATCCCTCTAACAAATGGTACCACTGTTGTATGAGGATTTAAAAGACTGCATTTCTCATCCATGAGTAAGTAAAGGATTCTAGAAGTACACAATAAAAACCTACTGGCTTAATGTAGTTCACCGCTCACATATTTATTATTGCCACAATCAGTTTATCATCAAGATAAGATGTCATATGGATAAAAATAAAAAGCGAGATCTTCTAGAAGCCCTGAAAAATTCCAGGGAAAAGAACTTTTTAACTTGAAATCTCTCCCCCTTGAGCAACTACTACTCGGACCTTAGGAATATACACAGTCCAGATTTACACATATCAAGAGGTGACTTATGAGAAGTAAAAATCAGCGCACCTCCTACCCCTCAGGTGAGAGCATAAACTGGGCTTCTACCTACAGAGAACCATTTGGCAACAGGCTTCAAAATTAAATTGGGTCAGGAAAACCACTTCTACGCATTTATCCTGGGAAGACACATTCACCTTGCAAAATGGCAGACTGACTAACAGTAAGAGTTGACACGTATTGAGCATTTCTCTGTGCCAGGACTATTTGAAATATATTACACCATTTAATCTTCTCGACCATCCTGTGAACTATACTCCCTTCTTTCACAGATAAGGAAACTGAGTCACAGAGAGGTAATCAAGGTCTAATCAAGGTCATACAGATATCCTGGGATCTGACCCAGACACATCCTTTTAACCACTAACACCTAACTACAGGGATGTCCTCTGGAGCACTGTTTAGATAGTAAAAAAGTGGAAAGATCCTCAATATCCACCAGCAATGGCCTGGTTATCTAAGTTAGGCACTTCTATATAATGGAATCCTGGGTCACAATTTTTTTTTTTTTTTTTTTAAAGGAGGCAGCTCCGAATGTACTGATACGAAAAGTTTGCTGGGATATGGACAGAACATCAAGTACCATATGCCACCATTTGTCTAAGATAAAAAAGGAATGTGTTACTCGATATGCCTGTAAATGCACAGACCATCAGCAGAGTGGGGTGGCGGGGACAGGGGAGGCAGAGAGACTTCTTTTCACTGTGTACCTTTCTTCGCTTTTTGAATTTGGTACCATGTTCATGTACTACTCGGCAAAAGCATTTTTTAATTTAAAATACAAGCCAATGAACATCCCAAACCAAAGGAAAGTACCCAAGTCCGGCTTAGTAAAGCAATTACAGTGCGCTGGAAGTCTCTTCATCTCAGCAGGATAGGAAAGGTACCCTGCGGGAATTACAGCCTGATGGGTATGCGTAGGGATAAAAGAGTATCCGAACATAATATGCTATTTGAATCAATTATAAGGACCACAAAATGTTTGAGAACATTCAACAGAAAACACACAAGGGGAAAACAACTACATCCATAGTTATGAGTTGTTAACTTCCAACGGAATAAATATGGATGCAAATGACACGTTAAGAAAGCATAAAGAATTCAGAAGAGTGGCAGTCTTACTCTTGACCACTTTTCTAATGTTTATTTTAATATTATTGTGCAATAATACTTCTTCAGTTAAATTTCTGTAGTTCACCTTCCCTTATGGGGTTCATAGTGCTGGGAACATGAAAAGTTAATGCTCTGCCAAAATATCTGTCAGTCTAGATCGCTGCTCCAAATGTAGTTGGAGGAATCCTGGACTCTCCATGGTTCTCAATAATTTTTTAAGGACCTCTTTTCAAGAAAAAACAAAAGCAGTCAAAGTAAATATAGCTCACTATGATGATCTCTCATATTTAGAAAAGCTTCTAGCACCACAGTTTACGGAAGGGAAACTTGAGCGATTTCACCACCGTGCACAACTTTTTAAATCTTTTTTTTTATAGGATTTTTTTCTACTTGTACAAACCCCTATCTTTCAAACTAATATTTGCCATGAAAACCAAAGATCATGATGCACCTACAATGAATTTCTTAAACTTTCTCTTTTAAAAATACTGCCCTCATGGACAGCAGACCTCACTACTCTGGAGCCTCCGTTTTACCACAAGCTTCGTCCTGTGGAAGTCCGAAGCAGAATGTGTTAAGAGATTGCTTACCCCTGAACAGAGCCGTGCTTTACCTCAACGCGAGGAACATTCTGTGTGTCTCTCTCTCCCTGAGCACAGAGAGAGACACACACACACACACGCACGCACACACGCTCAAGTCTAGCTCTGCTCACAGATGTATATACTAATCATAAGTTGCTGTCTCTTCCGAGATACTACAGTAGAAAAGCCATATGTAATTTACAATTAACAAAGGGTAATAATGGAGGCTCCAATTTCTGCTTGGGGGGGTCCAGAATTTAGGCTTGCTGTGATGCCTTTTCAGGAAATAAAAGTAAAAGCTGAAGCGACTCACAGGAAGCAGTTCCTCTGTGGCAGCAAGGAAGGCTTACTGACTGGATGGCTGGCAGCCCCCTGAGCAGACCTGCAGAGAGGCTGTCCTCATGAGGAGGAAGGCATTAATTTATCTCTAAGCCTCCAGAAGCAACTGGGTTGATCGCAACTCTCCCATATTCTGCTTCAGTTCATCTACACTTGCTTCTAGAGTGGTTTCAGGCTATCCATACTTATTTAATTAAAACTCTTCTCTACTAAATTAACATGTGTGTATCAATGTCTTTTGTACAGAAGAGAAAGAAGGAGAAAGAAAAAGCAAGAAAAGAAAAACCAAAGACAGTGTTTTAAATTAAATTTTGCTGGAGACACATTTTGCAATTGGCACCATTTCTCCCTAGAATTAGTGCTTCAGGTTGAAAACGATGAGCAAAAAGAGTAGACAAGAGTCCCTACTTTCCCCTCAAAGCATGCTGCACTTTAGAGCTCATTAAGTTCTAAAATCAAAGGAACTGTGAAGAGGATATAGAAGCAAAGGAGCTCCTTTTTTGGAAGAATAATTTTATATAATATTAACATATATGTGCATAATAATTCACTTCCATTCTAAACCCTGTAGGATTACCAAAAATTGATTATCTGACTCAATACTATTGGAATGGAATTGCAACTTACCTGTAGATGAAGCTCTAATGTCAATGCATAAGGCAAGTCATGCAAATACTCAAAATTACTACCACACCCCTTAATGAAGCACTTGTTCGAAATCAACAAACTTTTTCTCATGAAGCTGGAGAAATAGCTGAGTATCCCAACAAAGCAGTAGGCATTTGGGGTCAGGTTATACCAAAAATAACATGTATCTTTTTTTTTTTTAAGATTTTATTTATTTGAGACAGAGAGAGAAAGAGAGAGAGGTGGGAGGCGCAGAGGGAGAGGGAGCTGAGCAGGGAGCCCAATGTGGGACTCGATCCCAAGACTCCTGGGATCATGACCTGAGCCAAAGGCAGACACTTAACCAACTGAGCCACCCAGGTGCCCCAACACGTATCTTCAAATGCACACTAAGACCTTCGCACTATGACAGGGAGGTAGAAATAAGACCAAGCAAGAAAATAGCAGGAACACATCTACAATTCCCCAAGAACAAACTCAAATACCTAAAACTTTTAAATTATTGTTCTCTTTCTCTTTCTGATTTTTTTTTTTTTGTCAAGTACATATACAGTGGATGAAGTTACCACACAGGAGCTTTCTTCAGAATAACTCCCCTGGAGGAGCTTCACAAACATTAATTATATAGCAAATCTGCACTAATTCCAAGTAAATTATATTTCCTGCTTTTATGGAAAAGGAGCATAGGTAAACCATCCCAGAGACAACGCAAGTAAAATTAAAGACAGATTTTGCCATTCAGTAAACATGGCTCTGTTTCTACAATATTTTACATCTATGCCCACAAAAATAGCATACAAACATTGCCAATTACAAATTCAGTAACAAACACCATACTCTGGAGAAGGATCTCCCCAAAGTGAGGAAAAGGATGATGACAGAATGGGAACCAAACAAATGTCAGTATTTGGATTTCAGGTAGGCCCGATCATGCTAATATTAGTATTTATCTAATGAACTGACAGTGAAATTAGTCCCAATAACTTTGGGCTCTGCCATACAAATTGCTTATTTTAGGTCCTTTCTGTGGGGAAATCTAAGAGAATTTTGAGCTTCAAATCTGACCATATTTAGTTCTGAGGGCTTCCAAAAACACGCTTATTATAATTAAAGTACACTTAAAATATGAGTATTTACCTTATCACCAGAAAATCTTTCACATGTTTATACCGAGAGAATAAAATGATTCTCTCCAAACAGTTGCCACAACCTTTCTCTACTGTGTGCTGAAAATTTAAGCACTGGAGTATGGAAAAGGTAAGCACTGCTATAATGCTAGAATTAAGTATTTTATATGATTATATCACAATAACATCTTTTTTAGTCTATCATAATCAGTATTCTATATTTGTTGCCTGCACAAAACTATAATTACTCGTTGATTTGATCGAAATTACTAGGTGACTTGGGCAATTCAGTCTGCCAGCCAGCCTTCAGGGTAATTAGTCAAATCAACAGTATATCAAAATGACTAATATGTTTCTGAATCATAGATTAGACTATCTGCATCATCATGGCAATGCTCAGATTCAGTTCCAAAACCTCAGTTCATCTTGTTTAACTCCATGGACTATTTTCCTCATAATTTAATTTACTCTGTACAAAAGTTGAGAGTTTTTCCTCCCCTTCAAGGGAAAAAGGAAAGTGCCAATAAAAGCCAAAGTACAAAATTCAATAAAATCAGATACTCTTGTTTCAAAAAAACGAGGGGAGGAAGAGAGTTGCTTCTTTATTGTGTATAGGGGTATAGCCAAGGAGAAAGAAACAAAAATGGATTCTTACCAATCAAACCACCTCTCAGTGCTTCAAATTCCATTAAAGGCCACAATTCTGTTGATTTGATGCCAAATGCCTCTAAAATGTTCTTACCCAAGAAAAGTGTGTTTTTGAAAGAACAAGGAAAGCAATACATTTAAAGGCTGGAGAAAATTTTCTTCCATTTACTTGGGTCAGTGAAACATCCATCATAGACAGACACAAACACCTTACAGAATAAAAGATCAGAGGAGCTACACTAGTAGAAGATCTAAGAGCCAGTGCCTCTGGGGGAATCAAACAAGTAACTGTCTGAACAAATCCCCCTGTGATTTCTCTCCTAAATCTAGCTTATGTGATTGGGGGAGTAAAACCACAAAGCAGAATGTGCTAGCCAAAAAAATGTGATTAAAAAATCATTAATTCTGCTCTCTCTCTGGAGAAAGAATCTTTCAAAGTCATTAAATAGAATAACTATATAATGAAAATTTTTTTAAATCAAAAATATTCAAATTATCTGCCCACTGACTACCACCAAGCATATGAAATGAGCACATGCTCAGCAAAACAGCACAACCAGTATAAATAATGGTAGATATATTGGGTAAATGGTTGCAGAAGTGTCAAAAGGACCTAGATACATTTAACAGATGCTCTCAGATCTAACTCCACCTGCTTGGGCTACAAAAAAAAAAAAAAAAAAAGCACTCTGTCCATCCCTGTCACATGTGAAGTTCCAAGAACAAGCTGTCATTAAAAATTGAGGGGGGTAGAATTCAAAGCAAAAATATAACATGTTCAGGGGCGCCTGGGTGGCTCAGTTGGTTAAGCGACTGCCTTCGGCTCAGGTCATGATCCTGGAGTCCCTGGATCGAGTCCTGCATCAGGCTCCCTGCTCGGCAGGGAGTCTGCTTCTCCCTCTGACCCTCCTCCCTCTCATGTGCTCTCTCTCATTCTCTCTCTCTCAAGTAAATAAATAAAATCTTTAAATATATATATATATATAACATGTTCAGTAAAATTTAGCAAAAAATCTCCAGCATCCCCGGGGTGCCTGGGTGACTCAGTTGGTTAAGTGTCTGCCTTCAGCTCAGGTCATGATCTCGAGGTCCTGGGACTGAGCCCCACGTTGGACACCCCGCTCAGCGGGGAGTCGGCTTCACCTCTCCTTTTCCCTCTCCCCTGCCCCTGCTTGTCCTCTCTTTCTCTCTCTTTCTCTCTCTCAAATGAATAAATAAAATCTTTAAAAAAAAAAAAAATTCTAGCATCCCAATACCTCTGGTTGCCAGGATCAAAAACATTATGCTGAACACCTACTCAGTGCCTGCCTTCAACCTGTCCTGTTAATCTCTTTCTTCTCTAAACCTCTTCGTTCCACCTCCCCATGGCAACATAGTTTCTACTTTGAGTTATAGTTGTTGCAGACCCAGACTCTGGTCTCCTTGAGGGTAGGGATCACATCTTCTTGTATTCATGGGTGATTCAAGAAGCACTTACCCAACTGCCCAAGATGTGCCGTGTGGAGCATGTGAGTCAGATCCAGTCTGAGGCCCCAGGGAATAAGCAGCTCACAGCAGGGAGAGGTTTGCCTGGGCAAGGAATAGTCAGAGCTGGTGGGAAGGGCTGCCATATATGGGGGCATTTACTCTGTGCCAGGCACCACAATTTCACTGTCTTTGTCATCCTCACGACCACTCGATGAATTAGGTTTTGTCATACCCATTTTATAGTTGAAGGAACTGAAGCTTACAGAAAAGTGAATGGCACATGAAGCAGAGGCAGAAGGACTAGGAGGACTAGATGACAAAGAAGGGGAGTCCACTGCGGCCATAGTCAGGAAAGGGAATAAGAGTGGCTTCACCAAAGAGGGGCTCTTTCACTGATACCATGTTTGTACAGGAATGTATCTGAGAGTGACACAGGGCAGCAATTCACCTAAGCAAATGAGAAGTGTGTTGGTAAAAACAGAACGTGATTCCCGGCATTCTGGCTCCTAATGAAATATCTCCCTCTGTTATTTGTTTGACCGTAATGTCAAGAGAACAGTGTCATGGAATTTGTATCCACCACACATACAAATCTTAGAGAGATTAAAAGCTTGGTAATAAGTAAGATAATGGCTTGAGGTCAACCACTCCCACAACGTAGCACTCAAACAGTCTAGAAAACCTGGGTTGTCAGCCACTGGAGATGCTGCTGTATTTCCCTGCTTACACAGGTCTAGGTATGCAAATGAAATCCAACTGGTTTGTAATTCCAACGCATGTTAGAAAGATGAACAAAACTGATTATCCTACCAATAAAAAAATTAAAAAAAAAAAAAACCAGGGAACATTAGCCATGTAATATATCCCAATTCATCACTTCAGTTCTAAAAGAGGAGATATATCGAAAGATGCATTACCCAAAATGCTGATTCAAAACATTTTTGTGTTTGCTTTTTCATATGGCATATACTGATCAATGCAAGAATGGCTCATAAATTTAGTTGTGGATCTACTGCAATTTTTTGTATATACTTTAAATTAGCAAATTATGATGTAATTACATGTGTTTTGTATAATTGTTTATGAATTATAAAACCAAGCAATATTTTAAATAAAAATTCAGGTCATTAATCCTTACATTAAATCCCCCCTGTGGATTAGCTTCTGCAATCTGGCTCCTGGTTACATAAAATTTCTATAGACCATGCTCATCTCCATGCAGCATGGTTCCAGACTTTTCTTTATATAATTACAATACAAAGCATATGCCTCTGTGAGCAATTTAAAAATCTGTGACTTAGCCAGATTTGGAATTTAATACTAAAATAAATCACACAATGAATTAGGTAAATTCTATACCAAAGATATTCTATACCAAAAATATTCTTTTTATGGAGTTATAACATCAAACTTTCTTAACACACCCACACCCACCCACACACACACAAAGGGATGGCTCGATTAGTTAACAGATTGCATCTTATACAACTACCCATTTACCTTAAAACCATAATCATCAAGCAAAGATTATCTGATAACCTTGTCTCTACCTTCTGCTACCCTTCTACTGCATTTCAAGAGTTAACAGCACTGTACCGGATGCTATGACATCCACTTAGGCCCTCCAGGACCGAGAGATTTATTCTCCCAGCTGCTAGGAGTGTTCCAGGCTGTCAGTCTTCTCTAGAAATTGCCCTCTGCTGAAGACAGCCACTTTGCCCAAGATGACTCCTTCTCCTTGAAGGCAGCCACATCCGTGCCTGGACTAAGGGAGGGTGCAACCCCCTCGCCCCAATTCAGGACAGCTCCAGAGCCCTCTGTAGGATCCACCCAAGCCTTTGTTGAGACTTGATGGCAGTCTATCATCGCTCTCTCTGCCCAGTCCTGCTTCCTCCTCTCCCCACAGGCATTGACTCAAAGAGCACCCCCTAACCAACTCCTGCGTGTAACATCTCCATCTCAGAGTCTGCACCCCAGGACCACCTGAAACATGCACTGCCACTATCAATCAACCACAAGAAACTACAGACAGGGGCGCCTGGGTGGCCCAGTCGTTAAGCGTCTGCCTTCAGCACAGGTCATGATCCCAGGGTCCTGGGATCAAGCCCCGCATCGGATTTCCTGTTCCTCAGGAAGCCTGCTTCTCCCTCTCCCCCTGCTTGTGTTCCCTCTCTCTGTCAAATAAATAAATAAAATCTTAAAAAAAGAAAGAAAGAAACTACGGACATATCCGCAGTTATTGGAGACACTTAGAAAGAAAATCCTATTTCTTTAACCAACAAAAATTCTTTAAAATGTTCAAGCCTTCAAACAGAGAAAGAACATAACCTTTGCTAGGCAAACTAATAAAAATGATACCGGGCTGCTTCAATAAGTTCAGTCATTATTTCCCAGTATTCAGACTTTTATAGTTCTAAATGATTCCCAAGCCTAAAATCTTAAGAATTAACACAAAAAGTGGCTTTTACTCTATGTGCTTACATTGCCATTTAAAAAATATGTATCTCTTAGGTTAGACTGGTAGGTGATTGAGTTCATTTAAAATAAATAAATACCAACAACCCGGAGAACAAGACAAATAAATTAACCCAGCTACTAACTTTTTCTTTCAAAAATAAACCCTTTTCAAAGATTTTTTTGACTTGTCTGGTCAGTAAGAGAGGTGAGAGGAGGAAGGGGATTCTCCCCTCTAACACACACTCATCTCCTTTTCAAAAAACCTATTCTCACGCTACATGCAAAGAAGGCTGTGCGTCCCACACTACATTTTGTTTAAGGGAACTGTTCTTCCGGGGACACTACCGATCTAGGAAATCTCCCTCTGATAGTTCCAAAGCAGCTGTCATGAAGGCACAGCACGAAGAACACTGGACCAGGGCTCAGAACTTCGGGGTCCTGACCCTGGTACTGACACTGACCACAAATGTAACCTCAGGAAGTCGGGACAACATCCTGTGACATCTAGTGCTGAGGTCCTACCAGATCAGCAATTAAGGACATTGACTGGTTAGTCAGGGAGACCTGGGTTCAAGTCCAACTCCCATCACTTTCTAGCCACGTGACCTTATGCAGGGCATTAAAAGCTCACTGGGCCTAGTGCCTCACATGTAAAATAGAGATGACCATAAAGATGTCTACATCACAGGGCTGCTAGGGAGAGAAAATGCAACACTGCAAGTAAGTGCTCGGCACTGTCTCTCTCGTTGCAAGCACTAATATAAATGAGCTATTACAATTAGCTATTTTTTAGCATGCGCCTGCCAGAACCCAAGAGCTTTGGGAAGAATCGGTGCACAGGCATTTAAAAAATAGTGAATATTAAAACTCTCTAAGGTGTCAATTCATTGCTTTTATCAGATTTCTGTTCGAGATTTCCAAAGAAGATTTTGTTGGAGGAAAAAAAAAGTGTCTAAGAAAGTTCAAAGAACATTGATTAGCTGATCTTGGAGCTTTAGCCTTAGCCTTTCTGTGAGTCTGTGGCCTGTTCCAAAGGGCGGCTTTTCTCTCAGAGCTGCCATTTACACATGAAATAGTGAAGAGCGTCCTGGCTCAGAGAGACCTTCTCTGTAAGTATCCCCAGCACTAGGGTTGCAGGTGCTTCTGCCACTTCTTACATGACGGTGGATGCAACTGATGGCCTGTATTCCTTCATGACAACTCGTCAGGGCACAAGACAAGGCCAATCAATGGCACCATGGCACAAAAGCACATCACAGTTATTTTCTCCTGGTTTCTGGGTAGAAATAATCCATTCCACTCAAAACTGCCAATCTAGAGAAAGATTGACCATGTAGTTTTCCAACTAAGGGAACACGTGGTAAGACAGGAGTCCCTGGAGCTGCTGAATCCGATCAGGTGGAGGATCGAAAAGAATGTCTTTACAGTCGTAACTGGAGACTGTGCATTTCCCTCTGGCCATGAACCTAGAGAAACAAAGTTTAGGCTCTAAAATAACAGCAAACAGTTTCTGTTATTGAGATGAAGACTATAATTAAGCCTGAATATGTTCATGGCCCTCCTGCTTTCACATGTCCTATGCATATCCCCACATTTTCCAGAACTCTTCATAGTAGGCATGTTCTTCAGTCCTGGGTGACTAAGAGGTCTTCTCACTCTTCGGGTCTCGCCTTGCATGTCTCCACCACGAGGAAGTCTTCCCAAAAGGACTTGACTTTTTGCCCCACCAGCCTATAAATTCCATGAAAGCAAGGTCTGTTATTTGGTTCACTTCTCTATCCCCAATGCCTTTGCTGACCAGGAAAGAACTCACTAAAAATTGTTTAAAAACAAGCATTTATTTGGGTGATTAGAACTGCAACTCAGGGGACACACTCAGGTTTCTACCCGAATTGTGTTCCAAGGAAGACAAAGAGGGGGCAGAGTTATAAAGGCAAAAAATTAGGAGGGTAGTTTTCATTTAGGTCCTCTATGCCAAACAGGGATTGAAATCAGGTTAACTGGGGTTGGTTGGGTCGACATGCAAATGAGGGATTGAAGCTTCTTAAACTGAACCGGCTCCTTTCAAAGTGAAGGCTGTGTATGATCCAGTTGCCATGGCGAGGAGGAAGTTAAATCCAGGCTGAGGGCCTGCCGGCTGGCTTACAAATTCAAAAAGTTCATCGCTCCTCCAATGTACTAGCGTAAGCTCCTCCTTCCCTTACGGCCTCCCAACCCTATTTTATT
>NC_138370.1:64353363-64370437 GCF_054177405.1 Leptonychotes weddellii
TGTTTGTTTTTCAGAGTCCATCGTCTCTCATGGTTCGTCTACCCCTCCGATTTCCCCCGCTTCATTCTTCCCCTCCCGCTACCTTCTTCTTCTTTTTTTTTTTCTTAACATATATTGCATTATTTGTTTCAGAGGTACAGATCTGAGATTCAACAGTCTTGCACAATTCACAGCGCTTACCAGAGCACATACCCTCCCCCAGGAATCTGCATTTTAAGAAGCACCCAAGGTACTTACTTTTATTACACTGGTGCAAGAGGTATAATAATAAAAAGTATGAACAACCACCGTAAGTGCTCTCTGGGCCATGCTCTGAGCACTTTATGTGTGATGACTTAATCCTTGGAACACCCCCATGAGGTAAATACGCTTATTATCCCCATTTTACGAATGAGGAAACTGGAGAAGAGAGATTAAGAAGCACACCTCTGCTGACTCAGCTAGCGAGGGGAAGAGCAGGGATGAAAAACTAGGCCATTTTGCTATTTAGCTCACTGTCAACCACCCGCCTATACTACACGCTACCACCTTGGCCTAAGGGAAGCCGTAGTACATAAAATACAAACCCCTAAAGGTTTGCAGCTTCTGACTCAGCAAAAGCCCCTTTGGGTGGGGGGGAGCACACTAGTCCCAAGGATGCCCATTTCCACATTCATCACCATCCTTCATGGTAAAAATAAAGAGTTTCTTTTGCTTGTTACAACTCAAGAAACTGTAGAGCTGGCAAAAGAGACTGTGAATAGGATGAATGATCAGACTCAGGTGTCCCCATTCTGAAGCAGGATTGTAACATCTTATGAAAGCTCTTGACAGCATGAAATAAAAGGGAGTCCTTATATTCTCCCAACTAAAGATATGAGAAAGGGAAAGACAATAGCCCAGTTATTAATAAAGCTAAAAATATGCCAACCCAATTCCTACACTGTTACCCCAAGCTGAAAAATTATGATCAATCTTAGAGGGTCTCCGAGGAACGTGCTGGCTAGACAGAGTTTTCTGAGACTTGACACCAAAAACATGATCCATAAAAGGAAAAATTGATAAATTGAACCTCATCAAAATTTTAAAAACTTCTGCTCTCTAAAAGCCTACGTGAAGAAGATGAAAAGACAAAATAAAGACTGGCAAAAAATATATATATGTATCTGCAAATGACACATCCAACAAAGTGTCTAGAATACTCAAGAGCTCTCAAAACTCAACAGTAAAAAATAAATAAATAATCCAAGTAGAAAATGGGCAAAAGCTGTGTACAGACATGTTACCAAAGAGGATGTACAGAGGCAAATAAGCCCATGAAGAGATGCTCAACATTATTAGCTGTCAGGGAAATACAAATTAAAGCCACAATGACATATCACTATACACCTATCAAAATAAGCTAAAACTTTAAAAAGTGACAAACACTAAATGTTGGCGGGGATGCAGAGAAACTGCATCACTCATACACTGCTGGCGGGAACGTAAAATGGTACAGCGCAGTTTCAGTAACACGGTAACACGTAACCGTACAACCCAGCAACTGACCTACTGGGTACTTATCACAAAGCAGTGAAACTTACCTTCGCACAAAACCCTATACACAAAGGCTCACAGCAGCTTTATTTGTAATAGTCAAAAACTGGAATCAGCCCAGATGTCCAACAGGTGTGTGTTTAAACAAATTGTACTGTATCCATACCGTGAAATATTACTCAGCAGTAAAAAGTAACCAACTATTGCTAATAGCAACAGCTTGGGTAAATTCCAGGGAATTATGCTGAATGAAAAATGATGCACACTGTACAGCTCCTTTTATATAACATTTTTGACATGACAAACTGTTATAAATGGAGGACGGATTAGTGGTTGCCAGGGGTTAGGGACAGGAAGAGAGGGCCTGGGAGGGCAGGAGAGAAGGGGCATGATTGCAAAAGGGGAACTGCTGTGTCAGAACCCCTTAGGATCTTGCCTGTGGTGCTGGACACACAAACCTACGCAGATGGTAAACTTGTATAGAACTTAAGGTAATACAGGCGCACACAAATGAGTACAAATAAAACTGGGGAAGTTCTGTGGATTGTATCAACATCAATATCCTGGTTTTAATATTATACTCTAGTTTTGCAAACTGTTTCCATTGGGGGAAACTGGGCAAAGGGTACAAGGAGTTTCCCTGCATTATCTCTTACAACAGCATGTAAATTTACAATTATCTCAAAAAAAAAAAAAAGTCCATTAAATAAAAGGTCCGTGATCCCAAGCGTGTAGGTGAAATCAAGCACTGCGTCCTTTCACTGGGAATGTAAAATGGCACACCCTTTCCGGAGGACATTTGTCAATGTTATCAAAAGTGAGAAACACACACATACCGTTTGATCCAGCGATTCGATCATGAGGTTATTAATCTTAATGAATGATTTATGACATATGAAACATTTAGTTACAAGGGCATTTATTTCAGCAGTGCTTTCTTAAAGACTAGAAACTAAATGTGGTACGTCCAAACAATGAGATTCTAGCTAGTCATCAAAATAATCTTTGGGGGTAAAACAGGTGACCTGGAAAGAGAGTCAAGACCGAGGCTGTTGGGGGCGCCTGGGTGGCTCAGTCGTTAAGCGTCTGCCTTCGGCTCAGGTCGTGATCCCAGGGTCCTGGGATCGAGCCCCGCATCCCGCATCGGGCTCCCTGCTCAGCGGGAAGCCTGCTTCTCCCTCTCCCACTCCCCCTGCTTGTGTTCCCTCTCTCGCTGTGTCTCTCTTCAAATAAATAAATAAAATCTTTAAAAAAAAAAAAGACCGAGGCCGTTGTCCCATGAATATTTATTCAATTCCTTCTAAGTGCCAGGTACTGCTGTTGTACTCTGAACTCCGACATGCCCAACAAAGCACAGTCCCCATGCTCATTAAACTATACACTCTGGTGGACTGTCCTCTCCAGGTAAGAAAACACTGCACATACATCTCTTTCTGCGATTACACACACTACACACACACACACACACACACACACACACACACGCACAAATATGCATATACAATATAAATTCAGGAAGGACACAACCCAAAATGTAAATAATGGTTATTTCTGGAAAGTAGGGTTGTGTGTGTGTTTAATTTTATTTGTTTTGCTTATTTGTCTGTACATTCGAAATATCTACAATTAACAAGTTTCACTGGTATTAATTTTAACTATTGAAGGAGAAAGGCTGGTCCCCAGAGAGTGTTTCTGTCTTTGTTTTTGCTTTTTTTTTTCTTTTGATTTCTATTGGGATGCAGTCAGAGTGAAATTTTTCTAAATCTTGTTTCAAAGAACTCCAAGACCTCCTCAACTGTCAATGTGAATAAAAGGCAAGCTAACCCAACTGGATTACCTCAGGATAAGAACTAGGCACATGCAAAACAATCACATTTCCTCACAAATTCAGGTTTGTAAGCAATTCCGAGCCCTTGGATTGAGCTGGGGTTTCTATTTCAGGAGGTTTGTATTATTTGCTTTTGCTAGTTTCTTTTTATCAGAAAAATAATGCAGATTACAGAAAAAAAAATTTAATGCAGTATGAAAAACAACCACAACTAATATCATTCAACCAGACAAAAAGAACTATTTTAAGCTCCAGATACACTACTTTAAACTCACATCTATGTGTACATATTTGCTAGTTCATGTGGTTACCCTAAGATGGACAAGATGGGCTAACATAGCGCATACTACTTTTAAAACTGTGTGAACTTTTTTCGTTAAAAATACATGCCATCCTAAAAAAAGAAAAACAAAAATAATACATGCCATCCTAATGACATATTTTAACATTAAATATGTATATTTAACCCATCTACTAATGGTTGGATATCTAGTGTCATAAACAGTGGACAATGAACATTCTTTTTACTGAACATTTGAGCACATCCTCCCAGTTTTGTCCTTCCATAAAAAGCCCAGGAGTAGAAATGTCAACTCAAAGGGTACACACACACCTGAAGGCTTTTGATATAAGTGGGCTCCCAGAGAACTGTACTGGTCTACACTCCGAACAACTAGTATGAGAATGAAAGTGATCCAATTTCACATGCTCACTAATGCTGCTGACCAACAATAAAGATTAACTTCTTCTTAGATTCTCTAGAATTTCACTTTTGGGGGGGGGAAATCATTTTCACAGCAGATCAAAATAGAGGAATTATTTGGCTGTCAGTTAAATTAGAAATTTTTAATTTGCCAATTTCACTTTAATTGCAGAAATTGGTCAGACCTCTAAGGCAAACAAAAGATCATCTAGATAGGACTCTTTATTCAATCAATGATTTTTATTTAGATAATTGTTGTGGATGCATACATGACATCTCCAAATCTGTAGCTACAGAGATTAGCCTTTCCACCAAGAACCCCGAGGCTAAGACAGAGGTGGCCTTCTCATAGTAACTGCCTCCTAGGGGATGTGGGAATAAATGAGATGATGCATGTTCCATATACTTGCTGTCATGTTCAGTACAATAGCCCAGTGCTCAACACATAGTAAAAAGTCCAAAAATGTTGTTTACTATAGGGTTCTTTTTCTTTTTAAGATTTTATTTGAGAGAGAGAGCACACGTACACGGAGGGAGAGGGAGAAGCAGACCCCCTCATGAGCAGGGGGCCCGACGAGGGGCTCGATCCCAGGACCCCGGGATCATGACCTGAGCTGAAGGCAGATGCTTAACCGACTGAGCCACCCAGGCGCCCCCTACTTTAGGGTTCTATCATAAGTAATGTAACCTTCACTGACATAAGGAGGACTGAAATACCAGCTATCACAATCCTTTATTTTTACAGACGAGGAAACTGGGGTTCACAAAGCTAGGCCTGGAACTCACATCTCTTTGATGCCAGGCTGGTATTACTTCTGCTCTAACACTAGGCTTCCTCTGCACAGAGTGAAGGCTTAGAGACACCTTAATTCACACAATTACACTTAATCAGAGCAATCTGCAATTTGAGATTTAAGTCTACATGCTCAAAATATACTTGGTTTATAGATATCTACCTGGTTAAATAATAGTTCTCTAAAGCAGGTATTTTAAGTTGCAGGCTAAAAGCAAATGGGTTTATACCCACCTCAGAAGATGATGAAATGATTGATTATAAATCTTTCCTCTGATAGAGAGCTTCTGATTGCATTAGACAGAGGGCATGAAGACTAATTAAAAATGCTCATACATTCATCACCGCTGATTGTGCATAATCCACTCCTGAAGGTACGAGTACGCTGCCTTCAGCAGATAACAGCGGAAACATGAATTTCCACTCAGAACTCCCAGAGGCTATCTGTCTCGATTTCAGGGTAAATGGGCTTTCCCTAATAACCTAAATCACAGACAGAATGACAGTTCAAAAACCCTGGACCAAATTTTACTATTCTATCTGAGCAGGGGCTGGCCAGGCCAGGTCTCATGGTATGTGATCAATAAGTAATTACAGATGAATTGGTAAATAGGTCCATGAGTGTACTTTAGAGATTTTCAAAAACTCATTTTTCTAGGTGCCTCCATAATTGGAAACCACAATGTGTATTCCAATGAGCTAAAGGAAATACATCCTGGGGCGCCTGGGTGGCTCAGTCAGTTAAGCGTCTGCCTTTGGCTCAGGTCATGATCCATCCCAGGGTTCTGGGATCCAGCCCCACATCGGGCTCCCTTGCTCAGCGGGGAGTCTGCTTCTCCCTCTCCCTCTGCCTGCCACTCCCCACCCCCACTTGTGCTCTCTCTTTCTGTCAAATAAATAAATAAAATCTTTTAAAATAAATAAATAAGTAAAGGAAATATATCCTTTCTGCCACCGAAAACAGCCCTTGAACTTGTTCCCTCATACATGCACCCCAGCCCCACAGTGACTGGTTTGTACCAATCTCTCCCCACTCCCTTTGGGACTACAATTATTATCTGGCAGTCAGCACGGCTGCAATCACCTGGGAAAACATCACAGAGGTAAAACACTGACAGATGCTTTCTAACAAGGAGAGAGAAAGATGGTCCTTATCTTGTCCTCTAAGGGAACCTCTACTCACACCACACACCACATGCCCCTGAGCTGAGAAAGGAAGAATGGGAGTAGGCTGGTGGTCAAACTGTGCTCTCCTCCTCCTCCTCAGGAAATATCTGTCCCCCCACATCACCCCTCTCCCAGAAAGTCACCAGCACGCGCCTCCCCTTTGACCTGATCCTAGAGTTAGAATCCTGCCCTAGCTTCAGGATGTGAAAGGAGAAGACTCCACCCACTATGCTGGCTTAGAGTGCCCCAGGGCTGAAGGAGCATTTACCCACATTGCTGCTTTAGGAGGCCCCCATGGCACCTCCCTGTGTCTGTGGCAGGAGCAGCCAGGGGAGAGGGGAGAGAACAGAATCTGGTTCATGGAGCCTGCACCGCAAGAGGGCATGTTTGGAGTCCAGGCTTAAAACTCAAAATCCTGTTGAATGAAGAGATCTGTCATACCCATACTAGCCTTTGATTCCCTAGCTGTATGTATAAAGGATCTGACAAATGAAAATGGATTCAAAATTGCATAATCTGCATTAATAGCAAGGAAGAGAGTTCTGAAATTAATGGTAATTCAACATAGCAACTATAAACCTAAGGTGGAAAATGGAAAAAAAAATGATGAGTCTCCGAGTTTGAAAAGTCATCCTAGTTTAAGCAATAACCGGACAAAATCAAGAAAAGATATAAACCAAACAATAGCAAAATTGTTATGCAGCTGCTCACTCTCTGCTTTTTGGAAAAACAATCAAATAGCAGCATTGAATTATCCAATGCCACACATCCACATACTCTATGTTCCCTTCACATGAATTACTAGCAAGTGAAATTTACATTTTGTTTTGTAACTTTCTTAGACATTCTTAATATGTTTCTACGTTGATTTTTTTTTTCCAATTCTTGCCTTCTTTACCTCATTCCGTTCTTTACACTTCTCTCGCTGGGTCCTGGAGATTCACATTCTGACCCAGGCTTCTGTCCCTATAGATATCAATGTAGTTTAACATACGTCTCCATGAGCCTCCATTTTCTCAATAAATCATTCAACAAATTCTACTCCGTACCCGGTTCAGTGCTAAGCACAGGAATACAAGACAGAACGAGTCGAGCATGGTACCTGTTTCTTAAGGAGCTCAATCTATAAAAATAATGGTTAGATATGAAATCAACAATCCTTAAGTTTTCAAGTTTTTTATTTCGGTTTTCTCCCTCTTTCCTCCTGATCCTCATGGCTCCAATTTCACCTCTTTCACATGCATTATTAATCACCTCTGGCACCCCAAAGAGTCAGCACCATATGAAAATTTTATTCTCTAGCATAAGGATTTAGCCAGACGGGCTCACAAGGCAAAGGAGAGGGGAAAATGCAGGAGAGAGAATCTATAAAAAATCAAGGCCTCAAAAAAAAAAAAAAAAAATGTACAGCAGCACTGATTTATATGAACACTGAATTTGAGTACAGGTTACAGGGGAAAATGGGCAGGGGAGAAGAAGAGAGAGCATAACCATCTCCTCCTCTCAAAAATTGGAACCTGATCCCCTGAAAGTCTGGTCACTGGGTCCTTCAGTTCTAATTGCTTAATGAAAGTGTACAAATCAGCAGATATTATGCCTGAGCGTTCCAAATGTCCCTAATTATGACCAAGTAGATGAAGGCCTTAAAAAAAAACAGGAAAGAAAAAGAAAAAAAATCACACTTCACCTTATTGAAAGGGCTGCTGGCACATCATTAATTAAAACACCTCAGCTCCCAACCACATTAGAAACATGATAATTATCTTCATACGAAATTTGCCTTATAACACTTGAAATGCTTCAAACGCTAGGTTGACAACAGATTATAAACAAAAAGGCCATGCATTAAGGCTCCTGTCCATTACTATGCTGCCGCAGCTCAAAGTTAAGAGCTCCCCCCTTTGGGAAGAACGAGCATGCACAGTCCTGAGAAGGAAATGCAACAATTACCATGATTATCACGGCAATATTAGCAGCATCTACCTTTTCTTGAGTCATTACCATGTGCCATGCACTGTACACTAAGTGGGTTTTGGTTTCTTTGGTTTTTTTACATGCCCCAAGCTCAGAGAGACTGTATAACTTGCAAAAGGTCACCCAACCAGGGCATGTCAGAGCAGGGAATTGAATCCCCGTCTGCCTGGCTCCAGTACCTACACTCTCAACCGCTACGTAGCCACCAAAGAGCTACTGTCAAAGGAGGGGACAGGAGCCAGAAAGAGAAGGAGTTTTGCAACTGCAAACATCTGTATTTTCCCAAAGTACAGTTTATAAGACAAAAAAACATTAGAAACACAGAAGGTAAAGCTGAACGACTACCGAAGCCAAAGAGAAGTCCAAAGAATTCCCCGAACAGGTACCAGAAGACCTGCCTTCTCTCCCACAGCTGGTAAGATCTGAACCAAGAGGAAAATGGTAAGGCTGCAGCAGGAGGAAAAAGTGATTCATCAAGAAGGAGCCGATGCGCCACGAGTTCCCCAACAAGGTGTATTGTATGCGTCCTGCATGCCAGTTGCCAAGCCCCTGGGCCAGGATGGTCTCTGGCGTCCTGGTCTCTGGCGTCCGTGTGCTGAAGAGGAATAACGAACCCCTAGGTGAGGATAGGATCTACTCCAGTAACATTCGCCTCTACTGTTCCTCAACTCAGACCAAGACTTCTCAGGTCAAGAACCTCCCTAACCCCAGCCCAAGTTCAGCTGCAATCGAGGGACAATGGTACTGATTTCAAAGCACTGAGTTTTAACCATTTCTTCTCAATAACTGAAAACTCCCAATCTTTTTCAGAAGCTCATTTTCTTGAGATGGAAAAAAAAAAATGAGAAGCTATCCTGGCTCTCAACCACTAGGAAAAAAGCTCACAGCCCAGCCCTTCCCAGAACAAGAAAGAGCCAGGACTATTTCACGTTTCAGCATGGCCTTGCCTCGTCTTTGAAGAACTCGAAAGTCAAAAACATCATGCCCTGGTAGAGTCAAATAAATCGGGCATTTTTCAAATCCCAGCTCTGCCACCCACTACATCTATAACTTTAAGCAAAGCACTTAACCTCTTTTGGCCCCAGCTCCCTCAGTGTCAAAACAGGGATAAAAACGTCCACCATACTGGTATCTTGTGGGCATTAGGCAAAAGCGTATGTGCTCTTCACCCCACTGAGGTGTATACCCCACCCACAATCCCTTCTAAAGGAAATTGGTAATATTCCCAATCAATACTTGAGGGCAGCCGTAGGCAATGATTTTCTCACTAAAACACACACCCCCACACCATCAACCTCCCAGTCATATGGAACAGAAACTGACGTGACCAAGATTGGGAACCTGATCTAAAACTAATCCCTAGGATGGCCATCAACCTGCGATGTGGTTGAATCTCAGAGACAGGTGATGTTTAGCTAGCTCAACTACTCAAATTCTCTCAGAGATTTCAGTTAGGAAGTCAAGTCAGCCGGTAGCATGCAGTGAAGCAGATGGGCCCCAAGACAGACCAGCACGAGAATATCTGGGTTAGCAGGGAGGGCAGGCTCCCACAATGACACCCCACAACCCCTCGGCAGATGCCCCCAGAACTAGCAGGGACCCAAGCAACCTTCTGATTCCAGTATCCAGGTCTCCTCAGCAGCCCCCCCCCGCTTCCCTTCCCGGAGCCTGGTTGTCTCCTTTTCTTTTTTTTTTTTTTTTAAGATTTTTTATTTATTTATTTGAGAGAGAGAGAATGAGAGAGCACATGAGAGGGGGGAGGGTCAGAGGGAGAAGCAGACTCCCCGCTGAGCAGGGAGCCCGATGCGGGACTCGATCCAGGGACTCCACGATCATGACCTGAGCCGAAGGCAGTCGCCCAACCAACTGAGCCACCCAGGCGCCCCAGGTTGTCTCCTTTTCTGAGGACCTAACAAGAAGGTTCACGAGTCTCAAAGCCACAGGCACAGGTGTCTGTCTGTTCTTCGCCACCCGAGATAAGGCAGTTAAGCAGCCTACACCCACCAGTGAGACAGGCATACGAAGGGCAGAGAATCATTCACCAGGCTGCTTTGTAGGACATCACTGACAAGACGAGGAAGGAGCAAGGACGTGACCCATCCAGCAAAGAAAGGCTCAAGATGCCCTCTCTAGACCCAAGCTGCCAGAGAAAACAACTCAGCGGAGGGGACAGCCCTGTTACGACAATAAGTATGTGACGGCTTTAAGAAGTTCCGTGAAGGGAAGTACCTAGTAAAGTACAAGAGCCCTCAACTCTTTGCCCCCTTGTGTGGCCTCCTTTGAGGGAGAGAAAAATGATACTCTGGTGCTTCTTGAGACTGAAACAAAGATAAATGCTGCTGGTTTGCTCTGTAAGTTCTTATAACGGAATGAAAAAACAAAACAGACTATCCAAGCCCTCTCGAAACAAAAAACAAAACAACCACCAAAAAAAAAGCCTCAAAGTAAAGCCTCCCTGTCCCCCACTCCCAAATACGTAATTTAGAAAATGACAGTCAAAATAACCAGCTGCATCCATCACGCAGGAACCATTGCGTGAAGCCTTTCCCTACACCCGCCTCCTCCTAGCCCAGCCTCCAATCCCATGCCAATCCCAGCTTTTCGGGAGCACCTTTGGGGTCCCTTTCCACTTATCATTTATTTTATTATCCAGCTTGCAACCCAATTTGTTCCACTTCATGTTTCTGGTTTCAACATGTGAGTTCTGTATTTCCACAGCAGGACAATGGGTTTCAGCAGATACGCCTGATGTCCATTTCACAGCTACCTGCCTCCGTGAGTCTCTCAAATCTGCACAGAACATAGAAAACGTGCTTGCTGTATATTTAAAAGAGGGAGCAGACAAGCACTTCTGCATAAATCAAACCTGGGGAGGGAGTCAGGGGTACTCTAACAAGCCAAAGCATAATTTAGCTAGATTTACTTCTCGTGAGACCACTACTCAGCTGAGCCTGAAAACTGTCACTCCTGTTAGCTTTTCCTTGGGCCACCAGAAGGACCAGGCCCAAAGCAGCTGCTGTTTTGACAAAGTATTTGCTTCTCACAGGGGTGGGAGTAAGCAGGAAAAAATCAGCTCTAAAGCCACTGGCCTGGGTCCATTCAGTATGTTATGAGAAATGCCTGAGATAACAACACTTAGGCTTCTGTTTCAAGCTACATGGTTTTCTTCTGTTCTCTTACTGTACAAAATTCAATGCCTTCCTGGCACTGAGTGGCAATAGCTCAAGGTGATAAGCAGTGAAATCACAACAAACTTCATTGAGTGTTTTCTTGCAGCCTATAAATAAAAGCAGAATCTCTGAAGCCAGTAAACCTTCTGAGGTCTGAACATCTCAAGGTTATTCATTTCTAAACCTCCCCGGGAAGGATATAAACAACCATCAAGAGAATGTGGTCTGTCGTGAACAAAGTTTCTTAATGCCCCAAAATTCACATTTTAATTGTCAAGACATTATGCTAAAGCACTGCGGACCTTTAACTTTCACGCCATGTTCCCCCAAAAAAACAAACACCTCATTTTCCAGTAAGGTTTAAAAAGTGCAGACAGGTGAGCAGCAAAACGACCAGCTTCAAAGAAAAGCTAGGGTTCTGCAATTAGTTTTAGATAACGAAATCGATAAAAATGGACCAAATTTAAGTCTTCGTTATGCCGCAAAGAAAATTCAAAACGTTTATGCAGCAAATGGTGAATAACTTTCCAGGAACCTGGGCAACTTTAAGTGGGGATTTTAATTTGTGGCTAATATCTGAACAGGTTCTCTTCTCTCTCCCCCCACTACTGGCATAATGAAGAGTTAAATTCAAGGGTGGGACCTGGTGGCTATTTTAGCACCGCAGAAGCCTGGCTGCCCTCCTCCCACCCTTGGCAAATTGACTACAAAACTGCGCTGAGTCAATCAAATCCCCTCACCCCCAGGAATTTAAATCAGAATTGGAAAATGCTAAATGAGTTTCTCTAATTGCTTCAATAACTGGAACATAAACTGGGGTGGTGGGGAGCCCACAAAGCAGCCCAGTTGAGCTGGGTGGAATGAAAGCCAGTTTAGTAAGAGGAAGAAATAAAGTAGGATAGAATGCTGAGCCAGCATTCCAGTTCTTGGTCTGAGCACAGGCTGAGCTGGAGTTCCTTGAGGTATCAGAACCCTTTCAATAAATTTCCCTTTTTACTTAATCAAGTAGAGCTTTCTCTTAATTTCAACCTAATTTCAATCAGGGCTACAGCTAGAGCATGGGATGGGGCTTAAGTAATATCAGAATGATTCCTCAGGAAGTGAAAATAAAATAATCATCAAATTTCATCAGAAAATCTTTGATCAAAAGAGATGGAGCTGACATGCCATTTGAGAATTTGATTCCTTTTTTTTTTATCATGTATTTATCATAGTATCTTAGTTCAAAATCAAAGAGCCTAATTTTCTATGTGTCAAATGGGTAG
This sequence comes from Leptonychotes weddellii, assembly GCF_054177405.1. NCBI lineage: Eukaryota > Metazoa > Chordata > Mammalia > Carnivora > Phocidae > Leptonychotes > Leptonychotes weddellii. Next base: position 64,365,779 of record NC_138370.1, read on the forward strand.
CACTTCTCTTCCAAGGTCATTTCTTGCGTCCCTCCCTAATCCCAACCATACTGACACTCAGCAGCAAGTATCTCTTGCATCTTCCCTTGAATGTTAATTTGCTCACATTAAGCTTCTTCTCAGCCACCTCTAGTGGCTTCCAACTGCTCAACATATCAAATTAAAACACCCAATGGTGTATGCATTAGCTGTGCATTATCCAGCCACTGTCCTCACCCACACAGTCAGCCCAAGAGTCAGCAATCTTGTTCATCACCCATGGTGACAAGACTCCCACTCCAGGTTAAGAGCATAGCACTTGCTGATACTTCTACTCAGATAGGAATAAAGAGAAGAGCAAAGAGAAGAGATCCTGGAGGCGGGACACTTGGACACCAGTTGTGATTCCTCTATTAACCAGTTATCTTTAGTTTCTACAGGCCTGAGTCCTTCTCTACAAAATAAATATGCCGGGACTTGACCACCGGCTGTTAGCTTTTTTTCCAGCCCCAACATATCTAAAAGGTATGGCAAGACTACAAGAAAAAATTAAGTAATAACAGAAGAAGACAAGACAAAATATGTCACACTGACTGAGTACAATATCCAGAAAGAGATTGCTATTGGCTTGGCTGGCATCATGGCAGAGGGAGAACTTGAGTTAAGCCATGAAAGATAGGAAAGGCACAGATCAATAGAAAGACAGGTGTTTATGTCACCTAAGCCTTCATTTACTTTTGTGTTGCTTGTTGACAAATTGTACTAATACATACTGAGAGACTGAACTGGGAAGGAAGAAGAAAGGAACTATTCCAAAAGTTTATCAATACCTATTGAGAATGGTCTCTACAAGGCCAAAGGATAGTGCTGCAGGAGGACCCAAAGATAAGTGGACATGGTCCACTAGCATCTAACCACTGAGGGCAGGGACCACATCTGCTCTGCTCATACTATACTTCTAAACCCTTAGAGCACCGAGCTGAAGGCACAAGAAATATATGTTGAAAGAATACATAAATATAACCCCTACCTTTAAGGACTTAAGGGCTTTTTCAATGGAGAACAAAAGAGAAAAAAATATGTTGTCCTTTCCCTTCAGGATCGTTAATAAATATGGCATCAATTTTACTTACTGGGAGCCCTCCTAGGGATAATAGAGGGAAGAATGTAAACCTCACACAATAACCATTTTACACAATAAATGATCAGATCTCATCATGTTAGCAAGTAAACAAATCTGTCACTTGACTCATTCTCTGTGCTGATGCATTAGCTAGGAATGAGCCTTTTAATAAAAAAGAATAAGTCACTCCACAATGGTAAGTCCAAGAACTCGCTGAAATGTATATTAATTTGCTTCAAAATGCCATCTCCTCTTAAGTTGATTTTCCCCTCCAACTGCCTCAACCACAGGCAATTATGTCACACACACCAGATCCATGTGGTCCAAATGACAGTCTCCTTAAACCAAATGTATTTCCATAGCAACAAAGGAACTACATTTGCCGTTCTCTACCTGCCATGGCCCAATCAATTATTTAACATGCCTACACTACAGTGATACCATATAAATGATCATGTTCCTTAGCAGCAAGAATCAGCTTGAGAAAACCACAAACACCCGACAGCTAAATTGATCACAAACCAAACACACACACCTTGGTGGTGATGTTAAAGATCACAGCACAAAGGGAAGGAAGGACAACCAAATGTTCTTAATTTTAAGCTTCCACTTTAGAATTATACAAGCAAACAAACCTCCCAGCTATTATTAAAAAAAAAAGAAAAAAGAAAACACATAAACTGATTTTTAAACATAAAACACAAGTGATCAGAAGTTACTGAACACAGGCTGATTCAATGAGAAGATTAGAGAGCCAAAGGATGAAATTTATTAAACTTGTTTTATGGTTTTGGTTTGGTTTTGGTTCTGTCCCATTTTCTGGCTTATTTCTCATTAGGAGAATAGGCAGGGGACTGGAAAATTGGATGCTGAAGGAAATGTGCGGCAGCCAGCTGTGACTGCCCTCTCACTCAACCTGGTTCAATCTCCGCTGACTTCCCAGCGCAGATTCCTGAGTACAGAACCACTGAGGACATCCATCTGGTTCTGTGAGAAAGGAGAGAGATTCTTTCATTAAGAATAACCAGAGGGCGCCTGGGTGGCTCAGTTGGTTAAGCGACTGCCTTCGGCTCAGGTCATGATCCTGGAGTCCCAGGATCGAGTCCCGCATCGGGCTCCCTGCTCAGCAGGGAGTCTGCTTCTCCCTCTGACTCTCCCCCCTCTCATGCTCTCTCTATCTCATTCTCTCTCTCAAATAAATAAATAAAATCTTTAAAAAAAAAGAATAACCAGAGATTGAGTTCAGTCCAGGACTCCTGCAATTCACTCTGGGACACGCCCCAAAACCTCAAAACCAGTACAACTGAAACCAACAATTCTATCTCAAACCATCTCGTGAGTTGAATTCAGATGGTGGCTGGGTTACAGTGGCCCCCAGGGCCTTCTGTCCACAGTGACCTGGTAACAGGATCCGCACTGAAGGCTGCAGTCAACATCGGGGCTGGCATGGAGGGTAGATGGCTTTTTTTTTTTTTTTTAAGATTTTGACAGAGAGAGCAAGAGAGCACAAGCAGGGGGAGTAGCACACCCCCTGCTAAGCAGGGAGCCCGATGTGGAGCTCGATCCCAGGACCCTGGGATCATGACCTGAGCCGAAGGCAGACGCTTAACGACTGAGCCACCCAGGCACCTGGGCAAATGGCTTTTTGACTCATTTGTTATGTTCTTTCCTGTCGCCGCTCAGAAAAAGAGAAAAAGGGGTAGTTGTGAAAGATTCTAATTTTTTTATAACCAACCATAGTTTGATAGTGAAAGCTTCACACAGACAAGAGTTTCTATTTCATTAAAAATAGCCGGCATCTCCAATCTGCTGACAAATGAAAAGGCATATATAAAAGGGCGAAGAACCCATTCTTACACAGCGTTCCTATGGTACTGTTGTACATATTGTCCCGCTGTCGTTCTGCTTTGCCAAAATCTAGCCTGCCACAAGCTGCAGCTATCAAACTTTGATTAGACTGCAGAGATAACTTAATAATTTATGAGAACTGCAGTTTTCCAGTAGAGTAGTCCTTCTATCACAGATATTAATTTTTGTTATTGCAAACACATCAAAACCTCCTAAAAGATCATGATGTGCAATTAATTCACCGTCCAGATGGAGAAGAAAAAGCAAAGTTTTGAGAACATGAAAAATACATTAAATATTCACCCAAAGGAACTGCTTTTCCTTCCAAATCTATCGTCCCCAAGAAAAGCATCACGAATACTTAAAATGATGTCTGGGATGGCCTATCCACCACAAACTGCTCCTAGAAGTGGATAAATCACCAAGTAAAGAAGGTAAGCATTTACAAACACTTCACACAGTGAAGTATAATTTTATTTATATGCCACATAAAGTAAAAGCATTCACCTCAGGGATCATTTGCACAACTAAATGTCTTGCTGATTACCATATAAAAAAGCTTACAACAGATAACCTCTCACATCTGATGGTATATAAGACACGAGTTATGACTGCTCTCTTATTTTTGTAATTGAGCGAATGCCTTAGACAATTGGTCAAAAGTCTGCCTCTCATTCTCAATCACTTGACATGCATGCAAATACATGTTTACAATATATTATGGGACCCATGGAGAACAGTAAGTCCTCAGAAAGACCTTTTGAAGTTTCTAGACTTTATACTTCTTTACTCTAATACCTTTGGTTGACAATATAATAGAAGCAATCCAGCGATGACATTTAGAAGCAAGGAGAATCTCCTTCTCCCAGCTGATAGGCACTTCATGGCTGCTGGTCACAGTATTTGCTCTACATTTTTACCAGTAGCAGGCACTCTCATTTGTCACAGAACTAAAAATTAGAATATACTATGTAAAGCTAAACAATAACATGATACTTGTACATATTTGCCCTGAATTTTTATCTATGAATTATTTCTCCCACTTGCAACTTAATCAAAAATTAAACAACATAAATAATAAGCATCACAGTATTGTTTTTAACAGCAAAAAGTATAAACTACGTTTGCAAATCCAACAATAGCAAAATGATTCCATATGATTATGGACATCTACGAAATATACAACTATCAATAATGGCACAAGAGTAGTCAAAGTAGATCAATGGAACAGAATATAGAGAGCCCCAGAAGGAAAGTCCCACATATACAGCCATGATTTTCAACAAAGGTATCAAAGCAATCTAATAGGCAACAAAAAAGCTTTTCCACAAATGATGCTGAAATAACTGGATATCTATATGGAAAAATATCAACTTGACCCCTACATCTCATATCACTCACATAAACTGATTCACAATGTAATACAGATATAAATGTAAAAGCTAAAGCCATAAAGCTTTTAGAGAAAAATATAGACTATCATCATGACTTCAGGATGGGTAAAGGTTTCTCAGGTCACAGAATGCAATAATATAGGGAAAATAATAAATATGACTTGGTCCAAATTTAGAAATTCTCATCAAAGACACAGTTAAGAAAATGAATCGGTAAGTCGCAGACTGGGAATAAAGATCTGCAAAAACATCTATCTGACAAAGGACTGGTGCCCAGATATATATATATATATATATATATATATATATATATAT
>NC_138370.1:64370537-64419924 GCF_054177405.1 Leptonychotes weddellii
TACTACATCTAAAACTAATGATGGAATGTATGGGGATTAACATAACAATAAAAAAATAAAAAAATAAAAAATAAAATAAAGAACTCCAACAGCTCAATAATAAAAAGACAACCCAATTTTTAAAATGGACAAAATATGTAAAAAGACTCCTCACAAAAGAAGATATGCAACTGGTCAATAAGCACATGAAAAAGTACTCAACATCATTATACCACTACACACCAACCAAAATGACTAAAATGAAAATCGACAGGCCAACGTAAAGATGGGGAGCAACAGGAACTCATATATATTACTGGTGGAAATATAAAATAGTACAACCATTTTGGAAATAGGTTTGTCAGTTTCATATAAAGGTAAACATACATCTACACTAAGATCAAGCCATTCTACTCCTAAGCATTTATCCCCCAAAAAAGGAGAAATATATATACACACACACATATGAATGTGTGGATGTGTGTACGTACACACACACACAAATATCCTCAGAGACTGGGGAACTCTCCATATTATATTTGCAACTTTTCAATAAATCTAAAATTATTTTTGAATAAGTATTTTATTTTTTTAAAAGATTTTACTTATTTGAGCAAGAGAGAGAGAGTAAGTGGGAGGGAGAGAGAGAAAGAATCTGAAGCAGACTCTGCTTTGAGCACAAAGCCTGACGCGGGGCTTGATCCCAAAACCGCAAGATCATAACCTGAGCCAAAACCAAGAGTCAGATGCTTAACTGACTGAGCCACCCAGGTGCCCCATAAATAATTTTTTTTTTTTTAATGCTGACAAGCAGGGTCCCATGCGACATGTGGAAGGAGGCTGCTAAAGAACCAGGAGGTATGCAAGAGCACAGAAAAGGAAAAGGCCAGAAGAGGAGAACAAACCTCTCCGAGGTCCCAACCTTGTCCAAGACCAGCCATGTTTTAATACTCTCAGTCGTAAGATAAATATTTGGGCCTCCCAAAAGGTTTTTGCTCCCCGAGAATAAAAAAAAAAAGAGAGAGAAATCAGTGCTTGACCAAACTGACATTTCCAATCCAAATCACAACCTTTCAAGGGAGAGATGTAAATCCAGAGCCAGCAGATGGGGGTGGGAAGGGGTGGTGATCTCTTTAAATGCATTTATACCTACACAAAACATAAGGAGTAACTGTGTCAATTACAGTATTTTAAAAGTACTTTCAGCAGCTCAGTGAGAAAGAAACGTGGAGTCAACAAAAAGGAGCGCTGGGATGCAGTCTACCTCAGTGCTAGCGTGCTGTTGACCACCATTATTCCCTGCCCCAACCACTATTTACTTGTTTGTCAGTTGAGAATGACAACGGAGGTAAATTTCACACAAGAATAAGCCCACAAATGGTGTTTTCCGTCTCCAAGGGCAGAAGTCACATCTGCCAATGTATTTTGTACCATCCCTGGCTCAGTGCCCCATGAAGGTAAAAAGCTTAATGAATGCTTCCAGTGGTGCCAATGGCTGAAAGAGTTTGCTTCCTATCTCATTTACTCTCCTTAAGTAGGATTTATTAAGTATATACTTGTACAAGGGTTGTCCCATGCTAGGGGCTATTTGTATTCCTCCCAAAGAATGTCTGATACTGCCACAGGGAGGATTTTCATCCAAATCCAACTGGAGGAAAAATCATTGCTTTAAGGGTTTCCTGAATTTATCTTGGGCAGACGTTTTAAGACGAATGTTCCTTCAAAGGTATAGGAGGTTTTTAGGGAAGAGTGGCTGGGGAGGCGAAGAGTATACGACCTGACTGTAGGGAAGGGGGCTTTTCTAACCTTTGAGCTGCCTGTTGGCTCCGCTCTGTCTCTGCCAGGATCCAGACAATCCTGAGAGACTGGCCTTATCTGGTTCCAGATTCAGTGGGTTCCAATTCCAAATAATCAATTTTGTTTAGCCCCTAAATTCTAAGCCTTGTGTAATAAGTCAAACTATGATCCTGAGAGACTTTCTGTGCAAACACACTACTGAATTTTTGGTTCAACCAATGACAGTGCACCAATGTGTGTTGTTCGCTGAGAGGACAAGTTGAAAGCAGCTTGTTCTTTCTCACCCCCCAAATTTGACCTAGAGCTCCAGCCTGGGGTCATACACAGCCATTTACTTATTCTTAGTTCCTGTGCTCTGATGAAGACCCTCTAGATGAGCCAGATCCTACCTCAAGGCAAAAGGCTAACAATTCCAGAGCCAGCAATCGAAGGAGACAATGCTGGCCATCAGTCAGACCTCAGTAGACTTAACATTTCCAGACTGCACAGGAAGGCAGATCCCCAGAGTCTTTCTCCCCTAAATTACCATGCCTGACTTGGTCTTTCCTAGATCTTAAGTTCCCAAGAGGTTGTTTTTCATTTGTAAACATTGTACCTCATAATTATTTATAAACCCAACATAGAGCACCAAAATATATAAAGCAAATATCAGAAATATAAGGAGAAGTAGACAGCAACACAGTCATAGTAGAGAACTTTAATACTCCACTTTCAACAACGTATAGATCTTCCATACTGTTTTCCATAGTGGTTGCACCAATTTACACTCCCACCAACAGTGCACCAGTGTTCCCTCTTCTCCACATCCTCACCAACACTTATTTCTTGTCTTTTTGATACTAGCCGTCCTGACATATGTGTGTGTGATGGGAATACAGTCAGTAACACTGTAATAACTTTGTATAATGACAGAGAGTAATAAGACCTATGGAGGTAGTCATTCTGTAATGTATAAAAACATTAAATGGTCACCACGATGTACACCTGAAACTAATATAGTATATCTCAATTGTAATTCAATAAAAAAGAAAAAAGATCATAGATGACCATTGTTGATTTTATACTCCAAGAAAGCATTTCCCACAAAACAGGACATGAATCTCAGATCATCTGCCATACCAATGTATAATGATAGGAAAATAAAAATACATTAGATAACTCTTTAACTATCAAATAGTATATCAAATACTAATAAATGCAAATATTGACTGGAAGAAAATAAATGGAGAATTTGAGCTAAAAAATAATACATAACGTATTTTAACTTTTGAAAACTTGTTTCTTATTTTCCAGTTTCTATCTCACTCCTTATTAATAGACTTCTTGTTAAAAATTAGATATAGTTATCACAATATATGAATAGAGACTGTGGTACAAGTCACCGAATTAAGCAATACTACTTTGGGTAGGAAATCTCAGCTGAAAACAGGTGCTTACTGTTGAAGATTATGTAAGTCTCATCTTTGCCTTAAATGCTAAGGGAATGTCATATTGGATTTCTCTTTTGTAGAAGATTTGTCCTCTGTCCCAGGTAACAAAGTTGGTTTATAAATAAATTTAAGAAATTGTTGCCATAGTTCTAAATCTCTTCCCATAAATTGGTTTCATATTTTTATGTTCTGAAATTCAGCACTCTTTTAAGATAGGTCCTTTTTTTTTTTTTTTTTAATGGAAATACTTCCCTGGTAAAGGTCATAGAAGACTTCAGTAGAGACTTGCAGTCATAGTAAATATTTTATTAACTATCCTGTCCAAAAAAATCACCCTCTCCACCTACTCACCACCCAGGTCAATTCCTTTCCCCCATTTTCTATAACTCCATTTGAATTCTATCCCCAAAATACAGGCCATGCCTAGCCTCATTTAAGAACACGATTTATTAGTTGCAAATGTGCTAGAATCTGATCATTAGCTTTCTGAGAAAACCATATGGTAAAACACCTTTAAATAAAAGTTACTGACCAAATCTTGGCAGACTATCAGTCTCTTGGGTATAGCATGATCTGTCCCAATTTATTAAGAAAGCTTTTTCAAGTCTGACTACTAATACTTTCAATATCCAGCTCTACATGAATGATATGGGTCTGCAGATGGTCCAGAGCTCAGGAGATTACTGAACTGTTTTGCATTTTTAGAAACCCCAAATTATTCAGAAGATTTTTGTTTGTGGCCACTCCGTTCATTATTAATGGCCTTGAACAACACATAATCTTGTTGTCAATCCACAGCATGCCAGGATGACTAAAAACACTCCACCAGGTACGCACCAGCCAGTGCTGGAATTAAATCATTTCCCGGTCTCCTGCCCTCATTACAGGAGTAATGCCAGCCCGTGTGTTCAATAAAGTTAAAGAGTTTAAGCAACCGCCACACTGAAACATTTGTTTTACTACATTAACTTCATACTCTTGTTCTGAAATTGGACTGTGTGCCCATTTTGTTTCTCTGTACTTGTCCCTTACTTGTCTTTGAGGAAACAAGCACAAGTTCTAACTCTGTTGCAATTGTACAGACAGAAAAATGCTAGATCCTTCTGGCATTCTTATTCTTTCAAGGTTCCATTTAGTTCAGTGCTTCCTCCCAAGTATATCAGGACATACTAAGTTCCAAAGGCCTGTTTTATTGTGACAGCACCAGAATTTCTCCACAATATGGAAAGCCTTTGGGCAGATCTTAACCTCATACCCTTTGTCCTCAGATTTCCAGTCGGTTCAGTTCCCAACCTCTCTCCTTACTAATTAGAATTCCACTCACATTTGTTTTGAACTCAGGCCAACAGGAATGTCCCTGGGCACATGGATCCCAAATATAGAGAAACTAAAGATGAGTATTCTCCACACTGCTTATATGGTTATGTTTCTACAAACTATGAACAGCGAAGACAGACAACTTCTGATATCAAATTAGCCTCACCAAAAGTAACTCAAGGTCAACTATTCTAAAACTAATCCAGTGCTTCTCCCCAAATATGTTTTAAGTCTATATCTTCCCACATTTAACTGGAATAACATCTCTCAGGGAAAACCTCTACAACTCACTTATTCTAAAGCATTTATTGGGAACAAGCTACAGTACTTAAAATTGGCCAGTAACTATTTACAAGTTGAGACTGTTTTTCCCTATGGTCATGATTGACAGTAATACAGCTTTGGAAGATTTAACATCAGTGTGCCCTTCACTATGAAACACTGGGGCCTCAGTGGTTCATTAAGCCAGGTATTAGAGTGACCATTCTAAGAAAAAGCATGACTCTATCCTCAGATTCTTCCTCAAACAGTGTGTTAATCAGGAATTTGAAATTACGTGACAGAAACCCATCTCAAGTCTGCTCAAGCAAAACAGAAGACATATCAGCTTATCTAGCCAGGAAGAAATTTTGGGATAGAGGAAAACAGGAGTCAGGGCTCAGTACTGTCAGGAAACTCACCCACCACACACCTTATCAAGTCTCTACTTACCTCTGTGTCTCCTTGCCTAATGGCTTCTTTCTCTTGACTCTATGTGTGCCTTCCATGTGACCCTCGTTTACCACAGAAGTCCTGGGGAGAATTCCCATTTGCCTGATTAGATCAGATGCCTTTCCCTGAACACATCACTGTAGCCTGGAAGACAGGGCAGCCTAGGAGATGGGGATCTCTAATTGGCCGCGCCTCAGTTCACGCTTACTTTAGTGGTGAGGAATGGGAGGCAGGGAACGGAGACAAGGATCAACATGATTGTTACCCTTAGCAAAATCACATAAAGTGGGAAAGAAGTCTCCAAATGGAAAGGGCTATTATGACCAAAAGGGCAGTGAGAGAAAAGCATTCAGGGAAGCCATAATCATTAGCTGGTAGAGTCTACTACTGACCTCTTCCGTGCAAAGATGACGTGGCCATCTACTCAAGTCTGATTCCCAGACTTCTCATACATTTTGAAAAAGAGAGCAACCTGCCACCCACTCAGATGACCACTAAGATCAATCATGTTGAATAGCTCAACTCCAGGATCTCATAAAAAGAGAATGATCTTGAATACTCTGTGGCTCAGCTCTTATCAAAAGCTTAGTTGTAGGAAGTAAAACTCAGGAAAGACAACATGAAGAATTTGCTGTCCCTATGTAACTACTGCTTACCTTTGCAACCGCCACTTTGGCCTTTTGTTGTTGTTGTTGTTGTTGGCAGAATTTAACTTTGTTTGGGTATCTACCCTGATTCCACCTAATTCAGAGTTAACTACTCACTCAGGGTTAAAGTGTGATGAGTTAAATTCTAAGCCAGTCAAAATGGTCTCTCAAGCTCCTTGCTAGGGCTGTTTTAAGGGTAGGCAGGTGACCCACTTCTGGCCAGTGAGACAAGGGGGTGCTCTGCTATGGAAGTTTCTGGGGTAGGCTTCCCTCTTCCTCTAAGGAAAACAGAAGAATGCCTGGAACTCTTTCTACTTTTGGATAATATTGCAACCACCTTGCAATCTAGAAAGGGGCAACCCAAAGGCAAACACATTGAAGATGGTGGAAAGGATAGACAGCTCACTGATAATACTGTAGAGCTGCCAAGTCAACTAGCCCTGAAATCTATCACAGAAATATCTGTTATGAGGGACAACAAAATTCCTTGCACTTAAGTGGATTTAGAGATGCAGTCTCTATATTTGGAGTAAAAGATACAGCAAAAACTTCTCTCTACCTAGAATGATCAAATTGGACAGTTAATTGTCAAAGTCGGTTAACTGACAAAAATCATAAAAATTACATAAATATTATTTTCTCTTCATTTAAACGTATGAATATACATTCATTCACCAATCTCCACACATAGGTCCAAGGTGTTTTCTTTGGACTCTGCTGATTGGTATTACGTACCTTGTTTCTTACATGAACCACCTCCATAATGCATATTTACACGTTTCTAGTTGGGTTTCTTTCACGTAAATTAATAAAGGTACTTGCTTAGTAATCTGAACGCAGAATCCTTAGAGAGTTGTTACAATTTTTTCACAATAGTTTACAGTTGTTTGGCTTATTCAAAATTTAAATGCATTTTTTTTTTTACTTATTTTCATCAAGTCTTTCCAAAGCATTAATATTTGTTTTCTTAGAGATAGCTTTTTGCTCTCACATTTGTTTTCTATAATACAACATTACGTCAAATGTGCACAAACATACATACAGCTGGCTGGTGGTAAACATAAAATGCAACTAGAGGAAGCACAAGTGCAAAGGTCTATCTCAGTAGCCAGGAGCTGCTACTGCAATTCAGCATGCTGTGGAGAGCAATCACGATGCTTTGCAGAGAAAACAGAAGCTGAAGGAATCATGAAATCTGGCGAAGCAAAGATCAGTTAAGAAAACCTGTGAACTTGTGTCTTATCAGGCGTATGACTTACAAATATTTTCTCCCATTCTGTGGGTTGTCTTTTCACTTTCTCAATAATGTCCTTTGATTAACAAAAACTTTTCGTTTGTATGAGGTCCAATTTATTTTTTCTTTTGTTGCTCATGCTTTTGGCGTCAAATCTAAGAATCCATTGCAAAACTCAAGATCACGGAGATTTACCCCTATGGCTTCTTTTAGTAGGTTTATAGTTGTAACTCTGACACTTAGGTCCTATGACTTTTGAGTTAATCTTTGTAGACTGAGTGAGCTCAATATTCATTCTTTTGCATGTGGTTATCCAGTTGTGTCAGCACCACTTGAAGAGACTATTCTTTCCTCATCCCCATTAAATAAATGGTCTTTCGAATCTCGCTGAAAATTAACTGGCCATAGATACTTGGATTTATTCCTGGATCTTCAACTCTATTATATTGGTACCACAGTTTTCATAACCACGGTTTTGTAGTAACTTTTCAAATGAGGAAGTATAAGTCCTCAAACTTTGTTCTTTCTCAAGATTGTTTAACTAATCAGGGCCTTTTGAAATTTCATGTGACTCTGAGGATTGGCTTTTCTATTTCTAGGGGGGAAATCCATTTCTACTTTGATAGGTATTGCTTTGAATCTGTAGATGACTTTGGGGAATACTGTCATTTTAATAATATTAAGTCTTCCAGTCAATAAACATGGAGGTCTTTCCATTTATTTAGGTCTTAATTTATTTCAGCAATATTTTATAGTTTCCAGTGTATCAGTCTTTCAACTCCTTAGTTAAATTTATTCCAAGATATTTTATTTTTTGCTTTCTTAACTTCCTTTTAGCATTCTTCATTGCTGATGTAGAAACACAACTGATTTTTTGTGTATTGATCTTGTATCCTGCAATTTTGCTGAATTTCTTTGTTAGTTCAAGTAGTTTGTGTCTGTGTATGTATGCATTCTATTTTCTATATATAGAATTACATCATCTGCAAATAGAAATAGTTTACTTCTTCCTTTCCAATTTAGATGCCTTTTATATTTCTTCCTAGCCTAAATGCCCTGATTAGGACTTCCAGTAAAATGTTGAATAATAATGATGAAAGCAGTCATCCTTGTCCTGTTCCTGATCTCAGGGAGAAAGCCTTCAGTCTTTCACCACTGAGTATGATGTTATCTGGGGATTTTTCATAAATGCCCTTTGTCATGATAAGGAAGTTCCCATTTCCTAGTCTTCTGAGTCTTTTTGTTATGAAAGGGTGTTGAATATTGTCAAATGTTCTTTCTGCATCTATTGAGATGATTATGTGGGGTTTTTTTTCACTTTGTTCTATTACTGTGGTATATTATATTGATTACTTAGTGGTTACCTTGTGGATTACAATTAATATCCTAAGTTTATAACAAACCTGTTTGAGTTGATACCAACTTAGCTTCAATAACATGCATTATATCTATTCCCACTTTATGTTGTTATTGTCACAAATTACATCTTTATACATTGTGCACCAGTTAACACAGGTTTATAATTATTGTTTTAGACATTTGTCTTTTAAATCTTATAGGAAAGACAAAGAGATTCCAAACTAAAATTACAATAATACTAGTTTTATATCTACCTATAGTTACCTTTACCAATGATCCTTATTTCTACATATGATTTCATGTTACTCTCTAGTGTCCTTTTGTTTCAGCCTGAAGGACTCCCTTTGGCATTCTTTGCAGGGTAGGTCTACTAGCAACGAACTCCCTTAGCTTTTGTTTATCTGAGAATCCCTTCATTTCACCCTCATTTTTGAAGGATAGTTTTGCCAAATACAGAACTACTGGATAACACTTTTTTTTTTTCTTTCGGCACTTAAAATGTACCCTCCCACAGCCTTCTGGCCTCTAGGGTCTTGATGAGAAACTGGCTGTTCATCTTACTGAGGATCCTTGTATATGACAAGTCAATTTTCTCTTGCCACGTACCAAGTTCTCTCCAAGTTCCCTCTTTGTCTTTGACTTCCAACAATTTGATTATCATGTGTCTAGATGTGGATCTCTTTGAATCTATCATACTTCTAGTTTTTTGAGCTTCTTAGATGTGTACAGTCATAACTTTCATAAAATTTGGAAAGTTTTCAGACATTATTTCTTCAAATATTCTGCTCCTTTCTCTTTTCTTTTATGACTCCCAATAACACATACATTGCTAAGCTTGATGGTGTTCTATAGGTCCCTTAGGCACTGCTCATTCTTCTTCATTCCTTTTGCTTTCTGCTCCTCAGACTAGGGCCCTATCTTCACATTTGCTGATGGTTTCTTCTGTTCAAATCTCCTGCTAAATCCTTGTAGTGATTTTTTTTATTTCAGCTATTATAACTTTCAGCTCCAGAATATCTATTTCATTCCTTTTTATAATTCTTTTTTTTTTTTAAAGATTTTATTTATTTATTTGAGAGAGAGAGAGAATGAGAGAGAGCACATGAGAGGGGGGAGGGTCAGAGGGAGAAGCAGACTCCCTGCCAAGCAGGGAGCCCGATGCAGGACTCGATCCAGGGACTCCAGGATCATGACCTGAGCCAAAGGCAGTCGCTTAACCAACTGAGCCACCCAGGCGCCCCTCCTTTTTATAATTCTTATTTCTGTATTGATATTCTCTACTTGGTCATACATCACTCTCCTGATTTCCTTTAGTTATATTTATCTATGGTTCCTTCTGCTCCTCCAGCATGTTTAACACAGTTAAAGTCTTTGCCTAATAAGTCTAACGTCTGGGCTTCCTTGTGGGTAGTTTCTGTCAATTTTTTTCTTTCTGTGAATAGGTCATACTTTTCTGTTTCTTTGTACGTTTTGTAATTTTTTTGTTGAGAACTGAATAAGGGCTTTCATATTCAAAAATTATAAAGAGCTCTTACAACTTGACAGCAAAAAAACAAACAGCCCAATTCAAAAATGGGCAAAGAACCCTGAATAGACATTTCTTCAAAGTAGATATACAACTGGCCAACGAGTATATGAAAAAGATGCCCAACATCATTGGTTATCAAGAAAATACATATGGGAACCACACTGAGATGCCACTTCACTCTCACCAGGATGATTATAATAAAAAGATATAAACTAGGGGCACCTGGGTGGCTCAGTCATTAAGCATCTGCATTTGGCTCAGGTGGTGATCCCAGAGTCCTGGGATCGAGCCCCACATCGGGCTCCCTGCTCAGCGGGAAGCCTGCTTCTCCCTCTCCCACTCCCCCTGCTTGTGTTCCCTCTCTTGCTGGGTCTCTCTCTGTCAAATAAGAAAAAAATCTTTGAAAAGAAAAAACAGATATAAACTAAAAAAAAAAAAAACAACAACAACAACCAAGTGCTGTTGAGGATGTGGAGAAATAGAAACCCTCATATATTCCACTGGGAAATGTGAAAAAAAGATTTGTGGTTCCTCAAAAAGTTAAACCGCATTACCATATAATCCAACAATTGGCACTCTTAGGTACATATTCAAAAGAATTTTAAAAATAGGTACTCAAATACTTGTTCACAAATGCTTACAGCAGCATGATTCACAATAGCTAAAAGGGAATGACACCCCAAATATCTAGGAACATATGAATGGATAAACAAACTGTGATATGTATATACGATGGAATATTACTCAGCCATAAAAAGGAATGGAGTACTGACACATGCTATAATTTGAATGCAATTCAAAAACATGCTAAGTGAAAGAAGCAAGGCACAAAAGGTCATTTATTATATGTTTTGTTTTATACAAAAGATCCAGAACAGGCAGATCCACAAACACAGAAAGCAGATCTGTGTTGGCCAGGGGATGGAGAGAAGAGGGAATGGGGACTGATTACATAATGGCTACAATGTGTTCTTCTGGGGTGATGAAAACTTTCAAACTCTAGAGAGGGGGTGGTCCAACACTGTGAATATTCTAAAAAATTATATGTTTTGAAATGGTAAACTGTGTATGTGTGAATTTCACCTCAATTTAAAGAAGAAAAAACCTTCTAACTGTGGCTTAAATTATGTCTCTAAATCAACCCTAAGCATCAGAGCTTCGTACTTCACTTTCACTGCTTTAATCTCCTGAAAGAATCTCTTCTACTAAATTGTACTCTGGCATTATGTATTTGGCTTGAACTGAGTAACATTACAAGCACCAGCTGTATGAAAATCATGATTGTAGCAGTTGTAAAATGTTGTTCACAGAATGCTGTCTTTCCTGTCACACAGTGCCCTCTTCCCAAAAACCCACAAGAGTAATTTCACTCGGGCCTCCATTCCCCAAAAGGTTCTGGGATAAACAGTCTGTTTTTAAACTTTATAGACACTGTGACTTGAAATGATTGCACTAGAAGTATTTAGAGGAATCTGCTCCACTCATACCACCTTCTCACAAATCTCCAGAGTAGGCAGCGAGTCCTTAGATCTTCTCAAGTATTTGAACCAGGAGAAAAAATGAGAAATCAGAAAAAGTAAACAACACTAAGTCACACTGATGGCAGAGGACTGTGGTAAAGGTCCTAAAACTCCTGTAGCTCAGATCTGTAAACAACACGAACCCAGACCCAACTTCAGCCTCAAAGAGGCTCAGCCCCTTCAGGACACTTGCTCTTAAATCCATGTAATGTTTCAACCCATGGCTCCCCTTAAGTTGAGCCAGCTGTACTTATGAAGTTCAGATGCAAATTTATGGTCCATATTCAATAACAGGAGCAGACCCTGTTGATGCATTTCTGTTGGCTTCACGTTATTGTGGTCCCTTATTTTCACCTTCACAATTTCATCTTTCTTAAGCCTATGTTTCTATTAAACACTCAGTCTTTTTTTTTTTAAGGACAAAATGGAATATAAATAATAGGAAAATGAGTGTCATGTTACCAATCTGTATGGAAAGTAAGCAACCAGGGCACCTGGGTGGCTCAGTCAGTTGAGCATCTGACTCTTGATTTCAGCTCAGGTCACGATCTCAGAGTCATAAGATCAAGCCCCACATCAGGCTCCACACTGGGCTTGAAGCCTGCTTAAGAGTCTCTCTCTCTCTCCCTCTAGGAAGGAAGGAAGGGAGGGAGGAACCTATCTATAGATAAAACTGCAGTCCCCTTCTGTGCAGACCCACCATTTGGGTAATAATATTTAAGATAAATTCTTTAATTTTCCTTACAAGATATCATCTCATTTTTCAATCAATGATTTGAAATTACAGCACTTATCAGAAACCTTAATCTAAAGTTATTTACTGTCCAGTTCCTTTTTTAGACCAGGGGAAATTACTAATACTTGAGAGGACTAGTCTCTGGTATAACTAACTGATTTCTCCATTTTATCCTTACATTTATCCTTTAATGGTTCAATTGTATGTATTGTGTTTTACTGCCAGCTTCAAATCCATTTTGAAAATAAGCAAAGTTAATCAGACAATGAAAGAAAAACTCAATGGTCATTACTTACTTCCTTTCTCCCTTTCCACCTCCTCCTTCACCATTAGAAGCTCAATGTGTACAAGTTTTTAATCAATGGGCACAATCATCTCTAGCTGTATCTTAGGAGATGTACAATAGTGCTGAGGAACAATAAAGAACACAATGAGATTAAACAACACTTCTAAATAACACATGAATCAAAGAAGAAATATCAAGAGAAATTTTAAAAATACTTTAAACTAAATAAAAATAAAATCCAACTTATCAAAATCTGTGAGATGCAGCAAAAGCACTGCTTAGAGAAAAATTTATAGCATCAAATGTGTATATTAGGAAAAAAAAAGGAAGATCTAAAATCAATAATATACACCTCTACCATAAAAAAAAAAACCAGAAAAAGAAAAGCAAATTAAATCTTTTAAAAGATTATTTATTTAAAAAAAAAAAGATTATTTATTTATTTATTTGAGGGGGAGAAAGAGCATGAGCAAGGGGGAGGAGCAGAGGGAGAGGGAGAAGCAGACTCCCCACTGAGCAGGGAGCAGGATACTGGGTTCAATCCCAGGACCCTAAGATCATGACCCAAGCAGAAGTCAGATGCTTAACCAACTGAGCCACAAAGGTACCCCAAGAAAAGCAAATTATATCCAAGTAGGCAGAAGGAAAAAATAATAAAAATTAGAGCACAAATCAATGAAATAGAAAACAGAAAATCAACAGAGAAAATTAATGAAATCAAAAGCTGGTTCCTTACTAACATCTCAAAAACTGAGAAACTCTTAGCCAGTTTAAGAAAAAAAGAAAGAGGACACAGATTATTAATACTGGAAATGAAAAAGGGGCCATCACTACTGATCCCACGGACATGAAGGATAATAAAGGAATACTGTGAACTAGGCCCACAAATTTGATAACCTAGATGAAATGGACCAAGATCTTGAAAGACACAATCTAACCAAAACTCATACAAAGAGAAATAGATCATCTGAGTAGGTCTATATCCATTAAAGAAATTGAATCAATAATCTTCCAAAACAGATACACCAGGCCCAGATGGGTTCACTGGTGGATTCCACCAAACATTTAAGGAAGAAATTGTATCAATTCTCTATAATCTCTTATAGAGAAGATAAAAGTAGAGAGAATACTTCCTAACTCATTCTATGAAGCCAGCATTACCCTAGTATTAAAAACCAGGCAAAGACATTACAAGAAAGGAAAACTGCAGACCAGTATCTCTACTGGACATAAATACAAAAACCCTCAACAAAATATTAGCAAATCAAATTCAACAATCTATAAAAAAAGCATGTGGTACAGAAGGATGAGCAACAAGCTTGGGGCTCAGAAGGCCTGGGTTTGAGATTCAGTCTGTCACATGCTATTGGGCAAATCACTGAATCTTACTTTATCATAATTGACACCTGCCTATCGACTGTATAGTATTAAACAGAATGGGGAAAAAAATGTGCAAAACCGTATCAAATGCTACTGTTACTCCAAATTAGAAAGCACTCATTTAATGAACGTCTTCTAGTGACGAGAGTCAACAGTAGGAGTTACCAGAATCAGAGCCATAGGTTTGGTCTTGGCTCGGCTTCAAATTCACACTCTTATTCATGGCAACAGACTGCAGCTCCAAGCCTAAGGAGGCCCCTCAAGGATGCACAGGCACCTCCATGCCCTTAATGAACTCCCAGAAAAATGACTTCAAGATTCTGATCCTACAGTCAGTGGCAGGTACCCCATCTCCCAAGCACCACCTAAGTACTTGACAACACTGCCATCCTATGCTTTTGCAGAAACTGCATTTATTTTCCACTAAGTGTTCTGGCAGACTGCTTTACCGGAACCTATTACATAGCCACCAATTTATTCAAAAAAGGGAGAAAACAGATACACACAAAAGAAATTCATTACCCACGGGATATATCACAGTTAATGGTAATTAATCAAACTTTTTTCCCCTTCGTGTAGAAAACCAGCCACATAAATAACCATATCGGGGATCAATGGAGCAGCTGTTTCATCCTCTTAAAAAAAAAAAAAAAAATCAACTAGCAGAATGCTGCTCAGATTTTCTGGTATGCCTAAAGAAAAGCATTTTCAGAGAAAGGAGATATATTTTCATTTGAAAAAAAAAATCTAGAACTCTTTCCTAAATTTGTTTCCTCTAGCATAATTACATCCTTTTATCTATGTGTACAACACATATTAACACAGGTGTACTTGATTGTAAACATATATTAAAAAAATTTAAGCTAGTGCCACCAAATATGAAGATAAAGCTCAGGAATTTCCTTTGGTGTTTTAGGAAAGCAAATCTCATTTGCAAATGTTTCTGTACATCTAAACAAAATAACTATACTTATAAAAAATGTCTATAATCTTCTGATCTCGTATCTCCTGAACAAAATGAAGGAAAAATTGCCCCCTCTATAAATGGCCAATATATTCTGTCAATGCCTTAAATCTGGGTGTTTTTACTGCCTTTATTATTGCTAGTATCCCCCAAATTCAAATTCCATGTATTTTGCTATCCCCTCCAAAACTAAACTCCATATGAATCTTCATTCCTATGCTCTTCAGAAAAATCAATATTTGCACAGTGATATTATTTGGCCAAGTGCCATTTTAACCAGTGGCCATCATCAATACCCAGGGGGCAGCAGTGGTACTTTTCAGTACCTCAGCAAATCTGGTCAGCTAAAGATATCTCAAACATAAAAGCTATATACTACTATGTCTATGGGGAGTTATCGATTTAGAAAATATACACTTTAACAGTGCCAACTGTTTCATTTAGGTTTCTCAGATTTAAGGTATTTCAAAGAAGAATTCTTAGACTTTTCTTTCTGGAAATGTCTGAACACATGCCTCTGAATTCCCTAAAAATGTATCTGACTAGATTAGATCATTAACTCCAAGATCACAATAAATACTCCTAATAATAGCGAAGGTTTCAATAGCACTTCCAGTGTGGCCTGCACTGTTTTAAGTGCCTTACACATTAACTAATAAAGGCATACCTCAGAAATATTGCGGGTCCAGTTCCAAACCACTGTATTAAAGCTAATGTCGCATTAAAGCGAATTAAATGAACTTTTTGGTTTCCCAGTGCATACAAAAGTTATGTTTATACTATACTGTAGTCTATTAAGTGTGCAATAGCATTACGTCCAAAAGAATCAATATACCCATCTTAATTTAAAAATACTTTCTTGCTAAAAAACGCTAACCATCATCTGAACTTCCAGGGAGTCATAATCACTGATCCCAGATCATCACAACAAATATAATAATGAAGAAGTTTGACATACTGTGAGAATTACCAAAATGGGACACAGAGACAGGAAGTCAGCAAATGCCATTGGAAAAGTTAGTGCTGACAGACTAGCTTAATGGCAGGGCTGCCGCAAACTTTCAATTTGTAAATAACACAGTTATCCGTGAAGAGCAATAGAACGAAGCACAATTAAACGAGATACATCTAAATGGTCCTTACAACAACCTCACGGGGTAGGCATACTATTATTCTCCCTGTCTCATGGCTGAGGAAACTGAGGCAGAGAGAGGTGAAGTAACTTGCCCCAGGTGACAATGAGCAGAGCCAGGATTCGAATCCAGGCAGGCGGTCTCCAAAATCAGTATTCTTCGGCTTAGATACATGGTATTTCTCAGGATTAGCAGATTTAATTTTTTTAATGGACAGATTTTATTTGAAGAGAATAGCTGATCTTGATCTAGTCCAGGGAAGAAAAGATTTTTTCTGTCTATTAATAACAAATATTGGGGCACCTGGGTGGCTCAATCGTTAAGCGTATGCCTTCGGCTCAGGTCATGATCCCAGGCTGCTGGGATCAAGTCCCCCATAGGGCTCTCTGCTCAGTGGGAAGCCTACTTCTCCTTCTCCCACTCCCCCTGTTTGTGTTCCCTCTCTCTCTGTCAAAAAATAAATAAAAATCTTTTTAAAAAAATAACAAATATTAAATTAGGAGGTTCCACCTCATTACTTAACTGATCGTTGCCTTCTTTTACCGAGTTGCTAGTTCATTAAAATGGTCCTCTTGGGGCCCAGAAAAATAGTGGCCACAAAGTCCACTAGGCTGCTAATTAGCAATCTCTACAACCTCCCCTCCTCTCCCTGCACAAATGTTAAAGTTTCCCCACGTCCTTCTGGACATCTTCTATGTTGGCAAGTCATTAAATCAGTCTCTAATAATGTCCTGATAGTATCCATAAAGTCTCTAATGGAAGATTCTCCCAGATAACAGCTGAAGACCTATAAACAGGAGCAGGGTCTGCTCTGTGACTTCCAATTATCAAAGTGAAAGATTTCCAGAAGAAGGGGTGCCTGGGTGGCTCCGTCTGTTAAGCATCTGCCTTCGTCCCAGATCATGATCCCAGGGTCCCACTTGGGGCTCCTTGCTCAGCGGAGAGCCTGCTTCTCCCTCTCCCTCTGCCTGCCACTCCCTCTGCTTGTGACCTCTCTCTCCCTCTCTCTGTGACAAATAAATAAATGAATAAATCTTAAAAAAAAGATTTCCAGAAGAAAATGGTGGGGGGATTAGAATCCAGGTGGAGAATGGGGTGAAACACAGAGAGAGAGGTTCTAATCAGCATGCATCAGGGCTTCGTGGCCATTTTATAACTATGCTTATTTTATGAAGTCATATATCAGAACCCAGTCAGCAATATCATGGTCAAGGAAAATGAGGTTTTTAAAGAAAATGAGAGATACAGAAACATCTGAACCATCAGCTAGAAGGATTGAGTTGAGCAGGCTGGACTTGTACTGGGCAGGATTGGCTTCATGTGGGAAAGAGAGCAGCTCACACCAGTAGGTAAACCACAGCATCCAGGGTTTCTGCCCAGAGAAGGTAGCAAAGCCACATGGACTGAATAGGTGCCAGGTCTCCAGTTCTCAGGGAACAAGCAGGCCAAAGAAAAGAGAGACTGGGACGCATGTATACAGCAAAAGTCAAGTTACAGCTTTTGTTTTTCACTTTCTCTTGCCTCTCACTCACCAATCAAGATTTCTAACCTCCTCAACTTCTACCCCAAAATACAGAAACACATCTTCAGACCCTCTGTGCACTCTTGTTCTCTTCATCCACACCTCTAAATGAGAACCGGGAAAGATATAGTAATCACTTCTATTTATTGCTTAGTAACGGTCTAAATTTATTTTTTTTTCCTAAACTTGTTTTAACAAGTTCCTACATGGGCCTTTTAGCCTTTTACTTTGAGTTGAAGATTGCAAGGTTTTCTCTCTTAAGGAAGACTCCAATGTACAGAAAAATATTGGAGCCAAAGAGAGGTAAATAGTGAAATCCCCCTAGATGGAGTCAACCTTATTTCATTTCATTCTTAAGGATACCTAGGGAATAAGGGGGGCACCTGGGTGGCTCAGTCAGTTAAGCGTCTGCCTTCGGCTCAGGTCATGATCCCAGAGTCTTGGGATCAAGCCCCATGTCGGGCTCCCTGTTTGGTGGGAAGCCTGCTTCTCCCTCTCTCACTCGCCCTGCTTGTGCTCTCTGTCTCTCTCTCTCTCTCTGTCAAATAAATAAATGAAATTTAAAAAAAAAAAAAAAAAAAGGATACCCAGGGAATAGAGCCAGGGCCAAGCAGCATGGCCACACCTCTCCAGACGGCCCTCCTCTGCCCTTGAAATGTGGTTGGGGTAAAATATCTTTACAACTGAACTCTTCCAAGTCCTGAAGCAACTATCCCCTAAGTCCCTGTTTGTGTTGGCTGGTCCTTCCTCCCTAGAAAGTGGGAACCCCAGGGGAAAGGGGGCTTGCTGCAATCATTCTGCAGAGGTGGTCTCTGAATTCATACATGTACCAAACATTACCGTAGCCCAAGGTTTCTAAATCTCAAAACTACTGACATTGTTAAAGTGAAAATATTCTGACACTTGTCAAACCAGTCAGGAAGATTTTACTCAGGACTATTACAATAGGTGTCAAGACTATATAAAGAGGGGAGAGAAATCATGGTCAACTCCAAATACAGAAAAGACAACCGGCAATTTCTATCAACTGACAAGCAGAGTGAGGGAGTCAGCAGATGGAAAATTAGTAAGACGAGACATCAAGGATGAGGGATTCTTACTAAACTGATCTAACAGGATTCTGAAAAAAAAAAGAAAAAAGAAAAAAATTTATTTTTCACTTGAGAGAGAGAGAGCACAGAGGGAGAGGGAGAAGCAGACCCCAGCTGAGCAAGGAGCTCAATGTGGGGCTCAGTCCCAAGACCCTGGGATCATGACCTGAGCCCAAGGCAGACGTTTAACTGACTGAGCCACCCAGGCGCCCCTGATCTAATAGGATTCTTGCTGAATGCAAGCCAGGGTGATCAGATATCAGAGGTATGAAATTTGATCGGGCGATCAGATATGAAGAACGGGGGAATCTTCACTAAACTGACTCAGCAAAATTCTTGCCAAAAGTGAGTTAGGCAAGCCAAAAACAGGATGGGAGCCAAGGGTGAGACCTAGTCAACAAGAAGGCTGAGGAGCCTAACTAAAGTTTGGGCAAGGAGAGTGTCTTTGTCCACATTTTGGATCAATCAATTCTTTGTCTTGAGGGGCCACTGTGTGCACTGTAGGATGTTTAGCAACATCTCTGGCCTCTACCCACTAATTGTCAAGAGCATCCACACCCCCCACAGCTGTGACCACCAAAAATGTCTTGAGACATTGCCAAATGTCCCTTGGTGGCAAAATTGCCTCTGGTTGAAAAATACTGCTTTAGAACAAGGGTTGGCGATTTATATTAAATATAAATAAATAAATATTTTAGGCTTTGCAGGATACATACACAGTTGATCCTTGAACAACACAGGTTTGAACTACATGAGTCAACTTACATGTGGATTTTTCCCCCAATAAATACAGCACTATAACTGTATTTTCCTTATGATTTTAATAATATTTTCTTCTAACATACCTTAAGAACACAGTATATAATACATAGAACATACAAAATGTGTGCTAATCATCTGTTTATGTTATCAGTAACGCTTCTGGTCAATAGGAGGGTATTAGTAGTTAAAGTTTTAGAGAGTCAAAAGTTACCCATGGATTTTCTACTAAGCAGGGAGGTCTGTCCCCCTAGCCCCCTACATTGTTCATGGGTCAACTGTATGCTCTCTATACATATTCCTGTTTTGGGTTTTGGTTTTTTAGAGAGAAAGAGTGTGCACGCGTGGGGGGCAGGCAGAGGGAGAATCTCAAGCAGGCTCCACGCCCAGCGCAGAGCCCAATGAGGGACTGGATCTTACACCCTGAGATCATGACCTGAGCTGAAATCAAGAGTCAGATGCTTACCACCCAGGCACCCCCTTGTCTTTTTTTCTTTTTTCAACCATTTAAAAATGTATAAACTATTCTCAGCAGGTAGATTATTAAAAACACACACACACACACACACAAAACCCAGGCAGCACGCCAGGTTTGGTCCATGGGCCGTGGTTTGCCAAACTCTACTTTAACTACCACCTTTTCAAATACGTATAGACAGTATAAAGTATTATATTTAATAAAATACCAATTTACTTAAAAGTATGACTAGGGTCTTCATAACATTCTATCAATATTATTTTCTGAATTGATGGAAAACAGAATTGGGGCAAAATCTTATAGCAGTCCACAGAATGTTTTTACATTAGAAAAGCATGCTCATTCTCAACAGCCTGTAGAAAACTACCCAAAAAATATTCCCACAAGTCTGCCCTTTCTCGGCCAAACATAATCTAAACCTCACGTTCCCATCCCTAGGTCCCAAAATCCCCAACTATGTAGTGTTGCTTTAGAGGTTTGTTTTTGTTGCTTTTTAACTGACACTACTTTGGTTTATATTTAACATGTTTTTCATACACCCTCTCCTTATATAACATTCTGGAATGCACCTCTAAAATTATCTATTCCTGGCTACAGAGGTCACCGGGATACCTTGTCTTACTTAAGGGTCACTTACATGAACCCATGTGCTCCATAATCCTCTCATTTTTTGCCTCTAGAAACAAATATATACTCATGTATTAATAGAATTGCCCTGGAAATGATGACAAGTTCAAAAGGACCCTAGGACTACACAGAGGCCATACTCCAATCCTGCTACTGAATGTGAGAAATTTAAGTTTTGTGGTGTTTTTGTTTTTAACAGATACAACAAATGCCATTTCTGTTATTTCAATTTACTCATTTCCATTAGGTGAGGTCTAAATTATTAGGAAAAGTAGAGAAAGGATCTCTAAACAAATTTAGGAAAACATGTCTAATATGTAAACTACAAAATCTATAGGATACATCTGCCATTGTTTACTGTTCTTTGATTAAAAGATCTATATACAAGTTCACCTTTGATGCTGAGATCCTAAATAGCAAAGCAGCAGTTGATAATCAAAATAAAAGGCATATTCTTTATAGTCAACTGAATTCCTTTTTAAGTCATAAAAACAATATATAGTCATTGCAAGGAAAGTACAGAAAACAAAGATAGTAATCACTCAAAGCACAAAAGATAAACTATTTTTAAAGCTTTAATATCTGGGCGCCTGGATGGCTCAGTTGGTTAAGTGTCTGCCTTCAGCTCAGGTCAGGATCTCAGGGTCTTGGGATGGAGCCCCACGTTGGGCTCCCAGCTCGGTGGGGAGACTGCTTCTCCCTCTCCCCACTGCTCGTGCTCTCTCTCTTGCTATCTCTCTCTCTCTCTCAAATAAATAAATAAAATCTTTTTTTAAAAAAAGGTTTTAATATCTTTCTAGTCTTTTTCCTATACTTCCTAATAATTTCATAAATTTTACAAAATCAGAAGCATAAGTGTATATGTACACATTTGGCAAAAGAATTGGCAACACATATCAACAAATAAAGGATCCATATTTTTAATCTCTTCTGTTCATTCTTCTATAAATCTACCAGGAATCTAAATAGGATTATTACAAATGTCCTAAGTCTTTCATCAAAGAATATTTCTAATAGTGAAAAATTAGAACAAGTTGTGTTCAATAACAGAGAAAGATTAAATATACATGGCACATCCTTATAGTGGAATAAAGGACAACTGTTAAAATTGGAATTTTTTAAAAGAAATTTAATGACTTGGGATCAAATCTTGATTCCTGCTCTTTCCCTTCAATATTATATCCTGAGAATTTCCCCATATCATTAAATTATCAAAATTACCCAATTTATAAAATTTAAATTTTAGATCTATTGAAAAGTAAAGAGAAGGAGATCAAAGATAGAAATTCCTTACTTCTTAATATCTCTTGCCAAATCTTTTGCTTAAATGTTCTTCTCCCACCAGAAGATTGGGACACATCTCAATGAGACTTTAAGAAGATAAACTCTCAAATCAGTAAGTACAAATACCCAGAAAAAAATAATAGTTTAGATTTTTTACATTCCTGTAATTAAATCTCACAAAATATCCCAAAAGATTGCTGATTCTCTCCTTCCTTATTTCTTTAAAGATTTTATTTATTTATTTATTTATTTGAGAGAGAGAGAGCACAAACACAGGGCAGGGGCAGATGGGGATGCATAGAGGATGAGGGAGAGGGACAAGCAGACACTGCCTTGAGTGAGGAGCCCCACCCAAGGCTCAGTCTCACAACCCTGAGGTCATGACCCGAGCTGAAATCAACAGTCCAATGCTTGGGGCACCTGGGTGGCTCAGTCAGGTAAGCATCTGCCTTCGGCTCAGGTCATGACCCCTGGATCCTGGAATCGAGCCCCACATCTGATTCCCTGCTCCACGGGAAGCCTGCTTCTCCCTCTCCCACTCCCCCTGCTTGTGTTCCCTTTCTCTGTCAAATAAATAAATCAAATCTTTAAAAAAAAAGTCCAATGCTTAACTGACTGAGCCACCCAGGCGCCCCTTCTCTCCCTTCTTATTAACAGAATCCCGGTTTTATAGTAAGCAGCCAATATCTAAGGCAAAAACTGTATCTCCTAGCTTCCTTTGCAGCCAGAGGTGATACTGTGATACAATCAGACCAATGAATACAAGAGTAAATCCATGGAAGGCCTTTCAGGAAAGCCCCTAAAAGGGGTGGGGGCAAGAGACAGACTGCCAGCAAGTTCCCTCTTGCATGTTAACCTTTCTCCTCTTTCCTAGAATGAGGACCTACAGATGGCTAGACTTCTGATACCAGATGGGAACATAGGGGCAAGGATCACACCCAAGAGAGTGAAGCAGAAAGACAGACAGACCTGGATCCCTGATAATCAAGAAACCACTCTACTAAGCCTGAATAGCCTAATGCTAGACTTATTTTATGTGGAAGAAAAATAATCCCCTAATTTGTTTGAGGCATTGATTCTGGTAGTTACTTATGGGTGAACCCAACCCTAACTGATATATCAACTTCTAGAGTTATTTTTGAAAAGGTAAGATGCAGATAGAATTGGCAGAAATCAATTAGCTCATTTAAATACTTGTTCACTCTTCCATACAATCCATATCTACTGAAGAACTATACTGGGCAGTGGAAACACAGAAATAAATCATGTATCTTACAGTCTAAAAGATGCAACTGAACAGACAATTAAAACACAGTTTGATGAGTCACATGGTAGGGAAAGAATGAATGCTACGGGAGCAGGTAAGAAAAAAGCATTTAAACCAACTTGTTGAAAGATAAATGGGATCAGAGGTGGCTTTCCAGGTCAATCTGAAATTTAAGTTGAGACCTGAAAATGGAAATGGTAGTGTTAGCCAGGCAAATGAGGCAGTGAGGGAAAAGTATCCCAGGAGAAGGGAAGAGCATATGCAAAGGCCCAGAGGAAGAAGAGGGAACATGACATACTGTGGGGAGTGCAAACAGTCTACTATGTTAGAGCACAGAATTGGGAGTGGGAGTGGGGATAGCACTCTTCCTGAGAACTGCCAAAATTACAGATGCCAACCCTTTCTGTGCCCGACGAGACTCTTGAGTTTTTTTAGTGTTCTTTTATTGCTATAAATAGAAATTAAGGACCAAGAGAGGCAAAAACAGAGAGATCATTTATCTTTTATTTTTTAACTCTCAATATGTCAGATAGCACCCAAATATTACCTGCACCTTTCCAGCTCTCTGCCTTATTCTGAAACACCCTTTCCTCAGAACTGGTGGGGCTCACTCAACGGTGAAGTGGAACAGTAGAGGATTCACCCAACACTAGCTACTAATCATGGAGGGTGTTAGGCCAGTGAGTGCGGAAGTGTCACCATCAGATTTACTAAAAGGAAGAACAATACTGGCAAGAATATAAAGAAATGGATGGAAAGAGGACGCGGGTCAGGTCATAATAGCAGAGGTGAGAGCTGATGGAGGCCAGGACCAGAATACTTACAATAGAAAACAGAGAAGGGGATGTGTGCTTTTGAGAGAGATTTAGTAGGTGGGCTCAAGAGGACCGCACAGACATGCAGGGGGAAAGACGGTGAAGTAAAGGGTAATCCTAGATGGCTGGGCTACTGAGAGAGGAAGGGAGCAGAGCACAGTGATGAAGACTACATGCTCTGGCATTCCATCTCCACCAATTAACAGTTCTGTGACCTTGGGAAAGCTACTTAAGCACCAAGTGCTTCAGTTTCCACATTCCTATAAGGGGAATAACAATAGAATCTATCTCAAAGGATTTTGTGAGAGTTACATAAAAGTCCTTAGAACAATGCCTGGCATGTAGGAAATGCTGGATAAATGTTAGCTACATAAAGGGTGATGGTGATGCCATTCACCAAGACAGGGAACATGAGGGGAGGCACAGATTTCAAGGGAGTAGAAAGAGGAGCTCCCTTTTGGATATTTTAACCAGATCTGCCTGTGGGACATCCAGTAGGCAGCTGATTGTATAGGCTAAAGCTCAGAGGGGAGTTCTGAGAGCCAGGTGCTACTCTGGAAAGGGTGGTATAAAGGGGACATTTGAGCAAGGCCTGGTAAGCATGCAGAAGTGGACACTGAGGGGAGGGCATATGGGTGAAATGTGAAGGAAAGGAAAGAATTCACAGTTCCTAGGGAACACCGACATTCAAGGGATAAAGGAAAAAAGACTGAGAAGGACCAGCCACTAAGACAAGAGGAAGACTCACAAAAAATAATTCTAATAAGGTTGTACCATAAAAAGTGAAGAAACAAAAATATGAATGATGCTGGAGGGAAGCAGAAATTTTTTCTCTACCCTTCTAGGTTCTTTTGGCTGGTCTGGTAATTAAATTGACATAAGACTGATTAACAGGAGAGGGCGCCTGGGTAGCTCAGATGGTTAAGCGACTGCCTTCGGCTCAGGTCATGATCCCATGTTCCTGGGATCGAGCCCCGCATCGGGCTCCCTGCTCTGCAGGAAGCCTACTTCTCCCTCTCCCGCTCCCCCTGCTTGTGTTCTCTCTCTGGCTGTCTCTCTCTCTGTCAAATAAATAAAATCTTTTAAAAAAAAGACTGATTAACAGGTGAAAAACAAATTTCATTACATACATTCAGGAACCACATAAAATATGTGACCCACAGGCAGTTGTGCAATTAGGCTTATATACCATCCTGAGCTAAGAAGAAGAGGGTAAGTGTCTAAGACTTTGAAGGGGAGGAAGATGATTTACAGAAAGATGGGAAGAGCTCATGTTTGGTAAACAAATGTTTTCCATGCCATGCAGAGACAGTGGGACACGGAAAGGAACTTGATCTCCAGGACTTCCCCACCAGCTTACCACACCTAGACCATATTCTTTGTAGTTATCTCTGGTGATAGTTCTCTTCCTGGACCAAGCCCTCTATATAAATTCTTTTAGGCAGCTAAGGGAGAGGTAAAAGCTCTTCCTGAGTCTATTGGGCCTTGATTGAATTCAGCTCAAAGTAATCCACATGCCAAAGTGGCACATTTTAGGGAGGCTTGATCTGAACTCCTTCAGAAGTCAGATGAGGGGAATGTATCACACATAGGGAACAAACTCAGAAATCAGAAATAAAGGGTAGGGACAAAAAGATCTCAATAAAATGCAGTAATCCCTGAGAGCCAGTGTTTAAAGTTTATCAATTATTTTTATAAATTACCTAGAAGAACCACATAATAAAATCACCAAGTTTACAAGAGTCAGAAAGCTCTTTTAGTGAGCAAACTGCCTTACCAATGAGGCTAAGCCTCAGAAAAATCTCATAAGGTAAACTAAGTACATAAGAAAGAGTAAGATTTTTCAAGGAAAGAAGTCAGAACATAATGACTTCAGTGAAAAATAATCCAAACTGCATTTCACAAATAAAGTTCTGGTCAGGGCATCCGGGAGGCTCAGTGGGTTAAGCATCTGCCTTTGGCTCAGGTCATAATCTCAGGGTCCTGGGATTGAGCCTCACGTTGCCAGGCTCCCTACTCAGCTGGGAGACTGCCTCTCCCTCTCCCTCTGCCCCTCCC
Organism: Leptonychotes weddellii; assembly: GCF_054177405.1. NCBI lineage: Eukaryota > Metazoa > Chordata > Mammalia > Carnivora > Phocidae > Leptonychotes > Leptonychotes weddellii. The sequence continues at coordinate 64,396,460 of NC_138370.1, forward strand.
CCTGCTCGTGCTCATGTGCACTCGCGCTCTCTCTCTCTCTCTCTCAAATAAATAAATAAAATCTTAAAAAAAAAAAAAAGTTCTAGCCCCCCAAGCTTTCAGTTACTGAACCCAAAATAAAAGAGCCATTTTAAATCATATTACTTTAGGACGTGAAGGAAACTCAGAAACATCCACTGGTTCAGATCATAGATATGAGAACTTGCTAAAAAGCAGATCATGGAGTCAGTAGGTCCAAGACCTACTGAATCAGAATCTCAGGGTATGAGGTTAGAAAAGATTTACTGCTTTTTGAAATTTTTTAAAATAAGCTCACCAGATAATTCGTGTGCACACTAACATCTGAGAACCCTGGATTTATCTGATCAGGAGACCAAGGTCTAAAGAATATGAATGGCTTGGACAACAGCACAGAGCTAGTGAGAGGGTCTAGAGCAATTCTCAAACTTTAATATGCATCAGAATCATGAGGAGGTTTTGTTAAATATAAATATCTGAGTTCTACCTTCAGAGTTTCTGATTCAACCCAAGAATTTACGTTTCTAACAAGTGTCCAGGTGAGGCTGCCACTGCTCATCTGGGGAACCACACTTTGACAACCTCTGGTCTGCAAGAGTAATTAGAGACTTTTCTCTGGGCACCTCAATTCAATGCAGCCCTGAATCCTTAAAGAGCAAGAAAAGGCAATGTGTTCAGGAATGATGTTGAAATGAAATAGAAAACATGACCAAACTTAAATTACATACCTTTATTCTAAGCCATTCTGGTAAATTTAGTTACTCAGGAAATCTTGTCCCTAACCAGTCTTGAGGCTAGATTTTTTTTTTTTCAAAACCACTTTTGAAAATGGTTTCCCACGGGTCCCATACAGAGCCATGGAGCCACAGAGAAACATTCCTCGCTCACTGCCCCAATCCTCCATGACTCAGACATCCGGTATTACCTCAGAAAGACAGCATTCTAGTGCTGCTCTAACTGCCACTCTTTTCTCATGTGGACAAGTCTTTAACCCTGAAATACTGTATTCAAATACGTAATTCTCTCAACAGCTCAGGATATCTGTAATTGCCTCTATCTACCTGCTATTGTCCCGCCATCCTGAGAACACATTCAAAATCCGGACCAGATGAATTCCAATGACGGCATCTCCTCAGGACCATCAGACACATTTTCTCCAACTCCTTTCAAACCCATTTTCCATTTGTGGTACTTGCTGTGCTACCTTTAGTAACTGCTATCATTTCCTCCAAAGAAAGTAATACACCTAGGGCGCCTGGGTGGCTCAGTCGTTAAGCGTCTGCCTTCAGCTCAGGTCATGATCCCAGGGTCCTGGGATCGAGCCCCACATTGGGCTCCCGGCTTGGCGGGAAGCCCGCATCTCCCTCTCCCACCACCCCCACTCCCGCTTGTGTTCCCTCTCTCGCTGTGTCTCTCTCTCTGTCAAATAAATAATTAAAAAAAAAAAAGAAAGAAAGAAAGGCACCTAAGCGTTCGATCCTTTCATTATCCAAGTGATTCCTATGCCCACCTAAGCTGCTCCTCTACCTTCTAAGTACCTTGCCCAGGCTTTCCTCTCAGTCACATATATTTGTTTTTATATTCTTCCCTCCTCACCTCCCAAAAATAACTTCACTTCTAAGGGTACAATATCTGGTTTTTGACCTTTTCAAAACCAGTGTAAATATCATTCTGTCAACACACATACTGCTTTTTACAGCTAAAAGGCAAAACAGGTTCCAAATAACTTGTTACACAGGTGAATGGTTTGAGCTGGCTAAAGGTTTTCCCCAGGATTCATTACTGGTTATTCTTTACCATGAAGAGGTTGATTCTGTTTATGTTTAGTTGAAACTAAAGCTCCCTAAAACATTAGAGGATCCCTCATTGGCCAGAGTTAACTGGGAAAAAAACCCATAACAGGTCACAGACACACACATACCCCCATACTTAAAAACCAAAACTCAGAGTTTACCATAATCAAAGCCCAAATATAAGAAGTCACTGCCCACCAATTAACAAACATAAAATTTAAACACAGGCTCTATGCCAACCTACATTTCTTAAATCTTACTCTAAAGTGGGCTTCAAATCTATGCAATACCCTTTTGTTTCTGAAATATCTTCTTAATTACAAACAGAGGACTTTCTGGAAATTCCTACGTAGATGCAACACAGCCATTTATGGTCTTCTGTTTTTCTTTTCCTTAACCTAAACTGTCTTTAAAAGTATAAACTTTGCTGGGACGCCTGGGTGGCTCAGTTGGTTAAGCATCTGCCTTTGGCTCAGGTCATGATCTCAGGGTCCTGGAATTAAGCCCCCGTGTTGGGTTTCCTGCTCAGCGGGGAGTCTGCTTCTACATCTCCCCTGCTCATGCACTCTCTCTGTCTCAAAAAAAAAAAAAAAAAGTATAAGCTTTGCCTCAACAAAGAGTGTTGGTAAAACTAGATACTCACACACAAAGGAATGAAGTTGGACCCTTACTTTAAACCATATACAAAAATTAACTCAAAATGGATCAAAGACCTAAAATAACAGCTAAAACTATAAAACTCTTAGAAGAAAACATAGAAGAAAAGCTTCATGACAATGATTTACACAGGCAACAAAAGTGAAAATAGATCTACTGACCTACAACAAAATTAAAACTTCTGTGCATCAAAGGACAGAGCGAAAAGGCAGCCCACAGAAAGGGAGAAAATATGTGCAAGCCCTATATCTGATAAAGGGTTAACATCAGAATACGTGGGGAAAAAAACCTACAAATCAACAACAAAAAGACAAATGACCCAATCAAAAAAATGCACAAAGGACTTGACTAAATATTTCTCCAAAAAAGGTACACAAATGGCCAACAAGCTTATGAAAAATCTTTAACATCACTAATCATTAGGGAACTGAAAATCAAAACTGCAAGATACCACCTCATACCCATCAGGATAGCTGCAATCAAAAAACAACCAAACAAAGTAACAACAACAACAAAAACCCAGTGTTGGTGAGGATGAGGAGAAACTAGAACTCTTGGGTACTACTGGTGAGAATGTAAAATCATGTAGCTGCTGTGGAAAACAGGGCTTCAAAAAATCAAACATGGAAGTACCATTTGATCCAACAATTCCACTTCTAGATATATACAGTCAAAATAACTGAAAGCAGGGACTCAAACATATTTATACACCATATTTATTATGTACAAGCAGCATTATTTACCACAGTCAAAAAGTTGAAGCAACCCAAAAGTCCATCAACTGATGAAGGGATAAACAAAATGTGGTGGAATAGTACTCAGCCTGAAAAAGTGAGGAAATTCTGACACATGCTACAACATGAACAAATGTTATTCTAAGTGAAACAAGCCAGTAACAAAAAGACGAACACTAAACGAGTCCACATACATGAGAGATCTAGAACAGTTAAATTCAGAGACAGAAAGTAGGCTGGTGGTTGCCAGGGGCTGAGGGAAAGGAGAAATGGGGAGTTGTTGTTCAGTATAGTTTCAGTTTTGCAAGATGAAAACATTCTGGAGATCGGTTGCACAACAATGTGAATATATTTGATAATGCTGAACTATATACTTAAAAATGGTTAAAGTGGTAAATTTTACCTTGTGCATTTTAACACAATTTTTAAGTATAAACTTAATGGAATACTTCACGCTAATAAATATTTTAAGAAACAAGCATCTCAAGTTAATAGCCTTTACTTAGAAATCTATAGTCACATTTTTATTTTACATAAAGTATATTATTTCTCAATATTAACATGCACAGAATGTTATAGTTGTACATACCTTTTAAAGTAAAGGTATAATCTGTACACTTGAACATATCTTAAAAATAATACTTTATACACAAGGCTTGCATTCCCTAAAATTAATAAATTTATAGGAACCATTACTAAAGAATGTACATGGTAATGAAAATAACTTCAGCAAACAATGAATCATGGAACACTACATCAAAAACTAATGATGTACTGTATGGTGACTAACATAACATAATAAAATTAAATTTAAAAAAAGAAAATAACTTTGTATCAAGTTATTATTACTACTTCATTTCATATCAATACTCCCTTTCATTTGAGGGATTCAAAGAACTTCACATAATCGCAGGACACTATATTTTTTCTGTTTGAACCATAAATTACACAGCAAAACTTTCTTCACAATATTTACTGAAAAATGCTGGGCTGGGGCCCCTCGGTGGCTCAGTCAGTTGAGCATCCAACTCTTGATTTTTGGCTCAGGTCATTATCTTAGGGTCATGAGATCAAGACCCACATCAAGCCCCGTGTCGGGCTCCATGCTCAGCAGGGAGTGTGCTTGAGATTCTCTCTCTCACCCTCCCCCCCACCCCCGCCCCCTCGTGCACATTCTCTCTCTAAAATAAAAAATAAATAAATCTTAAAAAAGGAAAACGCTGGCCTGGGTGCCAAGTAGCACAGACTCCAGGGGCCTCCGATGCTTACCCACACTCCTCTTGACCATCGACATTTGAATAAGAGACCTGATGTACAACTTATTAGCAAATTTGAAGAGTAGATATTTCATAAAATTTAATATTCGGCATCTAGATGTCAAAAACAGATTTATCCATTTGCATCTAAGAAAAAATATATCCATTTTGAATTTAGACTTAAAGTTCAAAGTACAGTTTTATTCAATTACATTCTCAATTTGATCTAATAATAAACTACTTGAAAACATAGTCCTGTGTTGTTTTTTTTTTTAATTTATTTATTTGACAGAGAGAGAGGAAGAGGGAGAGCACACGAACAGAGTGTAGGGGCAGAGGGAGAGGGAGAAGCAGACTCCCAGCTGAGCAGGGAGCCTGATGTGGGACTCGATCCCAAGACCCTGGGATCATGACCGGAGCCAACACTTAACCAACTGAGCTACCCAGGCGCCCATCTTTATCCTTTTCTGATTCAGCTGTTCTATTTACCATTCCTGGAATATAGCTTTCCAGCTCAATGTCATTGTTGATATTCTTCTCTTCATAGGGAATATTTTCTTCATCAATCTTGACTTACTGAAAATCTACAAACACAATCCCCTTCCCAATCTGATTTTGACATGCTAGATTGGGACCTAATAATTTGAATTTTTAATGTGCATTTTTAACAAGCACTCTAATAACACTTGGAGTAACAATGCAAAACACACCACTAGTAAGATGCAAATTACACTGGTTCAGAGGTATACCTTAGAAGGGAGTTTAGACCTCATCTTTTTTAACCTCATCAATACAGGAGCCCTTTCTACAATGCTGACAGATTGATTGATTTTAATAAGAAAAAATATCAACATTTACATAGTCAAATAAATAGCACATGCTTCTCTGGAAGCTTACAAACCCTATTGCTTATTTTAACAATACTACCATTGTTGAAACCTAGAGTCACCTCTTCTTAGAATTAGCTTTCAATACAGTGTATAAGCCTTCAAACACACAAATTAGAGAAAGGAAAGCTGTTTATATTATTGCACCCACTGGTTTTTGATCAAAATTAGAGCCCCCCAGATTCATCACCCTAGTGCTAAAGGAGTTTAGACAACTTCCCAAATACACCCCCACAGGTTTGAGATTTGCCACCACAGAGAAGGCCACCAGAGGATCAAGATGCCCTTCCAAAAAATAAATAAATTTTAATGTTTTGAGTAGAGGACAGCCTCTCAAAAAAACTGTTTTGAACAAGATAATGTTGACTTGGATGTGTGAGCTCAAGTAGGCTTTTTTTAAAGCATGTTATTGAACATTACTAAACTCCTATCAATAGTAATAAGACATTACCTGTGATTGCTCTCTCCAGTAGCCTACTGCTGAGCTGTATTTGCTCTCTTCACTGTATCAGAGCGACAGAAAAATTTCTCCAACACTTGGCACTGCTGGAAACTCCCAGAAGGAGACTTTCAAGATCTATAGAAAGGAATAAAAAATGTCCTACAATCATTAATGAACTACAAAACCCAGTCTAAGATTCTCTAGTTTGTCTCCCCTCCCTTTTACTGCCATTTGTGGTGTACTGAATGGGTTCTCCTCAGACTGCGCTTACTTTATCATAAAGGAAATTATAAGCAAAAAGTCCTGTCCCTGTGCTTTAATAAAACCACTTTTTTGCACCAAAGACATCTCAAGAATTCTTTCTTGGCTGTTGGCTCTGAACCCCACCACTTCATTTTTTTTTTAATGATTGATTTATTTATTTATTTGAGAGAGAGAGAGAGCAGGGGGAGGAGCGGAGGGAGAGGGAGAAAATCCTCAAGCAGACTTCCTGCTGAGGATGGAACCCCATGCGGGACTCGATCCCAGAACCCTGAGAGCATGACCTGAGCCAAAACCAATAGTCAGACGCTGAACCAACTAAGCCACCCAGGTGCCCCACCACCACTTCAAACCACACCAATGGGGATTCAGGAGGGCACTTGTCCTGATGAGCATCAGGTGTTATATGGAAGTATTGAATCACTATATTGTACATCTGAAACTAATATAACACTGTACAATAGCTATACTGGAACTAAAATAAATGAATATATATGTGTGTGTGTGTATGTATATACATACACACACACACTTATATTTAAAGCATGGAAGCCATTGAAATGCCCAATAACTGGGGAAGAGTTAAGTAAATTTGACACAACATAGTTTACTTAACCATGATTTTGACAGCCATCAAAAACTTTTATGGGTTTAAAATAAAATGGAAAATGCCACTTATCATATAAAGAAAAAGCAGAGTACAATGTTGTAATTACATATGATCACAATTACTTATGCAAAAGCAAGAAATAAGATGCAATTTGCTTCAATATAGCTATAAGTATTAGGTAAGCTATTTCCCCAACTTAGATGGGTTAAGGTAAGTAATTCAAGTCAGAGTCTAGTATAACAAATACATCTTTTCAAAATCTCTGTGTAACAAGGATGAGTCACTTATTAATGTGATAATTTTTCTGCAACAGTCCAATATATTAAAAGATGGTTTCCTAGAAGTCACAACTTCTAGGTTTTACGTGTGTGTTTGACCTACAGATGCCTCAAAGGCTTAGAATGTAATACCTTTTCTTGTAACAAATGTTTCATGAAAGGAGAAAAAATGGCGAGGGTTGTGGGAGGGAGACCTCAGTGTGACCTAAATCTTTAAAACTGGGCACAGTGGTGGTAGTGACCAGGCACAGAAGAGTGAGTATGAAATTGAAGAATAAAAGGTAACACTTTACATGCAAATAAACAAATTCTTCATATCCTTAAAAGGAGACAGCAGGTCCAAAATGGAGTCACTAGTGCTAAATCCTATGTGAGCAAACCAAGACTTAATACCTAACCCGATTGCATTTCAACCCCCCCACCACGCCCCAGGAATGTAAACTTTAACCAGTCAACATGGAATTAGCTGAACAGCACTAGTGAGATAGTCCACCTAATAAATGCCTTCCATCTCCCTTAGGAAGACAACCTTGCCTGAAACAATGCATTCTTTGCTAATAATTTCCTTTTTCCACCCCCTTTCTGCCTTTAAAAACCTTTCTTCTTCTACAGCTCTGTGAAGCACCTTTCTATTGCTAAATGGGATGCTGCCCAATTCATAAATCAGTTGAACAGGCCAATTTGATCTTCAAATTTATTCAGTTGAATTTTTGTTGTTTAAAAATACCAAAATTTCAGGGCACCTGGGTGGCTCAGTGGTTGAGCAGCCAACTCTTAATTGGGGCTGGGGTCCTGATCTCAGGGTCATGAGATCAGCCCCATATCAGGCTCCGCGCTGGGCGTGAAGCCTGCTTAAGATTTTCTCTCGCTCCCTCTCCCTCTGCCCCTCCCCCTGTACCCCCTACCCCCAGCTAGCATGCACAATCTCTCTTTCTTAAAAAAAAAAATTTCTTCAGTACCTTCAAATCTGCCTTCTTCAATCTAATCAATTAATCATTTATTAAGTATCTGGGACATCACAGTTAAATTCATAATCAAATCTCGGGCATTTAATCACAAGAGGCTTTACAAGGAACAGAATGCTACTTTTTCCATAATCCCACATGAACAGTTTTATCATCATGTACTGGAGAGATACAGGCTCTTCTGCCTCTTAAGAATTACAGATCACTTCCAGATGCTTTTCAGGTGATTTTGAGCCTTTCTTCGTTCTGTGACTACTGAATTATGAAAGGGCATCTCTAATTCATGAGAAATACTTATCCCATCTTGGTGTCCATTATCATATATCCTCCCCTTACACTCAACATTTTTAGGCACTCACACATATGCTTTTACTTAGGTAATAAGGCATCGCTGTGTATCGGTAAGGGCTTTACTGAGAACCACTTCTATTTTACGATCATGATTCCCCAGCAGCAACACTTTGGGACTCCAAAGGAAGCCGAGTCCTTTGACAGCAATGCACAGAAATGACATCAAAAGCAAGGTTAAACAGAACTCAAGTAAATTGAAAGGACTCTTTTAAAATTCACTGGGTCTTGATAATTCTCTTGGTTGTCATCTCATTTAAAAACAAAATATTTCTCCTACTAAAAAGGCGGGGGAAATTTGGCAGTTAACAACTCAGTCACGCTCAAATCTCTGCTCAGGCAAGTGCTCTCCTTCTAACAAAATGTCCTACGTCCACATAATAATATCAAATTCAGGCTCACACTCCTGTGTTATGCTAAGTCACATCCTTAATTTCAACAAAAGAACAAAATCTAAACCTCATTTCCAGATGGCATACATTCAATGAATTTAGACCTCTGCTGTGCTGAGTTCAGAAAGCTGCTAATAGACAGGAATACACAAAAAGCATTGCAAAACCACCAAATGAACACTGGGGCGGGGAGGAATAATTAATATCCACATCATAAATTTCTCCCTATAATCAGTTAAAACAGATAGAGGGGTTTACACAGGAGGTGTGGATTTATCCATAGCACTATATTAATTGACCTCTGTTATAATCAAGTGCTTTCCTGCAGGGTAATTAAATCAATCAATCAAAACAGAAGTCTCAAAAAGTTCAACAAGTTCATTCAAATACATGCAACTGACTATGAGCTAATTATTGAATAATTTCATTCTCCCAAAGAGCTGACCTGAGATAGATTATATTCACATGTGAAAACTGTAGAGTAGAACAAAATAGTCTACATGGTCCTACAATCTTCACTGATTCCATTAAGCATATAATAACTCAGCCTTAAAATGAATGCACTTAAACTAAATCCTTGAATTTCATAGATGATAAAAATGAAGTACAAGAGGCTAAGGGGCCTGTTCAAGAGTAGATAGCTGGAAAATGTGAAGACAGAGGTAGATCCCATAACTTCTTTTTTTTTTTAAGATTTTATTTACTTATTTGACAGAGAGAGAGAGTACAAGCAGAGGGCAGAGCAGGGGAAGCCCGATGCGGGACTCGATCCCAGGACCCGGGGATCATGACCAGAGCCGAAGGCAGTCACTTAACCAACTGAGCCACCCAGGCGCCCGATCCCATATCTTCTGACCCACAGGGATATTATCTATGTTATTAAGCTCATAATTCCTCAACTATTCTACCCAGGAGGTTGATTTTATTCCTTTCCTTGAACAGCAAAACTTTTAAACCTTTGGGAAAAGTTGAATCAAATCTAACATCAATCTTCAATTTCCATTCCATCAATCCCTGAGATTTTGCATGAGTTATACAGAGTCTCTTCTTTACCCAAGAAACCCAGCGTAAATTGGATGACTCTGGGAAGGTCTCAACCAGGAAACAAATTAGTGAGTTGTAGCATATCACAGAGGAGGAAAAACAGGCAGGGACAGATGACAGGCATCTTAGAAATGAATCAAAAATACAAGTTTATTAAAATAATGAAGGTGAACAAAACCGAAATCTAAGTATTAAAGTGCTGTTTCCCAAAGTGACAACTACTCAAAAGATAGTAACCACTGCTGTTTAAAGTTCTGCATTCAAATAAATTTGGAAAACACTGCATTCTAAATATCCCTCTTGAATATTCAGAAAGCACGTTATGTGTATTAAGGCTCTAAGAAAACCTGCAGGAAAGAAGCCTGCTTAGTTTTAATCCAACGTTCCCCAATCTTATTTGACATCTTCGGTTTGCGGAGCTTGTACGACATCCTCCAAGAAACATACTTCGGGAAGCACATATAGCATTTTTGATGAGTAACATGAGTATGACCCTCATTAAGCAGCATTTATAGCAAGATGGGCTTCCTCTTCCAGACACAACTGTTAAAAATCAACTCATGAGATAAAGGAACCCTGTAATTATAATGAAAATAACCACCACCAACACGTAATAAGTGCTAAGTGCAAGACATTGTGCTAAATGCAATTTTTTTTGAGAAGGGGTGGGAGTGTGTTCAAATTCAAATTACACTCCCCAGAGGCTGGATCTATTCATAAACAAGCAAAACACTTTAACACAAATAAACATATACACTGTTCTGTACCTTTTATTTTTCACCAACATATACTGGCAATTTTTCCAAAACAATACATAAAGAGATTCACTGGTATTTTTTATGACTGCACAGTTTCTAACGTACAGATGTAACAATGTATTTATTCAGTTGCCATGGATGAAATCATTTCGGCTGATTCCAATCTTTAACCACTATAAACACTCCTACAGTAATTATCTTGTACATAAATCATTTTCTCATGCATGTAATATGTATATACATGTAAGATACATTCATAGTACACACGAATATAAAGTATATCTCAGTGAATGTATTCGTATTTAGGATAAATTTCTAGAACTGAAGCTCCTAGTCAAAGGATACGAAATTCTTCATATGATAGATTTTGCCAAATGGTCCACTAAAGAGGCTACTGCACTGCATTCATACTCTCTACGGTGTAGGTTATAATTCCATCTAATAGTGGTAAATGGTACGCCCACATAGTTGTCACATGCAAATCTCCTTTAATGAGTGGATTAAGCATCTTCTCATACATTTAGAAGCCACTGTCATTTCCCTTCCAGAAGACTATTTGATTCCTTTGTCCATTTGTCTACTAAAAGGCTGGACATTTTCTTATGGATTTGTAGGAGCTTTTTATTAGAAATAGTCTCCCTTTGTGATATGAAAAGCAAACATTTTTCCCAATTTTCTTGTTCTCCGACTTTCCTTATGCAGGATTTTTTCAGTTAGTTTTTTTTGGGGGGGGGTGGTAATATGATCAAGTTGACTAATCTCTTTTATGGCTTCTCAGTTTTCTGTCGTACATAGGCCCTATGTACTCCAAGATGATAAAATTTCTCATGCTGTCTTCTGGAACTTATTTTTTAAATTTCTGTTTTATTTAGCTTGTGGCCTAACATTTGAGGTAGTACTGCTCTAAATAGCTTTTTCACCCCAGATGGCTACCTGCTTATCCCACTACTATTTATTGAACATAGCATCTTTCCCCAATTAATCTAAAAGGCCACCTTTACCATACGCTAAATATATTTGGTAATACCAATGTTTCAATTATTGTAGCCTTACAATATGTTTTGTTTTGTTTTGTTTTTAAGTAGGCCCCAAGCCCAGTGTGGAGCCCAAAGCGGGGCTTGAACTCACAACAGCTGAGACCACTGAGCTTAACCAACTGAGCCACCTAGGCGCCCCACCTTACAATATGTTTTAATGTCTTTTTCAGAACTGTCCTAGCTATTCGTGCTTATTTTTTCATGTGAACATAGAATAAGCTTGTTCTGTAACTCCCACCAAAAAAAAAATCCTGTTGTTATTTTCACTGCAACTACATCAAACACACACATTAATTTAAGGAGAACTGGCATCTTTATACCCAAGAATAGGACAGGCCTTTTCATATCTTTTCTGTATCCCTCAGGAGCATTAAGTGCCTTCATACATACTGCATATATTTCTTAAGTTTATTCTTAGGTAGTTTATCCTTTTTTATGCTGTGGTCTTTTCTTCCACTATATCTTCAAATTAGTTATTGTTGGTATATATGAAAGCTATAAATGTTGACATATTATCTTGGTATCCAGGCACATTTATATATTATCTGTATAATTAGTTTTTATTCTAGTCATATATCCCTATCATTTGCAAATAGTATTTATTACCTTTCTGGGTTTTATACCTTTATAACTTTATTTTCTTTGTCTTGTCCAACTATCCTGACTTGCGATTCCAAAACACCATTAATAAACAGTGAAAATAGTGGGCATTCCTATTTTGTTACTGACTTCCATGGGGATGTTCTCAAATTTCCTACTAAGCCTAAGATGGTTTTTGGCTTGAGATGGACATACCTTATTTTGCTAAGGATATTTTCCTACTCTATTCTGAAGGGTTTTTAGATCAATAAATGATATTGAATTTTTGTCAGATGGCTTTTCCATAAAAATATGATTTTTGTTACTGATATTTAATAAGATAATGAACGCCATACTACTGAATCCTTCTTGCACTCCTAAAACAATCCTCGTGTGTTATGGTATATTATTCTTTTAATGTGTGCAAAGTACATACTAAATGTGTTTTCTCACTCAATTCTGTAAGCAACCCGACAAGGTGGGCACTGCGATCATGGCTCACCGGACTCCTGCTCTCCTCCCCACTGCTCCTCCAACACGCCATCTCGCCTCAGGGCTGGTGCGGCGCCTGCCACACCTGCTGCTCCCTGAGATCCCCTCTCCCCAGATACCTTCCTGTATCATTCCTCTCTCCATTTATGTCTCTGCTTCCACCTCAATACAGAGGCCTTCTCTATCTGCCCCACATAAAACAGAAAGAATCCACCTTCTAATCGTGTCATTCTACCCCAAATTTTCATTTTTCCGTGGAGCATCTGTTTCTGTCTAAAATAGATTTCATTTCTATTAATTTATATTCCATTTCTCCCTGCAGCATATTAAGCTCCACAAATGCAGGGGTTTTGTCTGCTTTGATCACTGCTTACTTCCCAGCACCGAGAACAGGCCTGGCGCATAGAAATTACTAAATACCCATTGAACAAACAAATGATTGAACACAAGAATGAATGAATACCCATTTTTTTAAGTAATCTCTACACCCAACGTGGCGCCCAAACTCACAACCGGAGATCAAGAGTAGCATGCTTCACTGACTGAGCCAGCCAGGCGCCCCATGAATACTCATTTTATAAACAGTAAACTAAAGCTTAAAGAGATCATGTAACTAAAATCACACAGTGGCCAAGCTGGGCCTGAAGCCCAAGTCTAACTTTCAATTCCCTACCCTTAACCATTAAAACAAACGACAGGTAATTTTAGGTCATAGAAAATGCTCATATAATCTTATGAACACTCAAGCACAAGTTACTGACTCCATTGAAAGTCAGAGGAAAACTGTAGAGGATCCCTGTATAAGATAAACAAAAGAATCAGAAGATGACATCCAGAGAATTCCTTTAAAATTATGGGCAGAGAAAGGAGAACCTCCTTACACTGCTGGTGTGAATGCAAGCTGGTGCAGCCACTCTGGAAAACAGTGTGGAGGTTCCTCAAGAAGTTAAAAATAGAGCTACCCTACGACCCAGCAATTGCACTACTTGGTATTTACTCCAAAGATACAAATGTAGTGATCCGAAGGGGTTCATGCACCCTGATGTTTATAGCAGCAATGTCCACAATAGCCAAACTCTGGAAAGAGCCCAGATGTCCATCGACAGATGAACGGATAAAGATGTGTTACACACGCACACGCACACACAGGAATATTACTCAGCCATCAAAAACAAACAAACAAACAAACGAAATCTTGCCATTTGCAATGACGTGGATGGAACTAGAGAGTATTATGCTAAGTGAAATACGTCAATCAGAGAAAGACAATCATCATATGATTTCACTTATATGTGGAATTTAAGAAACAAAACAGAGGAGCATAGGGGAAGGGAGGGGAAAAATAAAACAAGATGAAATCCAAGAGGGAGGCAAACCATAAGAGACTCTTAACCATAGGAAACGAACTAAGGGTTGCTGAGGAGGAGTGGGGTGGGAGGATGGGGTGGCTGGGTGATGGGACACTGAGGAGGGCACATGATGTAACGAGCACTGGGTGTTGTATGCAACTGATGAATCGCTGAACTCTACCTCTGAAATTAATAATATGTTAATCAATTGAGTTTAAATTTTAAAAAAAGAAAAGAAAATTATGGGCATTCTTTTTGGGGCAGCTCTCCTCTCTTAATACCTATGAACCTCACACAGCAAGCACCCCGAAGCTCTGACCTTCCTCGACATATGTCCTTGGATACCCAGAAGATAGAATGGGATGCTTCAGGGCCGAACGCCACCAAGCACGTGCTTACTACTGGCAGATACAAGTACTAGAAGGGCCCTCGCCCCACAGACTAGCCGTCTTACGGCCGGGACAGACACCAGGGACGTGGCTTTGAAAAACGATTTGCTCTTTCAATGTCTAAGAATCCTTTTCGGTTTTAAGCAATTTACAGGTAGGTAGTCTTCATGTTCGTTCCCTCTTCTATCACTGGGACACTTTCTTGAACCAACTTTAGGCCAAAAACAAAATTTCACAAATCTCCATTTCTGATATTAAACAGTGTCTTTAATTTTTTTTTTTTTTTTTTCAGAATTCAGTCAAACTCTGTATTTTAGAACTGTGGAGCTGATCCAGCGTTGCAATGTGTCCCATTTAATTCCATCAATGTAAAGCATAATGAGCAAAGACTGAGCTAGTGAGGCATAACTAAATGTTTTGAACCTGTGAATTTAAAAAGCAAGGTTCATTTATGTTATTTCTAAATAGTAAGTAAAATCATTTTCCAACATTTCACTATCAAACTACATTTTTCCACCAGCACACACTTGAGGAATGCCACAAAAGGACTTTTCTAACAGTTCGTTTTATTGTTGCTCATAACCTAAATATTTCTCTCACTGGCTTCTATTCAAAGATAAACGGAAGTCAGTAAAATTTATGAAAAATGTGTTCAACTGCTTAAAATATGTCAAGCAAAAGGAAAAAGATTTTAGAGCTATATTATGAGTTGTGAAATGTTAGCTCCCCCACTCTGTCTCCGCTTCAATGATAGCTAACAAAACTGGCACACTGGTCAAGTTCCAAATCACCTCCGACCACGGAGCTCCAATCTCCCACCTCGAATTCTCACCTTGGCCAAGGCCAGAGTAAACACCCGTCCTTCACATTTCTACACAACGTCACTTTGTAGGCCACAAATACAAGCTTTCACACCAGGGAGGAAGCAAATTCCAGGGCACTGGACAAATCTCCTCTCTCTTCAGCCAGTCTGTTGAGTGTCCCCTTGCCTTTCTTGGCTGTCCAGATAGTGAAAGGAGGAAAAGGACCTTTCTATAAAACTGGAAAGTGTAACCAGATAAGTCTGCCCTTTAAGCAATTCACAGACAGAAAGGTAAAATAAACGTTGGTTAAGGTTTAAAATTTAGCTAGCCCTTGACCAACATGTTGCAAGATTTTAATAAAATAAGATTATGAAAGTGAAGTCAATTGAAGTTAATTTTTACATTTCATGGGTCAAGCAAGAGGCATGAAAGAGTTTTTTAAAGTAACATTTAAAAGATACCATACTCTCTAAAATTAAGAAAAAAAAAATGACAATTGTGCCAGTTCAGAAATGCCTTAGAATAGGGAAGTGAGGGAGTCTAAAAGCATTAACTATTAGAAAGAGAAGCCAGAGTATTAAATTTAAAAAGAGAGAGAGAGATTAGCACTGAGAAAAATTCACCTTAATAAAACTCAGCTTAATACAAGAAAATAATTAATTCACCTTGCATAATATTATTTCATTTTTAAGATTTTATTTATTCATTTTGACAGAGAGAGAAAGAGACAGTGAGAGAGAGGGAACACAAGTGGGTGGAGTGGGAGAGGGAGAAGCAGGCTTCCTGCGGAGCAGGGAGCCCGACATGGGGCTCGATCCCAGGACCCTGGGACCATGACCTGAGCCGAAGGCAGACGCTTAAGGACTGAGCCACCCAGGCGCCCCGCATAATACTATTTCATTTTATTTAGTCCTTTCTCTAAGAATTCTAGAGATCTTTATAAGTATTGCCCACTTAATCCCTCATTTGCCAGTATAAAAGGAAAAGGCGCTGCTATTACCATTTGCAAACATGCAAGAGCTTTCAGTAAAAAAAAAAAAGAAGAGATATAAAGTTTCAGGAAACTTCAAAGAAAAGAAATCAGGAAGTAGACTCTTTCTGGCTTGGCATTTGGGGAGGAGATGTGGCTGAAACAAACAATAAAGACAGATATATATATAATATAGGACTGGCTTAAGTAAGCAAACAGATCTGGAGTTTTCCTACAGGAAAAATAAGCTTGGCAGAGTCTCAGTTTACACTCCAGCATCCAACAATATCTTTTTTATATCAACTTTTATATCAAGTTATATCAAGTGCCCGCTTTGTAATTCTTAGAAACAAACCAACAAGGGGCATCACCACTCACATTTCTTTCTTTGAGTCTTCGAAGCAAGAAATGTTCAGAAGTATGAAAAAGCTGACAAAATTCTAACCTTAATATGAAATCCCTAACAGAAAACAGTAAGACAACAAAGCGAGACAAGTTGCTACAAAAAACAGAGCAAGAGGAAAAGATGCCACCATTTTTAGAGGCAGGCTCAAAAAGGAAAGTGCAATAAACATCCTTTGCAGCCACAGGGCACCTTGTACATGCTTCTCTTAATACTTGTTTATGTTTTTATCCCCCTAGGAGGCTGTGATCTCCTTGAAGGCAAGGACCTGGCTTTATATCAGCCTGGCCTATCAGCCACTGAATTCAAATAAATGAACCAAGTGTTGAGTCAATTAACCTTTCTTAAATTCTCCTGACAGAAAATATTCACAGTATTTGTATTATGTAAATTTTATCTCTATTAAAACAATACCAAAAAGTTCATGGCCTCAAACACATGTTAAAAGCCAACTGGCAAGGAAAAGTCTTGTTTCAATTATTAAGGCAAAGCTATTTTTCTAAATTTTATTTCCAGTGTTGTAATACAGTGTGATACTAGTTTCAGGTGTACACTATAGTGATTGAACACTTCCATACAACACCAGGTGTTCATCACAACGAGTGCACTCCTTCATCCCCATCGCCTATTTAACCCATCCCCCCACCTCCCCTCTGGTAACCATCAGTTTGTTCTCTGTAGTTAAGTGTCTGCTTCTTGCTTTCTCTCTTCCTTTCCTTTGCTCATTTGTTTCTTAAATTCCACAGGAGTGAAATCATATGGTATTTGTTACTAAGGCAAAGCTATTTTGAAGTCAGAAGCTAAGTCACTGGACTCTAACGTAAGTAATATGGTTTACAATAAATAGTAAGCCTTTAAAATCACACAAGGATCTCCTAAGCCTCCATATGTCCAGAGTCCTTAACTGTCCAGACAGGTGAACACACAACCTCAAAATACCCATCAAGTTATATATGGTTTCTGGATCAGGTGACTAGCATGCTGTTGAAACTGATTTACCTTCTTTCTGTCAACGCAAACAGATTCTGTAATAATAGTTTCCACTGTAGGAAGCAGATTCAGATGCTGGGTTGGTTGGCTTGTTTTTCTTATAAGAATGCATGGAAATTCAGGGAAATCTAGAGGCCTGCTTTGCTTCAGGCTCCCTCCTATCCTCAAGTATGTCAATCTATTTTTGCTTCTTCCAAGAAATGTTAAGCCATCTATTTGGAATATGGCCCTGGAGGTCCTGAACCTAGCACCTGCCGCTCATCTCCCTTAATCTCCTCTGCATCTGCACCCATTAAGTCCTCTGAGGTCAAGACACCAAAAAATCTCATTCAAGTGAAAGAGGTGATCTTGGAGTATTGAGCTCTGACTTTGAAAAGTGAAGTCTATACCAGACAGTATCTGAGGCAATTAGCTAACATCATGCCCGCTGTCTCTACCCAACAAAATAAGATTCTGGAGCAAAAAATGCAATGTGGCCACAGACCAAAGAAGGAAAATGAAAACCTCAATAGAAAGATGCAGAGGGCAAAGATACTATTCTTAATTACCGAGTCTAAACTCCTACTGCTGACATCAGTGACTTGAAGAATGAAGAACTTTCCATAATAATCAGGTCTCCCTAGATAGACCGTAAGAATGCTAGGCAGAAACCCTCTCTCCTCTGTATTCTCACTACTGTTCACAAATCACAGCTGTATAAACCCTAAAATCAATACAGATATTAAATAACAAAAAGATCTAAATGACATTAATTTGCATATTTGTGATAGAACTATGGAGTCACTGGCTCGAAGTGAAAGTCTAAATGACATTAACACGCACATTTCCGACAGAAATAGGGAGTCACCTACTTAAAGTTAATTGTCATAATCAAACCTCTGACTTTGTCGGAAAGAACCAGCACCCCACTCACTAATGCCTTTTCTACCCATCCAGTAACAGGAAAATGAAATTCCTGACATCTTGATGTCCTTCGCGGTGACCCTACTGAAGTGAAAGCATAATTCAAGTCAGAACAAGAATCTTTATAAGAAGTGTTCAAAGCACACATATTCCTTTTCGAAAATGCACCAGCCCTATGCCCTCAATACAGACACCTTTTATACGCCAGCCTGCCTCAACACATAGAATCTCATTACTGGGGGCGCCTGAGTGGCTCAGTTGGTTAAGCGGCTGCCTTCGGCTCAGGTCATGATCCCAGGGTCCTGGGATCAAGTTCCATGTCAGGCTACCCGCTCAGCGAGGAACCTGCTTCTCCCTCTGTCTCCTGGCTTGTGCTCTCACTCTCTCTCTGTCAAATAAATAAATAAAATATTTAAAAAAAAAAAAAAAAGAATCTCATTACTGACTGAATCGCAGACACAATGCACTTACAAAATGAAGTAAATATCCACATATACAGCTTTCTCTTCTACACTATTAGACGAAAAGCACCAGTGGAAAAAGTGAGGCACTGACCTCTAGCTTAAAGACGAATGGAATGACCCTACCACACATGACTTAAATATGCAAAGCACAATCTCAAGTTAATTTGTCACCTGGAGAAATCGCTGTGCTTTTAGGATGAGAATTCATTTATGAGAAGCTCTTAGCACAGTTTTCCCCTAACCTTCTCAATTTATCTTACATTTGCTACTCTTCCACAGCAAACTTTTATGTGCAATTTTCAGGCTATGTGATATAAGTTACAAGGTCACTAGTCTTTGAAACCCAGAGAACAAGCTAATGAAAAGGAGGTGATGCTACCAGCCGCCGATGACCTGCCCTCTCCTGACCCAACACTTGCTAAAAAGATAGGATCAGGTGGGATTTTCTATGATCTTTATGAAGGAGGAAAGAAGAGGGGCTGGGGGCCAGCTTATATTTGACTGTGAAGCAGGAAGAGGAGATCTATAAAATTTTTGTTTAAAAATACGGAACAGCAAAAAAGAAATCCACAATTTTAACATGATCCATTTACTTTAGAGAAAGAATAACTATTTTAGGTGCACTGAAACAACCAGTCTTTTATCCACAATGAGCTTTTGAGACCAGTCTAGGCATCATCCAAGCGAATTCAGATGTAACCAGAGCATGAGCCAGTGGGCGAGTCCAATGCCTTGAGCTGACCAGTAAACCTAGTAATAATTTCACGCTTTTCTCTAAGCCTCAGGGTCATCAACTGTAAACAGGGATAATATCTTCCTGTTCTCTATACTTCCCAGGATCAAACTTTTTAAAGAAACTACACCTGGGGCGCCTGGGTGGCTCAGTCAGTTAAGCGTCTGCTTTCAGCTCAGGTCATGATCCCAGAGGCCTGGGATTGAGCCCCACATTTGGCTCCTTGCTCAGCAGGGATCCTGCTTCTCCCTCCCCCTCTGCCTGACACTCCCAATGCTTATGCTCTCTCTGTCAAATAAATAAATAAAATCTTAAAAAAAGAAAGAAACTCCACCTGAAACTACTGAATTAGTATGCACCCTGCCTCTTGCCCAGAGAGAGAAAATCATGATTGTACAAGTAAAGAACCAGTCTTACTCCATTTAATGTATACAGTAACATTTGAGGAGACCACAAGGCAGGCTACACTAGGATTGCCAATCCCCCTGAGAGCTCTTCCACTCAAATGGCTACAAATCTTGTGAAGACTTCTTACAACTATTATCCCAAAGCAGCTAAAGCAATAGTTAATCAGCTTTTCGGAGGGGAGTAGGGGGGTACATAGATCCTTTCCAGAATCTGAGGGAAGCTATAGACCATCTACTCACCAAAAATCATATCCATACATACAAGTAAATCTTATTTTTCTGATATCAGGGGTGGTTCTTGGATCTTACATTAGGAATCCCCAGCTGCGGGCTTTTGAATGACTGCCTAGTTCATCAGAAAGACACAAGAGAAAAGGAACAGGTTTGCAATACGAAGGCAGATAAGATAATTGTGATTACATAAGAGCTGCATTGGGAATCCTCCAAAAGACCCTCACCAGAGACATGAAGCTAAAATGCCTGAGTGACCTCAGTAGTATCCAAATGAATGAGGCCCTGGTTGGTCCAGCAGAAGATCACTCCATTTCATAAACAACCAGGTTTCCTAACACCTAAAACATAGTGTTCATACACATCTAGTGGCTGCTTCAGAACTTCCATGTAAAAGTTACCAAGAGGTGGTAATCTAATTGGAAACCAGAGCTAGGGTATTTGTTTTGAAGACAAAGTTTCTGAGGACTTCGTATAAGTTGGAGAAAACATCAAATGTTCCCAGCAAAGCAAGAAGAGTGCTATAGAAGGTGGGGGGATGGGGGAAGCAGTGTTAAAATACCCCCACGGCGGGGCGCCTGGGTGGCTCAGTCAGCTAAGCGTCTGCCTTCGGCTCAGGTCATGATCCCGGGGTCCTGGGATCGAGCCCCGCATCGGGCTCCCTGCTCAGTGGGAAGTCTGCTTCTTGCTCTCCCTCTGTCTCTCTCCCCGCCCCTCCCTGCTTGTGCTCTCTGCTCTCTCTTGTGCTCTCTCTCTCCCAAATAAATAAATAAAATATTTTTTAAAGATACCCCCATGCCATCCCTGCCACCATCACTGCTCCAACCCTAGTGGTTCTCAAGCTTCACTCTTGGAGCAGAATCACCCAGAAAGCTTGTGAAATACCAACTGCTGGGCTCCATCTTCAAAGTTCTGATTCAGCAGGCTTGGGGCGGAGGCCCAGAATGTCATTCTAACAAGTTATAGGGGCTGCCACTGCTGGTCCAGGCGACCACACTTTGAGAATCACTGATCTATCTACACAGTTATAGAGCCTATCCCACATAAGACATCCCAACTTCTTTTAAGCACAGTCACAGTCTCATCCATATGTCGTATTTGTCATCAAACAGAAAAACCAGTATCTCTCCATCACTCAAGTCAGCTTCTTATCTGTCCTACCTAACGGTACACATCGGTTGGGCTGAACGACATACAATAAGCTTCTCGATGACTGGTGAGTGTCTCTATGTAATTCACACTACTCCTGCAGAGGAAGAACTCTGAGGTGTTCTGTTGTAAAACTGTACCCTCAGGAAGCAATAAACGGCAAACTGGTGCTAGGAATATTTAAGACTTAGCAAAACATCCATTACCTCCAGAGCGGTGGTTTTCAAATTGAGCTCCACAGAGCCCCAGATGTTATATCCATATACCTCAAGGGTTGGGGAGGAAGGGAGGAGAGAAATCAAAGAGGCTTTTGGCCTCCCATTTCAGTCCCACTCTGAACCTGAAGTTCAAGTTTTTCTCTGATATACATATTAGCATAAATTACATTTATTAGTGGTTTTACAGTCCCTTTGAGGCAAAGAAAAGTTTAAAGAACACTGGATTTGATTACCTCTAAGAGTCCCTCCATTTCTATAATTCTACTAAATACAACAATCAAAGGCTAACTGGCACATTATAAAAATAAAACTACAAAACTGCCCCAGAAGGCTGACAAAAATGCTAAAAATAGCAAAGGCATGAGTGGTTGCAGTCAGATCACATTTGTCTCTGGTATGAAGATCCAGAAGTCATACACAGGAGCTTCTAAACTCACTGAGGGCAGCAAGTGAACTTCTGTAAATGGAATATAAAAAACAGACAAACTCCAGTGGTAATTATCTCTACTTAAACTTGCCCTGTCAAGCAGACAACCTTGTAGAAACCAGGGTCTTTTCAGTTAAGTACCATGGTGATACCATGAGACACAGAGCAAGATGCCACATACTCAGGATTATTACCAACAAAGCCATCTACTAAACTAGCAAAACTTTTCTTCATGACACATATTGGTAAGCTACCAGGCAAGTTATACATAAAGTACAAGGATCACCACTGCAGTCTGCAGGTGGACCACAGCTGAAAAGACAGAAACGGGGCGCAAGTGGATGGGGGGATGGTGGTTTGGGGGAGATGGACAACATACCTTTTATTACACTTTAACTTGTAAGTCATCCATAATTCCAGTGTTCAAAATCACCTCTGAGGGGCAAATAAGAAAATGGAACCTCCTAAGTGAGGAGCCATCCATTCCTGGGATGCCAAAGCTGTCTATAATGACTAGGGTGACCTATCTTGGAATGGAAGATGTGAGTTCAGTATTAAATAGAAAGATACTAAGAGCATCTTCAAAGCTACTAAGATCTCAAACACACACCATCATCCTACTTTCAACCAATTCCCCTTTGCTATCCTCTTTGGCTAGGGCAGCAGCTAGACGTAGGAAGAAAGGATTATCTCAATAGGTCAGTAATTCGTAAACCAATTCCAACAGAAAATCTAAACCACTCGGTAAAACTCATCTCTTCTAAACCAAAGCAGCCAGAATGTCCCCATTCGTATCTGTTCTAGGGACCATGGCGAGGTGGGGATGAGGGAGGGGAGACAGCATCAGGCAGAGGTATTGTGCATTCATTATTTCATTCAACAAAAATGTTTTCTGAACTCCTCTGGCAATGATGAATATTACACAGTCCCAAATCTAAAGGAGCTCACGGGGACCCTGAAAGACCTACCTTCAGCCAACCAATATGGTAAAGTCATACCTAATTGCACAGAGAACCAGGTTAGAGTCCAAAGTCAAACTCAAGCCAGCACTTACAATCAAAAGTATCCTTGAAAATTCCCTGTAATTCCTCATAAAATACAATACTATGCTGTGCAATCCTAAATCCAAGACAACCAGTTTTTCCTACCCTCTAGGAAAGACTATTACCTCTTCAGGTAAACAGATGAAGTACTTGGCCTGCATTTTACAGGCCATGTGGTTAAACCCATTTGCTCTCTCTCTGAGAGGAAATGAAATCTCCCTAAAACAGCAGGCTCCTGTCTCTCCTCTCACGTTCACTCTAGAACCTATACTTGTCCTATTTCAATTGTCGTTTTTTTTTTTCACCATACATTACATCATTAGTTTTTGATGTAGTGTTCCATGATTCATTGTTTGCGTATAACACCCAGTGCTCCATGCAGAACGTGCCTTCTTTAATACCCATCACCAGGCTAACCCATCCTCCCACCCCCCT
>NC_138370.1:64420424-64458945 GCF_054177405.1 Leptonychotes weddellii
GTCGTTGCAAATGGCAAGATTTCATTCCTTTTGATGGCTGCATAATATTCCATTGTATATATATACCACCTCTCTTTATCCATTCATCTGTCAATGGACATCTTGGCTCTTTCCACAGTTTGGCTATTGTGGACATTGCTGCTACGTAGGAATGCGAAGGGATACGTGCACCCTGATGTTTATAGCAGCAATTGTCGTTTCTTGACCTTGTTTTTCTTTCAGCCAAGTGCACTGAGTTTAATTTAATTCCCATGAGTTAAATATGCATATAATGACTTCGCTGTAATATCACCATCCTAATATTTACCCAAAGGTATGCCCAAAATGCCACCACTGCTTCGAGTCAACACACTGTGAATCCTCCTTTTGAATGCAAACATTATCCCTACACAAGAGAATGAACGTTTTTACCAAATTAGTTCCACTTATCTGGAGAGACCAGAGATACCAGAGTGAACAGGTAAGTTCTGGCAGGTGAGGAGAAAATTAAGAAAGATCCAGAATATGAAATAGATGTTCAACAAATTGGGCCTGTCAGGGAACAATGTGAACCCATGGTATACCCCAAGAAGAGGACTGGAGGAAGCAAGAGAAGAGTCTAATGACATATACCCAAAGTTCTTCACGGTCAGTCCTACGCTCATACATTACGTAGAAATCCCATTCCCAAAGTCCTCCAGATGAGAAATGTTTCCAGGGAAAGAGATGGGCCTATCAGGCTACTCTGATTTGACCCAACTAGACTACCCAATCCATTGCATAGTCCCAACTGCTAATGCCTTCCACTGCCTTCAAGGTCACAGAAACTCATGCGGCTCCAGACATAGCCCTGGAGACTAATACAGCACCCCCCACACACCTTTTTTCATTTCTGTTGTCTTCCCACAATGGGAAGAATGGGTGCCACACCCACCACACCTCAGACTCTCCTGGGCAGCCTCAGCAAAGCTGACAACTGCTGGGAAGGCTGGCCCTCTCCAGTTCCCATAGGCACCGGTATACCTTATTCGAGGCAACAACAAATGTTGTCTCAGGAAACAAAGCGCTTTCTGCCAGCCTCCTCCCCTCACCTTTTCTGTAGCCTCTCTTCCTCTCTTTGTCATACTGTAAATTCTGCAGCTGTCACCCCTCAGCACGCTCCCTCTCAACTAATTTCCCCTCCTTCATCTTATCATTTTTAGCTCACTGCACACCCCTCTCTCTTTGTCCCCTTCAGATTCCATCTCATCTTCATGCTTATTGTCAACCTTCCAATCCTCTGAGGCTTAGCCTCTGGTTCCCCGAAAGAATAGGGGGCACATTTAAATGCAAAAACGCATCCCCAAAAAACCTGTTTATACGAGTCAAATTAACACCATATACATTTTCACACAGCTACACAATTTAAGCCCTGTTCCGTTCTTCTGGACACAAATGTGCCTCAGCCACCTGTCACTCCCTGGTGACAGCCTGAAATCATTCCTCTCTGCATTTTCCTCCTGCAGTGAACTTCTGATCTGCTCAGAACTTTTACTTGACCTCAGCCCACACCTATCACCATCTTAAATTC
Source organism: Leptonychotes weddellii (assembly GCF_054177405.1). Classification (NCBI taxonomy): domain Eukaryota; kingdom Metazoa; phylum Chordata; class Mammalia; order Carnivora; family Phocidae; genus Leptonychotes; species Leptonychotes weddellii. The sequence continues at coordinate 64,421,974 of NC_138370.1, forward strand.
TTCAGCTGATTTTGGAAATGAGAAATTTTAAGCAGGCATTTAAAAAAAAACTAGTAAGCCTGCTCTTGACAGGACTAGACTTAACTCTAATGAGATAAAATGACAAGCCCATGGCTTGCTGCCAAGGCATCAGGAACAGTTTAAGAATTAGATTCAAAATAGCTGATAAAATCCGAAAGGCAGAGCGACCTCTACACATTTTATCTTTCGCTTGGTTTGCACTGTGTGCAAGATATGAAACTCAAAATATTAAGATACCAGTTTAGGAAGAGACCTTCAATTCAAGATTTAGGAAGAGGCGCTGGGGGAGATTACTACAGCAGAATACTTACTAAGTACATGTCACTATTTTTAACTGCAGTGAATATGAAATACATAATACACCATTTTCCTAAACTTTATGCACTGAATATATTTTTCTGTCTTGTAGAACAAAATGATCATTTCTTCACTAAAGTGCTTACATCACTCTCACACAAGTATTTAAACCTAATAATCAGAAGAATAACAGGGGGTCTATAAAAACTATTTCATTTAATTGTAATACATTAAGGGGCACCTGGGTGGCACAGTCCGTTGAACGCCTGATTCTTGGTTTCAGCTCGCGTCGTGATCTCGGGGTCGTGAGATCGAGCCCCCCCCCGCCAGACTCTGTGTTCAGCATGGAGTCGGCTTGGGACTCTCCCTCTCTCTCCCTCTGTCCCTTCCCCCCCCAAATAAATAAATAAATCTTTTTTTAAAATTATAATTAAATGTAATACATTAAAATCTTTATACACATCTGAAAAAATACATTAAAATCTTTATACACATTTGAAAAAAAACATAGTTTCACAAGAATGTATCCTCAGACATCAAAAAGAAATGCTATTTTCCACTAGACATGCACAATTTCAATAAAAAATGGGTTCCCATGGCAGGGGAAAAAGTAAATTCTTAAAACATGAAAAATCCCAAGCATTCAAAATGGTTGACATGAGATTTCCTTTATTTCACTTGTCCATAAAATTAAAAGCATCTGTCCTGTAATACAAAAAATGAAAAAAGCTGAATGTCACACACCTTCACCTTCACCGCACCACCGCCACCCTTAAGCACCCGCTCTAGTTTTGGTAGCTCCACAACAAGGGTCTTAATAGTTTAAGCCATTCTAGCTTCAACCACTGTTCTGGTTTCTTGCTTCAGAAACTACTGTCTTAAACCTGACACTAAAGATACATAACGGAGATTAATGCAGTGTTACCTTGAACAAGCAATTAAACGAGGCTGAAAAGCAGCAACTAAACCCCAAACCATTTGCTCTTTCACGATAGGAAGCTGAAGATAATCTTGTTTACTGAACATAAATCACTTGAGATCTGGCCACATTCCGAAATGATATTCCAGATGGAAATGCTGCAAAGGCAGAAGCTGCTTCCATGCGTATTTTCGTCCAACTCTAAAAACAAACTGGACCAGTTTTTCTTGTTGCTTCTAGGAAAGTGATCACTTTAAACCAGGGACACGATTCAACAGAAGGGCTTCCCTAGACCCACTCAGGCTCTATTTTTGGTCCCAACCCTGCACCGCCAGTATTAGGTTTCTTGCAACTAAGTTTGCTTCCTCCTGCTTCAGTATCTGTTTAAAAGTCTTCAGGAGGGGCGCCAGGGTCGCCCAGTGGTTAAGCGTCTGCCTTCAGCTCAGGTCATGATCCCAGGGTCCTGGGATCGAGCCTCGCATCGGGCTCCCTGCTCAGCAGGAAGCCTGCTTCTCCCTCTCCTGCTCCCCCTGCTTGTGTTCCCTCTCTCGCTGTGTCTCTCTCTCTCTGTCAAATACATCAACAAAATCTTTAAAAAATAAAAAAAATGAAAGTCTTCAGGAGTTTGCAGAACGTAAACTCCATTGACCAATCTTACCTTCTCATATATTTTTTGTGGTATATTCACATTCTTCAGAAATAAAGTCACGACACAGTCCCTTCATTTGTGTGTGTGTGTGCGTGTGTGTATACAATTTTTTAATTCTCTTGAGGGCTCTTTGAGGTTTATGCAGACAGGCCTCTCACAGAGGCTGCTGTGTTTGCTAGGGTTCCTGTTCACATGCTGCCAGTTAGGAAGAGCTTGGCTTTCCTTTTCATTTCCTTGAGTTAAAGTCACTTAGACAGAGAGGCTTTGAGAGCTACAATGGGCAACAAGTCAGTGACTTGTTTGTTTAAAGGTGCTATGTTCACAGCCCAATATTTTGATCGTGCTGGTTAATTCAGCAACCAAAGGTTTGTCAGGAGGCTTTCTTTATTACTCTCTTTCTACTAAATATCACGGGAAATGCCAGTGATCCCGGATACAGATCCGCTAATGCCCCAGAAAAGCCATTCTGAGGCGTGAGTGGGGCCCGGCTGAGATAACGAAACAGGACACCTGGCAGGGAGTCTGTCCCCAGCCCCCCACTCCCCTACCCCAGGTGAAAACCTCATTTGGTTTTAAAGTGTACTGTAACCAGAAGCCCTGCATTAAATCTCAGACCCCATACATTTTTGTTCTTTATTCTACAGCTCTGGATATTCCCTCATATACAGTTAAGCCAACAGTACAAAATATCCCAGCGGACCTTACTCGCATCTGCCAAAAGCTACATTACAAGCTCCTACCAAACTTCCATTTCGTCTGATTTTCCACTCCTCTATGCTGCACACGTTCGTTCCAACCCCACACCCATCTTCTCCATCTCACAGAAACTATTACTTTATCCCCTAGCGAGGTAATCAACTCCCCAGGCACCTAGTAAAGACTTTCCTTGAGCCTGTCCACACCGCAGCAGACAGATCTGGCTTTTTCGTCTTCTTCTAGGACCAAGAACACTGCCCTTTCTCCCAGGCCTGCCAGTTTCCTCCAAGGCCACAAAGCAAGCCAGCAGCTTAACTCTGAGTAGTTTAACCACTGACAATTTTCTTCCTACCCAACGTAATTCCAAGTTTTGTGGCCTTAAACCAAAGCATCACAAAGCCCAAGATCCAGAGCCACGCAAACCTGGTTTTTGACTCTGCTACTTACCATCTCCGTGATGTGGGCAAATAACCTCTCTCAGTTTCAGTTTTATCTCTAAGATGGGGATAATAGGGGCACCTGGGTGGCTCAGTCATTAAGCGTCTGCCTTTGGCTCAGGTCGTGATCCCAGGGTCCTGAGATCGAGCCCCATGTCGAGCCCCACGTCAGGCTCCCTGCTCGGCAGGGAGACTACTTCTCCCTCTCCTCCCTGCTCATGCTCTCTCTTGCTATCTCTCTGTTTCTCCCTCAAATAAATAAATAAAATCTTTAAAAAAAAAAAAAAAGATGGGGATAATAATAGCATTTACCTTTATTGTGAAGATAGAATGAGATAATGCCTGGCACAGAGTAAGCTCTCCAAAAATGTTAGCTATGTTTATCATTATATTAGTACTCTACTATTGTTATTACTACAGGGGTAACTGGTATAAACTGGTAGGCTTCAGGCCAAAGTTGAACTTTGTCTGACTGTCACAATATATTTTGCTTTTGTTTATTTATTACCTTCGGAGAGGTAAGAGTTCTCAAGTTTGTCACAGTCCTCATCACTCCCCCTTAGAATCATATTGTCATTATACTCCCTGTCTGGCCCCTAAGTTTGTGATACCCCATCCCTCCCTCCCCAAACCAAAGGTCTCAGAGGTACACAGGAATTTTTTTAAACAAAAATACTACAGAACTAGGGTAGCTAGACATACTAAACACAATGCCTTTTTAAAAAAACCACAGCAAGGAGCCATCAATTTCCAAAAAGGTTAAGACCTCTCCATCAGTCAAAAGGTACATGGGTGACAGGTGGGAAAAGAGGAATACATTCTACTTTGTAGTTTTAGGGGCAGTAACAACTTCCAAAACATGGAGAATTTGTGAGGTTCTTCTAAAACACAGGATCCCACTGTTAGGTTTGCTGATCTGGAACAAAATGGACAGAGCAAACATAATACCAGCAGATTAGAAAACACACATCAAAAGCCAGGCTCTTCCCTAAGTGCAGAATGCTATTACCCAGGCAATTTCTTGTTCTAAATGCATCTGTCAGAGGTCAAGGTCTTAAATTCACCCATAGCTTTGTACATACCAATAAGTTAAGTTGCCTGACATTTAATATTTTTCTTTTCTTACTAACTTAGCCCACAAAGATTTTCCAATAATGATGAAAAGATATAAGTAACACCTACCTTCTTAATAACGTACATCATTGCTAGAAAAAAGTACACTGTACAAAGCACAAAAAAAATTAAACACTATAAGACTGTAAAGATATGAGAGATGTATTGATATAAAATTAAATAACCATAATTCTCTTTATTTAAAAAAATCTCTATCTCCTATCATTCCCAAGAGGCTATCCATTGAAAACATTCTCTTTAAAGCAAGATCATTTGCTTCAAACTACAGCTGACCCTTGAACAAGAAGGGTTTGAACTGCACAGGTCCACTTTATACAGATTTTTTATAGGACTGTAAATGTATTTTCTCTTATGATTTTCTTTATAACATTTTCTTATCTCTAGCTTATTTGAAAGACTACAGTATATAATGCATATAACTACAAAGTATGTATTAATCGACTATTTATGTTATTGATAAGGCTTCCGGTCAACAGCAGGTTATTACTAGTTAAGTTCTGGGAGGGTCAAAAGCCATACATAGATTCTTTTTTTTTTTTCTTTTAAGATTTTATTTATTGATTCGACAGAGAGAGGGAGAGAGTATAAGCAGGGGGAGCAGTAGAGGGAGAGAGAGAAGCAGGCTTCCAGCTGAGTAGGGAACCTGATGCGGGGCTCAATCCCAGGACCCTGAGATCATGACCTGAGCCGAAGGTAGACGCTTAACCATCTGAGCCACCCAGGCGCCCCTATACATAGATTCTTGATTGTGCAGAGGGCTGGTACTCCCTAACTCCCAGGCTGTTCAACTCTAAAATAAAAACAAATGGGCTTCTTTCAAGGTCTGCAAAAAAATTTCAAAATAACGACAAAATAAAAAGTAGACAAGGTCAAAATTACCAACACAATAAGAAACACAACGATCTTGTATAAATCCAACTCATACTTATTCTTTATGGAATGTGCACACCCTCTGGTCTGAGAATCTAAAGTAAATATAATTAAATTTACCTAGAAAAAAAAAAGGAGGGCGTATTCCACAATGTTAACAGTGATTATTTCTGGAGGAATGGATTATACAAGGTGTTTTCTTGTGTGTGTGTGTGTGTGTGTGTGTGTGTTTTCTAAGTCTTCTGCTCTACAAAAAAATTATTCCTTTCATTATCAGATAGAAAGTGTTTATTTATATATTTTAACAATACTACACTTTACTACTATTGAGGATCAGGATATATTTTCTAAAGGGCCACGTCCCTTTAAGGAGTCAAGAGTCAACGTGCAGAAAGCAGCTCTCCCCCAGGAGTCCTCATTTGCTTTGCCTTCATCTCCTCTTCCAAGAGGTTTAATGACCAACTCTCCTCCCCAGAGTTCCATAGCATTTATGCTCCGTACCACACGATGCTCTGGACCTTCCCCCTGCCAGCTAGATGCGTTCTCTAGGCGCTCAACGCTTCTCTCCTACACTCCAGGCTACTTTGAATAGGAACTACATTTTACCTTTGTTTTACAGACCTCTACTGAGTTTAGCACAGCTCTCCCAGCACAGCCGACTTCTGATACCTACTCGTTAAACACACATGAAATGACTCATCAATCCACTAATTAACAGTGAAGTAAACCCAGCCTTCTGCTCCTTTGCCTTTAGGAGCAGCACTGTCTTATGTGTCATGATGAAGACCAAGATGTGGTCCCACTGACCGAGATCAGGACTACTGACGGGAAGGCTTTCAGAAAACACGCAAAGCACAGGAGGAAGAAGGGGCTTCCCCCCGAGTCAGCCCGGAACTCCCAAAGTAAGAGAACAGAGCTGGTGGTGCCACATCTCAAGACAGCAATGAGACCCACTCCAGCTCCTGCATCATTCCTAAGGAAAGTCATGTGATGTTAGCTGTGGACTCCGAGTCCAGCTTTACTCTTCCATAGAGAACTCCATCAGCAAGAAGCACAAGGCAAGAGCGGCCGATCCCTTCTGGGGGATGACCTGCCCGCCTCCCGTGACAGCAGTGGTTATCTCACTTGACAACTGTGAAGCACTGGCAGAGTTTTCGGGGTTCGTAGCCAAAGCGCCATTATTACAGTGACGCTGAAGACCGGCTGACCATAGAGGAAACGTCCTTATATCCGTGGGCTTCAATAGCTGTAATTATATTTACTGTGAATTCTCAAACCGGTGGCGGTACGAATGTGCAAAGAAAAATAGGAGTTGTTATGTAAAATTAATTTTACTGGGTACCGGGAAGCTCCTATTAATCTGACGCTGTGAATTTGGGATTGTTAAACTGAGCTGCTTCCAAGTCAAATTATCATCCATACAGACGGAGATTAGGATGGCAAGGGGTGGGAGGGGCCTGGGATTTGACCTCCCGGTGGGACTGGATGGCTCCATCTGTCCCAAACCACAGTGAAAGAATGATTTTTGTTTTGCCACTGTAAGCCACCAAGAATTGCTATTGGAGTGAAGGGAAATCCACACAAGTTAACAAGAAAAACAAACCCCACATAAAATTTACCATTTTTACACACAAACTAAAACTAAAGGGTGTGTTTATAAATATTCCTTCCCCAACCTCTTTGACTCTCATCTTTCAGGCAGTGGTAACGCAACATTTGTGGTCAAATATCACTCTTCCGTGATTTCAAAAATGCCCTTCAGGAAGCATCAGCGCATCTCTCGGCCTTGTTGCACACTCTACCAGCACCCCTGCTGAAGATTTCTGAGGTCTCGTTTGCCTAACTCCACGTTCTTCGCTGGACTGTAACTGTTAGGTATAGGAGTGTTTTAAACAAACACAGCTGTAAACACTTAGGAAAATGAAAATATGCTGGGGCTTGGGGGTGGGGAGAGTAACAAACTAGCCTTTTTAGTCCTACAAAAGAGCTATTTCACAGTCTTCACAGTGAGAAACGCCTGCATTTGGGCATAGCTGGTCCTGTATTACACAAGCAGCCCCAACGTTACCTATGGCAGCAAAGTTCTTGGCCCAAACAGGACAAAAAATGGCTGCCAGTCTTGCACACCCATAACTCCAATGCTTCCTGGGGAGCCTCCCAGCAGATACACCTGAATCAAGAGGCACAAAAATGCCTTGGAGAATCAATCAACTTTTTTTTACTTAACCTAGTGATAATTAAAAAGCCATAGTTGATCACTACCTTCCTACTACAAAATCAAAAGGGCACTCACTACATTATACCTGAAAGCCTTGATACCCAGAAATACCAACTCTACTATCAAAACAAAAACAAAAACAAACAGAACATAACAAGTGGTGGCGAGGATGTGGAGAAACTGGAACCCCTGTGCACTGCTGGTGGGAATGTAAAATGGTACAGCTGCTATGGAAACCAGTATGGTGCTTCCTCAAAATATTAAGCATTAACAGAATTACCATATGATCCAGCAATACCAATTCTAGATATATACTCAAAAGAACTGACAGCAGGATCTTGAAGAGGTATTTGTACATCAATGTTCATAGCAGCATTATTCACAAAAGCCAAAATGTGGAAGCCACCCAAATGTCCATCAATGGATGAATCAATAAACAAAATGCGGTGTGTGTGTATACACCATATATATATGTATACACACTATATATATACACACACTACATATATACACACACTATATATGTATACACACACACACACACAATGGAATATTCTGTCATTAAAAGGAAGGAAATTCTGACACATGCTACAACATGGATGAACCTTAAGATATTGTGTGAATGGGGCGCCTGGGTGGCTCAGTCGTTGGGCGACTGCCTTCGGCTCAGGTCATGATCCCAGGGTCCTGGGATCCAGCCCCGCATCGGGCTCCCTGCTCCAGGGGAGCTTACTTCTCCCTCTCCTGCTGCTCTGCCTGCTTGGGCTCTCTCTCTCACTCTCCGTGTCAGATAAATAAATAAAATCATTAAAGAAAAAAAAAAGATAATTTGTGAAGTAAAATAAATCAGTCACAAAAGAAAACAAACAGTGCAGGATTTCATGTATATGAGGTCAAATTCAGAGAGACAGAAAATAGAACGGTGGGAAATGGGGGATGGGGAAAGACAGAGTGGGGTACAGAGTTTTACTTTTGCAAGATGACAAACGTTCTGGAATGGGTGGTAGTGATGGTTACACAACAACATGAATGTGATTAATGCCACTGATCTATATATGTTTACATGGTAAAAATGGTAAAATTTATGTTAGGTACTACAGTAGTCTGCTAGGGCTACAAAACCAAGTTCCACAGACTAGGTGGCTTAAACAACAGAAATTTATTTTCTCACAATTCTGGAAGCTTCAAGTGCGAGATCAAGGTGTCAGCAGGGTTGGGGTCTTCTGAGGCCTCTCTCCTTGGCTTGTTGGTGGCAGCCTTCCCCCTGTGTCTCCACATGGTTTTCCTTCAGCAACTGTCTGTGTCCAAATTTCCTCTTCTTACCAGGGCACGCGTCACACTGGATTAGGGCCCACCTTAATGGTCTCGTTTTAAGTTAATTACCTCTTTAAAGACCCTGTCTCCAAATACAGTCACATTCTGAGGTACTGGAGGTTAGGGCTTTGACATATGAATGTGGGGAGATGTGAATTCAGCCAATAACATGTATATTTTACCACATTAAGAAATAATAATAATAAGTTGGAGCAGGCTTAGAGAAAAGAGGAGCCTGTGGGAAGGTCCTGAGGAAGGAAAAGGATGGTGATTACAGGAAATGAAAGAAGGTCCATGAGCCTGCAGTGGAGAGGAAGTGATAGCTAATATTATCAACGAAGACAAATAAAAGTCAACCCTTGAAAATTCATTCCAAAATTTACCAAAAAAAAAAAAAAAAGTAAACCTTCTTAAAAGAACAGACATGACAAAGAATAAGCAGCTTATGTAAGAGAGGTATTGCTAGTTACCATATATCGGCAATTTGAATTAACTTCTGAAAGACGTCTGCACTCAAAAACAGATACGCTACTTCCCAGCGTCATCCTTGCATTTTTATTACAGCCCTAAGTTTTCCAAAAAGTTCTTTTTTCCAGCCTTGGGGCTTTTTTTAATTAACACTGTGGTGAAATACACATAAAACGTACCATGTTCACCATCTCATAAAGTTTTTATTTATAGAAATATCACCATTCAAGAGAAAACGTCCCTTAAGCTAACCTCAGAGTACACTGTTAAATGGAGAAAAGACTGGGTAGTAATTAATGCTATCATTTTATATCAAGCCTAACTTAATTTTCCATTAAATTTCAGAAAATTTCTGAAATGTGTTCACCACGGAGTCAAGAAAAATACCAGGGCTCTCACATTAAAGATCTGGATCGGCACTCACAGCCCAAATCCCCTGCTGGCCGCGTGCTGGCCGGCCTGTGACGTGACACCCCGAAACACATCTGTAGGGCACCGGGCAGCCTAAGCATCATCCTCCAACTGTAATAGTATGCACTCCAAAGGAAACGTTCTGAGTCACCGAATATCAGTCAGCCAGATCAGGAGGAGACAAGGAAAAAAGCCTCCAAAATGTTTCAAGGGCCAAAATTTACTTCTCAGTTTTATCCAAGAGTAATCACAACCAGAAAGAGAGAAAGAGAATGCCATAATCATACAGGCAGAAAACTGACTACTGGACATGAGCGCTTCTTACTCCTCCTGGCAATGGATTCTGCGTATCAAAAATAAATTCCATCACATATTATAGATACACAGATATACAGACACACACACGTGCGCGCGCACTTACATACTCAGGATATAGAAGGAACAGTCACCAGTCAATAAGAGAAGACTAACTGGAAAAACATGGCAAACTTTCATAGAAGAGAAAGCATGAACAATTAATAGCCATATGAAAATTTATCTTTAACCTCACTAAGAAGAAGGAAATGAAAATGAAAGTCATAATAATGTAAATTATACTACACATAAATTACATCTCAATTTTTAAGACACACAATAAGATGATTTCACAGCTACCAAACAGGCAAAAATGTTTTAAAATCTGATTACACGAGTGTTGTTGAGCCACAGGCAATGTCATACGTCCTGATAGAACCACTGGCAAACAGTCATCATCACCTAGTAAAACTAAACATGCAAGGGGCGCCTGGGTGGCTCAGTTGGTTGAGCGTCTGCATGTGGCTCGGGTCCTGTTCCTGGGATCGAGTCCTGCAACGGGCTCCTTGCTCAGCAGGGAGCCTACTTCTCCCTCTGCCTGCCGCTCCCCCTGCTTGTGCGCTCTCTCTCTCTGACAAATAAATACGTAAATTAGTAAATAAATAAATAAAATCTTTAAAAACAAAAAATCGGTTAAAAAAAAAAGCCTAAACATGCATAATCTCTATGACGTGGCAATTCCATTCCTAGGTTTATACATTAGAGAAACTTTAGCATATATACAACAGGAACTATGTTCATACCAATCTTTCTCATGATTGCAAAAAGTTAAACAACACATATGTCCCTCGGCAAGAGAAAAGATTAAAAAAAAAGAATACACCATATTTAATTAAGATTTTATTTTTATTAGAGAGAGAAAGCATGCGAGTGGGGGGCAGGAGGGCAGAGAGAGAGGGAGAGCGAGAATCTCAAGCTGACTCCCCACTGAGCACAGAGTCTGGGGCTTGAGCCCACGACCCCAAGATCATGACCTGAGCTGAAACCAAGAGTCGGACAGTTAACTGACTGAGCCATCCAGGCGTCCCAATATGGTGTATTCTTATGATGCAATTCTACACAGCAGTAAATAAAATATAGCTTCATGAATAAACACGGATGAGTCTCAAAAACAGAATCTTGAGTAAAGCAACAAGGTACAGAAGAATACATGTTATAGGATTCCATTTTTACAAAGAACAAAAGCCATTAAAATTAAACCATATATTGTTTAGAGATAAATACAAGTCCTTTTCTTAAAGAAAAAAAGCAAGACAAGGACTAAAAATTAAAGGATAATGGTTACCACAGGAGGCAGAGGGAATGAAGAAGACACAATCAAGGAAGGACACATAAGAGTTTTCCCAAGTACTAAAAATATAATATTCCATTTCTTAAGCTATCTGGTAGGCACCAGTGTTCATTTTATTATTTTTATTTAAATTATACATACGCTGATATATACTCTTTTATATGTATGTGTGTATGTATGATATATCTCTCATTTTAAAAAGTAAAAGCCAAAAACTAAAGGCTATTTTTTTTTAAATAAACAACCTGGTGGGGCGCCTGGGTGGCTCAGTCGTTAAGCGTCTGCCTTCGGCTCAGGTCATGGTCCAGGGTCCTGGGATCGAGCCCCGCATCGGGCTCCCTGCTCAGCGGGAAGCCTGCTTCTCCCTCTCCCACTCCCCCTGCTTGTGTTCCTTCTCTCACTGTGTCTCTATCAAATAAATAAAATCTTTAAAAAAAAAAAAAATAAACAACCTGGTAAGACTTCAGTTTCAAAATGGCTGACAGCCTGGCTGCCCCTCCTGAACTCCTAAAGAAGCGAAAGCTTCAAAAAACAAAACAGAAGAATTCCAGGGGATTAAAAACAGTTTGCTGGAAGACAACGTCAAATGGACAAGAGATTTCAACAAATTCTAGAAAACAGGAAATGGGAATGTGCTGACAGATGGAGCCTGAGGGGAAAGCAGCTACCCAGGGGCCACCACGGAGACAATCTGCTCCACGGAATCCCAGGGAGACTCCGGGCTCAGAGACAACAAGTATCACAGAGTGAGGAGGATGACACAGAGCAGGAAATACAGGGATGACACGATGACAGTTCACACTACCACACCACCTCCCTCACTCTCTCACAGAGCCTCCAGGTAGCTTGGCCAAGTGTAATAATGACAGACAAAACATCTGGGGTTCGTCTCTAAAGGACTGAACCAATGTGATAGCGAGGAGTGAGAGAGGTTTTCATGAAGGCTTCCGACGTGAATTTGGCCCCTCAGAGTAAATCCTCCTCCTCAGGGCATTTTTGGAAGAAGCAAAGCTGCCAGGTGACCATTCAGCCCCGGCCCCCCAACTCTATTCAGAACTGCTACTTAGGGGAGCGCTACAGCGTGGGGGGAAGACACTCAACATACAGATCTTTTTATTTTATTTTATTTTATTTTATTTTAAGATTTTATTTATTTATTTGTCAGAGAGAGCACAAGCAGGGGGAGCGGCAGGCAGAGGGAGAAGCAGGCTTCCCGCCGAGCAGGGAGCCCGATGCGGGACTCGATCCCAGCACCCTGGGATCATGACCTGAGCCAAAGGCAGACGCTTAACTGACTAAGCCACCCAGGCGCCCCCAGATATTTTTAAAATAGTAAAGCAAACTCTCCCAGTCTTTCATTCTTAATTATGAAAAGGCAACCAAGCCTACAAGGAAAATCAGTAACATTAGGGGGGAAAAAACCTGACACTGAAAAGAAACAGTTAAGTCAGGAAAACAGAAGAGTACTTTAAAGGAAAATCACTCGAATTCAACTCAAAGATTCCAAGAAGATACTACAACCATTAAACAGGAATGAAACACAATGATAATAAAACGATTAGAGAATAATAAAGAACTTTTTTTTAAGATTTTATTTATTATAGAGAGAGAGTGCGGGGAGGGGGGAGCCCGCAGGGAAGGGGCAGAGGGCAAAGGAAGCCCGCTGAGCGCAGAGCCCAACTCGGGATTCAGTCTCAGGACCCTGAGATCATGACCTGAGCCGAAATCAAAAGTCAGACGCTGGACCGACTGAGCCACCCAGCTGCCCCTAATAAAGAACTTTTTAAATAATTTTGATAATATGATTACCAAAATAAAGTTCAGTGAAAGTACTGTAAGATAAAAATGAGGAAATCTCTCAACATGTATAACAAAAAGACAATAGAAAAGAGAAAAGAAGGGACACCTGGGTGGCTCAGTCGTTAAATGTCTGCCTTCAGCTCAGGTCATGATCCCAGGGTCCTGGGATCGAGCCCCGCATCAGACTCCTTGCTCCCCAGAGAGCCTGTTTCTCCCTCTATCTGCCGCTCCCCCTGCTTATGCGCGCTCTCTGGCAAATAAATAAAAATATTTAAAAATATTTAAAAAAAGAACAGATTATTAACAAAGAACCAAGGCAGGAGATACAATATCCAACTACGTCTTCCCTGACCCTAACCCCAACAGGTCACTGAACCCGGAGTAGCTACCTGATCCAGGAGAAATAGATCCGTCGGCTGAACTAAGCCAATCAAACTGTCCCTTTCAAGAATCTGACTTATGAAAAATACAGGCTGTAACATGGGCCTAAAACCAAAGGTCATGTCAGTGCTAGTAGGCATGACTATATTGGCCCACGTAAAAGAGAAGGAAATCGAGAAGCAGAGAAAGACAAAACAAGAGAGGAGGCAATATGCCCATGATTCCTGACTTCTTATCCCATGCCACAGTCCCTAATGGGTCCACCGGTATCACTGAGACTGGCTGTTAAATCCTACATTTGGAGATTTTTAAAAATTGTGTTTAAGTTAACTGAGCGGTCTGCTGTCCTTTGCAACCAATAAAACTCTGAGTAAAACAGTAGGTATCCATTACCTGGAACTACACAGTAACCAAGAGATACCACATTATGTCTGCTCTAGCATGGGAACACCCTGCCTTTCTGTCCACCAGTCATCTGTGCAGAACACAAAACTGGCTCCCACTGCCTGTCATTCTGTCAGCATCCTCCACAAACGTGAGCTGTGTGGTACTGTTGAACATTGTTAAGATTATATGTGATCAAATACTCCCAATAATTAAAATGTCAAAATCCAAGAGTAAACATATAGTATATTCAATGAAAACTCGAAACTGCAGAACAATTGGGAAAAGGAGGAGAATGTTAACTTGCCTTACAATATAGAACAAGAGAACAAGTGGCTCAAGATTTGGAAAGAAAATGAACAAATTAATGTCTTATGTATCCTCGCGGAGTTTTTCAATTGGTCTGAAAAATTAGAAAGCCATGCAAAATCCTCTTTTGATGACATGAATAAAGCTGATTTACTTAGAAAGGGCAAGGAATGCCATTGTCTAGATTAATCTGCACTGAACAAGAAAAAAATACTCTTTGAAGTTCAGAAAATGGAATGGAACCCTTTTGCATATTTGGGAAGGTAACTTCCATGCATTCCCTGGATAACCAGAGTCAAACCACAGCATAAGAATCTTAAACCAGGGGCGCCTGGGTGGCTCAGTCGTTAGGCGTCTGCCTTCGGCTCAGGTCATGATCTCAGGGTCCTGGGATTGAGCCCCGCATCACGCTCCCTGCTCAGCGGGAAGCCTGCTTCTCCGTCTCCCACTCCCCCTGCTTGTGTTCCCTCTCTCACTGTATCTCTCTCTGTCAAATAAATAAATAAAATCTTTAAAAAAAATCTCAAGCCAATGTCTAAGACCCTGAAAAATGAATACTGTGCAACTGAGCAGGGGCGGGATGGCCACAGGTGACGGTGAAAGGATAGAGTGTGTCTGCTCGCAGATGAGCAGTTACCAAGCCTTGTCTTTCCCAGACCTGCTAATCTCAGAAACTAGTAAAATTACATATACACACAGACACAGACACACACATACACAGAGACCCACATATTCCATCAATACAATTGCTAGTTTTCTATTTTTCAAAGTAAAGGTAATTCATTGAAGCCATTACCATGACTAGATATTACCCCCAACATTTGATTTTTTTTAAGCAGGCTCCACACCCAGCATGGAGCCCAACATGGGGCCTGAACCCACAATCCTGAGATCAAGACCTGAGCTGAGATCAAGAGTCGGACATTTAACCGACTGAGCCACCCAGGTGCCCCTCACCATCATTTGATTTTTCAAAGGGACATTTTAATGCCCCACACACCCAAAAAAAGGAAAGAAGAACTTGATCTTAGCACTTTCTAAAGCCCTGGAAAACTTCATCACAAGCTAGTAAATACACTTACGTTAAATCAAATTTTGCACCACAGCTCAGCGGGTTTTGCTTTAGCTATGTTTTGTGACTCATTCCCTCACCCCCAAGTTCATTACTCTGTTAGCCCCTTCCCTCAAAAAGATTATTATAAAGAGGGGAAAGCAACAAATATGCAAAGGGAATATTTAAGAATAATGCAGCATTTGGGAGCCCAAAACCATGATACAGATGGCTTCACGTAAGTAAGGGCTAAAAGTCTCTCTGGTGGATTAAGAAAGGTAATTTGGATAGGTGAAGGAGGATGAAAACCCACCGCATGATGGGTGACAGCATGGTGTGAACAGAGGGGTTTTAAAGAAAGAACGGACTGCTTTAGGAGACATGAAAGGTAGAGCCTCCGCTGAGCAGAGAACAGGCCAGGGGCACTACTGTGAGATGGAACTGAAAGCTCTGAGGGGTTTCACTGGATGCCGGGATGCCGGGCTGGGACTTCGTTTAGAAGCAACAAGGAATCGCCAAAAGAACTAGCATGACAAAGGAAGCATATCAGGAATATTAACCCAGAGAAGCTGTGGTTTTAGTAGTAAGTTTGGGGAACCTTACTTGCCTGGGCAGTTAGGCAGTTACTTCTAGTTCTGGCTCAAAAGGTTCTCTCTGAGAAGATTCAAGTCCACCTACCTTGTGAGAAAAATGTACTGTCACTATTTCTGTACCAAGAGCCTTGATGCCAGGGACTGTCTAAATCCCCTTGAAAATCATCTAATTTGCTCTATCTCAGGTGTGGCTGCCAATTCCTTCAGGATTTTGCTCTTGGTAATATGAAAGTAGTGTCCCTGGTGGAAATAAAATCACGAAAGAGAGTTATTTTAGGAGAGAATGAGAACTGATCCATTAAAAGAAATGTCCACTAAGCAACTGAAGATTCATTCATTTGCCCAACAATATTTATTGAGCCCCTATCTGGCACCTACAATGTGCCAGACGCTTGAACAATAAAAGATAAAGATCCCTGCCTTTGTGAAGCTTACATTCGAGCAGGAAGGTACAAACGATAAACACAGTAAATACATTACATAGTCTGTAAAAAGTGCTTTGGAGGAAAGATACAAAAGGAAAAATAAAGATTGGTACTAATCTACAAAAAAATAAATAAATTTTTTAAAAACACCATTATTCGAAGCTAAGAAAAGGCATGAGTTCCCCAAAGAGTGGACTATTTGGTTAAAGCCCCTTCTACTTCTAAAATTCTGCCATTCCAGATCAAGGATATGGACATAAATGACCTCAAGCTTCTTGTTTAAACAGAAGGTAAGATCAAAGAATCCCAGAATTGCTGTGGGCTTGAAGAGACATCAGAGACCCACCATCATGGAACTGTCATCTTCCAGACGAGGCAATGGAGACCCACAGAATTTAGGCAAAGTCGCCTTAGAGAGAAAGAGGAGTTCCAGAACTCTCTAGCTTTTTTTGTAACTTTTAACAACAGAAGTCCTTTTTGTCACTTCAAAAGAGCTTCAAACACTATTGGAAGCAATGAAAATATTTTTTTAATTACATAAGTATATGGTTTTGCCGTTTAACAGCAACAATAAAAAAAAACAGCAAGCACTTATATAGCTCTTACTTCGTGCCGGACGCTCCTCAAACTCCTTGTCGTGAATAATAAAAACACAACAACCCTATGAGGCAGTCAGACTCCACAGTCCATGCTTTAATGCCATGCCACCCCCTTCTAATTATTTATGCATAGCCTCATAGAGCATAACCTTTATCATTAATTGGGAAACTAAGGTCTCAAGTCTTCATTTGGCCCTAGCAGAATTAAAACATATTTGTATGTCAAAAATGCCACTATTTAAGATTCATCTGTGGAGGGCGCCTGGGTGGCTCAGTTGGTTAAGCGACTGCCTTCGGCTCAGGTCATGATCCTGGAGTCCCAGGATCGAGTCCCACATCGGGCTCCCGGCTCAGCAGGGAGCCTGCTTCTCCCTCTGACCCTCCCCCCTTTCATGTGCTCTCTCTCTCTCAAATAAATCAAATCTTAAAAAAAAAAAAAAAAAAAAGATTCATCTGTGGAAATCATGCTTTAGAAGAAAATCTGAAACTATATAATATAACCAGTATCACGCTAAGTAACTGGTAGTTATTAATTCAATTAAGGGTCCTTGAGGTTTGTTTTCAACCACATACTATTCCAAAGACACTCTTTCCAGACCCTAACCAGTTTTTTAAATATGAAATTCTTAAAAAATAAAAAATAAATAAAAGTAATAATAAAAATGAAATTCTGGTAAGGCAGGGGGCTTTTTTGTTTTTTATTTTTATTGAACAAATCTTACAGTTTAGTTTTCAGAGGAGAGCAAGGGAGAGAAAAATACAATGAAAAAAGTTCCTTCTCTGGTTAGAATTTTTCTAAGCCTCTGATATTTACAGTTTTACTATTAGAATCATGATGCTTACCAATAACATACGATAATGTGGGATATAACATCTTTTTAAGTTTAAAAAAAAAAACAAAACAAAGGTTCCCCTTCTCGACGCACAAAATATAGATTTTGTATATTTAATTATAAAGGAAAGTGCTACCAACTATGTGTCTAAAGTTGATGATCGTTTGCCTCCAGTTAACCAGGTTCATTTTCATTTCAATGGACTTTCCTATAAAAGACTTTTGACCATGTGCCATGTACTATTATAATTCACTCCACATTCGTGAGTTGTACTGGAATTTAATAATATAGAATAATAGTTGAATACATGGGTCATTGGCTACAGCTCACAACCACTTCATTTCAACTATTCTAGAGGTGATGTAATCTGCATTACTCAGCAGGTGTAGTAACGACAGCATTTATGTGCACAGATCTCAAAGCAACTTCTCAACCCACACGGACTAGATTGCTCCTCTCCTAACTATCCCCTTACCTTTTTTCTGTGAGGGGAGAATTGATCTTTCTTACTGGAACAAAGCTGGGAGACGCCAGGCTCCCAATTGTGATACAGCAGTATATTTAGATATGACACAATGAGGAAAGTAGCCTACGTTGGTTCCAATATTCAACATTCTTTTCTCGTCCTTAGGAGCATGACATTTCACTGTGCCATATTTTCAAACATACAATCCCTCTGACCCTCGGCACACTTCA
The DNA here is from genome assembly GCF_054177405.1 of Leptonychotes weddellii. Lineage (NCBI taxonomy): Eukaryota > Metazoa > Chordata > Mammalia > Carnivora > Phocidae > Leptonychotes > Leptonychotes weddellii. The sequence goes on from NC_138370.1 coordinate 64,440,124, forward strand.
AAACCTTCTCTGGCATACTGCATATTTCTTTCTCCTTGTCCTTATCACATGGAGGGCCCAACATGGAGCTATTTTTGAATGACCTACTAATGCTCAATTCAGCCATTATTTGAGAGCCAAATATGTGCAAGGCCCTGTGATAGCCATGGAAAGAAGATAAAGAAAAGTAGTAGAATTCTTGTCTCCAAACAGTTTTTAAACTAGTAGGAAAAGATAAGTGTACCAACGACTATAGCAACAAGGTAGGAGAGAGGTGTTCTAGACATTTGAGGAGGAGGGAGAAGAAAAGGAGGTAGGCAGGGACTCCAAGTTCAGCAGCAGCCGACACATAGAGGGAAACATGATCGGTTATAATATTCAGTGTCCACAGGGTAAAAATAAACCAGCTGCTCAGAGACAGAACAACTATTTTTTGATACTGAGATCAGAAAGAAATTCAACCTACAGTTCCTGATAGAAGATTCTGTTAAATGTAATAAAAATCCTAAGGATATATATCCTTTTTTTTTTTTTACAATAAATAATAAGTTTGAGTAGGGCTGAGAAGCTCTAATGAAAAATAAAGAAATTCAACACAGACGTGAGGCAGAAGAGCAGGCCTCAGCTCTACCATGACCACCAACTCCATACCTATAGCATTCAGAGAAGATACTGAAGCGTTATTGCCACATTTAGAATAACTGCATTTCTTTTTTGTGGAACGAGATGGGGTCTAAATAAGTAAATGCCACTGTATTATATAACTAAATTCATTTTTCCTTACACACGTTGAATCACAAAAATATTTCGATATTAACAATTGATACTTCACGTATATAGAAACTAGGTCATCAGTCTGAAACAAACAAAAGTGAGATTTATCAGGAGTTACGATCTTTAAAACAAAGTTCCTAAAAATATCTCATTTGATATTCATTTGATTCTACAAAGGTCTTTGCACCACTTAAATTTATATCAGCACAGGTTTGTATCTTCCCACTTTATAAGAACTAACAAAGTAGTCTGAGGGAAGGATAACACTTTTTCAAGTTTAAAATTAGGGGAAAATTTCTACTGAAGAATAAATCCAATAATAATAGATATCCCTATACTTGGCTATTTTAATCTAACAGAGTTTTGTTAAAAACACGTGTAGTTCCTGATCTGGTCACTGAAAGCATAGAATGGAAAAGATCTTTCTTAGACAACAGAAGCTAGGAATGATTGGTGGTAAGAGGTCAATTCTTATTACCTAACCAGTGATCTAGTCATTGCTCAATAGTGAACACTCCACAAACATTACACAGTTCTGCAGCAGAGTTTACATAAATTGATTAAAAATAAAAGCATTACTAGATCACATTAGTTCAAATTCTAGTTGATTAGTCCTTGGCCATTATTAACATCAACTCCAAGATTCCACATGGACCAAATATTAAAATTTACGAATGACTGACAAAAAATTCCAATTCTTATTGCAAATATTCATACACCTAAAAATGAATAACTGATCAAGAAGAGGCAGAGAGGGTAGGGTCGATGTGCAAATATTTACTCGTCAACTTGGCTCTCACCGTTACCTCATGTTTCATTTGGTTCTGCAGTCTGTGGTTATGTACCATTTGCCTAAAAATTATCTACGGAGACAAGGTTCGTAGAGAACAAAGAACATTATGAACTTAAAATGGGATGAGTCTTTTTATTAAAATTATGACAAAGTAATCTATAAATTAGGGAAGAAAATGAAGACTGTGGCTGGGAGAAGAGATATTAGAATAGAACTGAAATATGGAGACCGTAGAGTCCTACACAGTCACCACAGTTGAGCAGAGAATTTGATTCTGTGCTCCCTGGCAGCCAACATGACAAGGTTAATGTGACCAGTTATATGATTTTCCATGAGGAACAAATATTTGCACTCCTCCAGGGAAGCAAAGCTGTTTCCTATGACCTACTATGAAAGAAATGCTCTAGGAGACATCAAAAGATAGGATGTAAAAATGTCCCAGTATCATCCCAACAACAAATGGGGTCCCAAAGCTGGGTTTTGTTTTGTTTTTGTTTTTGTTTTTTAATGTTGTCCCTGATTAAAACTGAATTCTACAAAGGAGTCCAGATAAAATTGCCCAGGAGCACAATTTTTCAAGCAACACAGTGGACTGAGCTGGTAGTGCAGGGCTGAAATCCAACAATGTAGTTTCAGAGATTACCAGCACTAAAGTACAAGAACAAAAATAAAAATCAATAGGCAAAATTATTGTGTTTCTAAGTTTCCATCCTCACCTCCTCTCTTTGAACAAGTCAGTCCCCGGCCAATGTCATCTATCCTTACAACTGGAGCTGCTTAATTATCACCCCAATCTACATACTCTAACCCAGAGCTAAAATCTTATCTTCATACTTATCTGACACTGTTCCCTCAAGGTCCCATCGCACATTAACTCCACAAATCCCAAACTAATCTAAGTAATCTGTCTCTCAAACACACTTTCCTTCTGCCACCCTCATTTGTATAGAAATCCTCTCTCCTCAGTCATCTTATATTCTATTTTTTTTATTATTAACATATGATGTATTATTTGTTTCAGGGGTAAAGGTCTGTGATTCATCAGTCTTATATGACACCCAGCGCTCACCATAGCACATACCCTCCTCCCCAATGTCCATCAGCCAGCAATCCCAACCCTCCCACCCCCCTCCACTCCAGCAACCCTCAGTTTGCTTCCTATGATTAAGAGTCTCTTACGGTTTGTCTCCCTCTCTGGTTTTGTCTTATTTCACTTTTTCCTCCCTTACATTCTTGAAATCAATGTTCCTCCTTCTCCTTCCCAACCTCCCATATCTGACCAGTAGTCTGCCTTACTATTCCCTACCTGTGCGACGGCCCCACTATCTCTAAGCCAGCCCCAGGGACCACCATCTCAGGTCACATCACCATTAGCTCGAGGCCATCGCATCAGCCTCCTGAATTATCACTCAGTGATAATTTCAACTGCTCTGACACACTACTCAAGAATAATATTCCTGTGGCTGTGATTACGTCTGTCTACTAAAAAAGCCTACAGCGGGTTCCCTCTGCTTACCTGAGCAACCCAGGCTATCAGGCCTAATGGCTTCTCCCACCGAGCATATGCCCCTAAGTCTAGTCACTCCCTAAATAAGCTGGATCTTTCCACTTTTGTTCATGGTAATGTAACCATGGGATGCCCTTCCCTTCATCTCTGCATGTGTAAAGGCTAAGTTTAAGTGTCACCTCACTCAGGAGGCCTTCCCTCATTCTCTCAGGGAGAAGTAACACTTCCTCCTCTCCCCTTCCCCTAAGCACTTGGCTACGGCATGTCATTCCTCACAGGAATGATCACTTCCTATCATCAGTGTCTTCCCTGTCGAGCCGATCCTTGAGCCTGCTCCACCACTGCCACGCTAAACACACATCTGTCCTGTCAGCGCGCTGCTCGTAGTAATCCCTCAGCCCTCTGGTGACGACATGCAAGGCCTTCACAGCCGGCGGCACCCACAGCGCTTTGCTCACACAGCAGTCATCGCACACACTGAGTCATCCCGGAGTTGGCGGTTGACATGTCTGTCTCCTCCAGGCCAAGTATCCTACTTTACTTATCTTTGCAGTCGAATGCAGCCACCCAGCCACTCTCTGCACACCACCCTAGTTTCATGCTCTGCAGGTCTTTTCTTGCTTATTTATGGTCTATCTCCTTCCCACTGGAACGTACACTCAGCAAGAAGACAGACGTTGCCTGCTTTGTTCTCACCTGTGTTTGCAGCATCTAGAACAGTGCCTGGCACACGGCAAGTGACCAAAAGCTTTGCATGATTGATAAAGAGACGCATGATTCTTAGTGTCTAGCCCGGTCCTGGCATACCGTAAGTGCCAAAGTAACGTCTGCTGAGTGAGTGAATTCTGTCTTGTGGACGTTATTTTTGTATATATTTTACAGGCTCTGACAGTTGGTGATCTTGGTATCTTCTCTAGCCCTGGCACAGTGCTTTACACGTGTTGGGCCCTTGATAAACTTCTTTTAAATTGCATTGCTGGTTCAATAAAAGCCCAAGTAATTTATTCATTTATCTTCTCAATCTGATTTCCTCTCATCTTGTGAGTAAGAGGAGTCTGTATTTTTTTCATATGCCACATAATGCCTCAATCCCAGAAGAAAGGAAGCACCGAGGGAGGTTCAAATCACCAGCTGTGTGTCTGAGAGGTCTGGGTTCAGGGCCCAGCTCCGGCACTGATCACCTGCAAGGCTGGAAGCATACCATTTCCCCTCTACTCACTTCCTCTTCCCCTTTGAAAGATGAGGAAACCTGTCAGGCAAAGCAGCCTGTTTATTTCACCGCTGAGTGAACCCTCAGTCCTAAATCCTTTATGACCCCTTCTTTACCAGTTTTAAATTGTTTAACTCATGTTAGACTATTTTAATATACATTGTCTTAACTTGAGTAGATCATTATGTAAAATAGCCGGGGATGATGTGTACAATTCTCCATTAATTCTCCATTAACTTTTCATGACCTCACGGTGCTTCAGTTCTCGCCCAGGGAGCCCAGGTGACCTGAGCACAATACTGTCATCATTCCTAAGACTTCCAGGAGCTACAGCAAAACAATGTCCCAGGATGGCACCACCTTGCACAGAAGAGCAATTCTCTTTCCCTTAATGCACCTCCCCCACAGGAAACAGCAAAACAATCAGGTAAGTGATGAGCATAAGAACCATCCCCATCAAGGGGCACCTGGGTGGCTCAGTCGGCTAAGTGTCTGCCTTTGGCTCAGGTCATGATCCCGGGGTCCTGGGATCGAGCCCCGTGTCAAGCTCCCTGCTCAGTGGGGAGCCTGCTTCTCCCTCTCCCTCTGCTGCTCCCGCTTCTTGTGCTCTCTCTCTGTGTCAAATAAATAAATAAAATCTTAAAAAGTAAAAAAGAACCGTCCCCATTAAACACATTACATAATAACATGACCCCAGCTTAAGATTGGATGGTTTATAGAAACTAAAAATAATAAAGGACTTAATGCTGAAGTAAGTACATCCCAGTCAAAACGCAGTCGAAAATGCAGTCGACAGCATTCAAATCCCTGCGAGGGACAATAATTCCATTTGGAGGCAGGGAGTGGTTGGCCAGAGCTCACACTACGAATGTCACCGATTCAGGTATGCGGTTATGACTCAGTCACAGACAGGAATCACTGAGATGCACAGACAGAAAACACAGTGAGTGAGTCTTCCGCTCCAATACTGAAAGGTCTTCCTCGAAGAGCTTTTTGAGCAAGCAGCGGTGGTCTGCCAGAAAGATATTTAGCACAGAACCACTTTTTAAAAGACCAAATTCAAAAAGCTAATTCTCTCACAAATCTTGATACTATGCTCGGCGCAGAAGATGTATTTCCATTGGGAGGCATGAAAAATACGTTTGCATAAGTAAATATGGTCTGCACTGAAGCAGTATGAAAATGTAAGCCTTTATTGGAAAGGAGTAAACCAAACAAAAAGCCAAAGAAAGCCAAATCTCTGTTGTTCGGGTGCAAGCAAGAACACTCAAGAATCAAAGGTCAACAGAACTTCTGTTACGGGCCACACAACTAAAACTTGCCACCAAACTGTTGGCTTACAGAGCTGCTCACCATTCTGCAACCTTCTAGATCATGCTGAGTTGAGCGCATTTTCCCAAAGGTGAACGAGTGAAAAGTACAGGGCTAAAGGTGACCTGAATGGGGCAGTTCCTGCTCCAAGACGAACCTCAGTAGCTGCAGTTATCAGTTGGGTATATCCCAGAGCATTCCCAGAGACTAAACGACATTGACATATGTGGGGTCATTCGAGTTCAGTTTTTTCTGCTCAAGATCAATGCTGACTTAAGCTATCAGGGAAAGGGAATACACACAACTTCTTTCCGAAATCAGGAGGTAAAAGGGCAATCCCTAGCACAAGAGAGGTTAGGTGCTGGAGACTAAATCAAGAGAAGTACTGAATAAATAATCTTGAATAGAACTTGGCAAGAATCCCGGATACTTTCCAGTAGAAGAATATGGTCCCAGTTCTGTGATCTTTCCTACTAACAGGGACTTCTGCAAAACACAGAACTCAACATCTAAGGAATTTAAAGCACTTTATAAGAGTTAACTCAATCCCCTATTACATTCCTCTCTGGTAAAAAAACAAATTTTGCAGGACTCATTTCGTCCCGTGGAGGATGAAAAGCGCAAAGATGAAGTGAATGACTTAAAATGCATCCCTCTTTGCCTTGATGGCCAGAAGCAAATGTGAAACATCCTTTCAACATGAAGAGTGACTTCGTGAAAAGTTTTAATGGAAACATAGCAAAACCCACACATCCACAGGAATATTAGCCCCTTCAAAGACTACACGCTGATTACAAAAATGCCCACCAATGCTCAACATATCTTAGCAACAACTCTTTTAAGGCTGCCTTCATGTATATAACATCCTTTCGAAATTTTTAACTGTGGCAAATTTGGTTCTTTGAAAGTGGAATTTCGTATCTGTATATTGGCAGTACATTTAGAATCATCAAGCTGGATATTTTTTTAAAATTTATTTATTTATTCTAGATAGGGGGGAGGGGCAGAGGGAGAGAGAATCTCGAGCAGACTCCACACTGAGCACAGAGCCTGATGCAGGGCTCAATCGCACAACCCTGAGATCATGACCTGAGTCGGACACTAACCAACTAAGCCACTCAGACACCCCATCAAGCTGGATATTTTTTTTAAGATTTTATTTATTTATTTATTTGAGAGAGAGAGAATGAGAGAGAGAGAGTGCGCACATGAGAGCGGGGAGGGTCAGAGGGAGAAGCAGACTCCCTGCTGAGCAGGGAGCCCGATGCGGGACTCAATCCCAGGACTCCAGGATCGTGACCTGAGCCAAAGGTGGTCGCTTAACCAACTGAGCCACCCAGGTGTCCCTGTATATTTTTTTTTTAAAGATTTTATTTATTCATTCATAAGAGACAGAGAGAGAGAGGCAGAGGGAGAAGCAGGCTCTCCGCTGAGCAGGGAGCCCAACTCGGGACTCAATCCCAGGACCCTGGGATCATGACCCGAGCCGAAGACAGACACTCAACCATCTGAGCCACCCCGGCGCCCACAAGCTGGGTATTTTTAATCAAAAGGGTAAATACTTTTATTAACTGGTTGTAAACTCCCTCTAAGAAGAATTCTTAGGGGTGCCTGGGTGGCTCAGTCAGTTAAGGGGCTGCCTTCGGCTCAGGTCATGATCTCAGGGTCCTGGGATCCAGCCCCACATCAGGCTCCAGGCTCAGCTGGGAGCCTGTTTCTCCCTCTCCCGCTCCCCCTCTCTGTGTGCGCGTGCGCTCTCTCTCTCTCTCTCTCTCTCTGTCGAAGACAACTTACATAAGCACATAAATTATTCAAAAATTGTCGAAGACAATTTACATAAGCACATAAATTATAACCAGTAAGTCCAATGGGAGAGAAAAATAAATAAATAAATAAATCTTTTTAAAAAAATAAATAACAACAATTCCTTAATTGTTCCAGAATTCCTTTCCAACAGCAGCAGCTACAGAATAAGCAGGCAACCTCCCCAGATGACCTCTTTGAAAGCCATATTTCACTTCTTACAATGTCTTTGGTATTGGCACTGTGCATGTGCTTAATCAACTAGGGAACAGCTATGTCTGATACCATCTCTTCTCATGTTTTTCATTCATTCAAGAAATATTTATGGTACATCTAACATGTGCTAGGTACTATGCTAAAGATATAGGTATATGCTAGAGATATAATGGTGAGCAAAAACAGGCCCACCACCTGCCCTTACAAAGACAATTTACATAAGCACATAAATTATAACCAATGAGTCCAATGGGAGAAAAAGATTCATGGTGATGTAAGAAAGATTCATTATAAGAGTGAGACCCAACTCGTATAAAGAGGCTTCCCCGAGGAAAGAAGATTTGAGCTGAAGATAAATAGGAGTTAACTAATTAAGCAAAGGGGACTGATAGGGAGACATATGGAGATGGTAAGGGTAGGGAGGAATGACACTCTGAGTAGTGAACAGCATGTGCAAAGACTCTGTGGCTTTTTAAAAGAGTATGAGCACATTAAGAACTGAAAGACAGTGGTGCTAAAGTATTGTGAGCTACTGAGAGAAGGGTATGAGACAGGCTGGCAAGCTAGTCAGGCTGGACCCTTCAGAGCCCGGCACACATAAGGATCTTTACCTTAACGAGAAGCCCTAAGCCTCCTAAAATGGGAGGGACAATGGGGAAGGAAAATGACACCATGAAATCTGCATTGTTTAAATATCACTAAGGCCAGGAGCACCTGGGTGGAGCAGTCATTTAAATGTCCAACTCTTGGTTTAAGCTCAATTCGTGATCTCAGGGTCATGAGGTCGAGCCCCGTGTCAGGCTCCACAACTCAGCAGAGTGTGCTTAGGAATCTCTCTCCCTCTCCCTCTACCCCTCCCCCCACACGCGCTCTCTCAAAATAAATGAATTTTTAAATAAATATATACACATATAGATATACGTGTGTATATACATATACACATGTATACATATATATATACATATATACACACACATACACATCACCAAGGCTGGAATGAGGAACCAACTGGAGAGTAGACAGGGTAGAAGTAGAAAGACCAGTTTAGAAACTACTGTAATCATCTAGAAGAGAGGGTAGAGTTAATGCAGATTAAAGAAATGAATGGACTTGAGAGATACCAAGGATGTCAACTCGATAAAGGGTTGGATGGTATTCTCCGTGATTTTGTCAAAGATGATACTTTGGTTTTTGCCTAAGAGTTCCTTATTTGTTAATTATTTGCAAACCAAAAAGCATCATTCAAATGCTAGGATTCTTTTTCCATCAGCTTTCTACATCATAGTTTGTTTTCTTTTAAATGAAGAAGAAAAAGTAGCAAAGAAAAAAACAAAACTTAAGAAGTAACTCATTTGATGTAAAAATGTGGGTTCCTGAAAAATTATGCTACAACTGGTGAATAAGAGAACCTATTTCATAAAGAATATTACTGAGTAAATATTTCTTCCCTGCACATAAGCGTACACTAAAAAATGCCAAACAGATTATCATGATACTGTATCAAGTGAAATGTAAACCACTATCTTGATTATTTCCATACATCACTTCTTCTTTATTGCAGGGTACATAAATTGGGTGATTTTACAACTCTTAAAGGATGGAATGGCTGAGAAATTTAATAATCACCAGCAAGTTTTATAATAAACCATTTAGTAAGCAACTACAGTGCCCAAGAGGCTTGCAGGGATTTAAATCTATTCTTTCACAAATGACTTTACCCACATGGAAAAGTTATTTTTATATCTATGTTACTACAATATGCCACCTCCAGTCCACACCCTCCAAAGAAATACGGCTTTCCTGTAAGACTGGAGACAATGTCATAGCAATATAATAAGTTCAAAATGTAGTCAGCCTTCTAGACTATCTGAACACATATGCCACAAAAAGTCTAATTTTGGCCACATGTTTTTTTTGTCTGACTTATACAGACCAATTTGTACCGCAGCTCAGAACGAACATAAAAGAAGGAACTGGGTTTTAGTCGTCTCATGTATCAACAACAAATGTACCAGCTAAGTTCTAATTCCATGAGCTAAAAAAAGACAGTCTAATTCTGAGATTTCGCAACTAGAGTTTACACCAACCCTTCAAAATGCAGCTTTTAACTTGGGAAGGAACAAATTCAATATGAAAAACACCAAGGAAAGACTATAAAACCACAGTAATGTCAATAAACTGACTTCGAAAGGCTAAATGCACTTTTAGACATGCTGCTTTTGGTGACTGAAGTCATGACCCAGGCATTATGTGATCAGAGATTGTGCACATGAATTTGTTTTCCTTCCCTTAAAAAAAAAAAAAAAAAAAATTACGGTACTCAAGTATACGTAAAGTAACTTGAATATTCTACAACAGTATCCTAACAGCCATTATCATTTATAGCACATACACTTAAGGCTGAATTGGGCATACAGCAGTGTTTTGAGAAATACTGTATTTTTGATATGCCACAATAGCTCTTTGAGAAATGCTGTGCTCTACATCATTGTGTGGTTTTTTTTTTTTTTAAGATTTTATTTATTTATTTGAGAGAGAGAGAGCACAAGCAGGGGGAGAGGCAGAGGGAGAAGCAGACTCCCCGCTGAAGAGGGAGACCGATGCGGGGCTCCATCCCAGGACCCTGGGATCCTGACCTGAGCCGAAGGCAGACGCTTAACTGACTGAGCCACCCAGGTGCCAGTCATGTGGTTATTTTTAAGGTATAATTTTAAATCTTTCCGGCACGGGGTGAGAAGGAGCAATCATGAAAAATCTCATTATTTGGGGGAAAAAACAATAAAATAAATTAGATTTCTCAAGCCTTATAACACTGTAGTACTACCTAAAAGAGTAATTCATAGAAAAATATTAATTACTACAGAGCTATGCCAGGGAATATACTCTATAGACCAGGGTGTGGGTCACTGAGACATTTTATGATCACATGAAAACAGAGTTGAAAGTTAGGTTCTATAATAAAAATGCTACCCCTTTTATAATTTCATCTGCCTGGGAAAGATGTTATAATACAATAAATTACTTTGCCCATGAGTCTTCACAGACAACCATGCCACGTCACACAATCACCAAGATTTTAGTGTAGAAGAGAAAAAGGACTTAGCTAAACCTCAGGTCATCTTACATCTTACAATTTCTGATTCCAGGGGCACCTGGGTGGCTCAGTCGTTAAGCGTCTGCCTTCGGCTCAGGTCATGATCCCAGGGTCCTGGGATCGAGCCCCACATGGGGCTCCCTGCTCCGCGGGAAGCCTGCTTCTCTCTCCCACTCGCCCTGCTTATGTTCCCTCTTTCGCTGTGTCTCTCTCTGTCAAATAAATTTTTTTAAAAATCTTTAAAAAAAAAACAATTTCTGATTCCAAGTAAACCGATTTTCATTCATCCTTCATGTTTCTTGAGAAGCACAAAGAAATGTCTAAAAAGGTAGTGAAAAGTTGAAGGATTCACCAGGATGTTAGGAATCTCACACCTAATTCTCATTAACAGGAAAAAATTGAGGTTTGTGTTTATCTGAGGTTAATGTAATATATTGTCCGGATGCTGAGAGTAACAGATTACTAAGGAATCCTGCTCTGAGAGTTTACCTTTCTTGTTTTTACTTTTTATTATGGCAATTTTCAAACACATAAAAGGAGAGAGAACAGTACAATGAACTGCCATCACTCAGCTTAAAAATTAACAATTTATGGGGGCGCCTGGGTGGCTCAGTTACTTAAGCGTCTGCCTTTGGCTCAGGTCATGATCCCAGGGTCCTGGGATCAAGCCGCGCATCGGGCTCCCGGGGGAGTCTGCTTCTCCCAATGCCGCTCCCCACCACTCGTGCTCTCTCTCTCTCAAATAAATAAAATCTTTAGAAAAAAAATTAACAATTTATGGCCAATCCTAATTCAGCCGATCATAATCTCTTACTGGCACTCCTTGCATCCGCTGGGTCATTTGAAAGTGAAAGCAAATCTCATATACCATATCTAAACTAAGCAGAATAAATGCCGCCCAAAGATAGATCACTTCCTAATCCCCAGAAGCTGTGAATACTACCTTCTATAGCAAAAGGTGTGACTGTAATCTAGGGCTTTAAGGAGGAATTTATCTTCATTTACCCAAGGAGGCTCTAAATGCAATCACGTGTTCTCATGAGAGGCAGAGGGAGATCAGACACAGATGCACACAGAGAAGGGGATGTGAGAGTAAGCAGAGAGGTGCGGCTACAAGCCAAGGACAGCCACCAGAAGCCGGAAGACACAGGACGCCTCCCCTAGCACCTCAGAGGAACATGGCCTGCCAACACCTTCAGTTTAGAATTCTGGCCCCCACGACTATGAGAAAATTAATTTCTCTTCTTTAATCCACCCAGTAGGTGGTGATTTGCTAAGGTAGCCATAGGAAACTAATACCAAACCATATAAACCGAAAAAAAAGTTACTATGCATCTTTAAGAAATAAGGACTCTTTAAAATAATAATACCACTATTATTCCTTTCTTTTTTTTTTTTTTTTTTTTAGTTTAGAGAGAGTATGCACTCATGCACAAGCAAGGGGAAAGGACAGAAGGGGAGGGAGAGAGACAAGCAGACTGCACTGAGCCCAGAGCCCAACGCAGGGCTTCGCTCAATCTTAGGACCCTGAGATCATGACCCAAGTGGAAACCAAGAGTCGGACAGTCAACTGAACCACCAAGGCACTGCTATGGTACTTTTAGATGCCTGGGTGGCTCAGTCATTAAGCGTCTGCCTTCGGCTCAGGTCATGATCCCAGGGTCCTGGGATCGAGCCCCACATCGGGCTCCCTGTTCCACGGGAAGCCTGCTTCTCCCTCTCCACTCCCCCTGCTTGCGTTCCCTCTCTCGCTGTGTCTCTCTCTGTCAAATAAATAAATAAAATCTTCAAATAAAAAACAAAAAAATAAAAAATAAAACAAGAAACTTCATGGATGGTTCTGTATATTTCCTATCACATCAAAATAGTACTACTATTAGAAGTAGTATCTACTTCTCTTTTTGTAACGTTAAGATTGATCAGTGGGTTCAGGGGTTATTAGCCTAATCCATCATTATAAAGTTTGCCATCAGCCTTTGACCCTTAGTCACTGGTGACCATTCTCTAGATCTATTATTTCATTAGGAGTAATAAAATGGTTATATTTTATCATTCCTTCTGCATTTATTAGCTAGAATTCTTCTAAAAACACGGTATTTTTCAAACTATTTGGTTACTCTGAAATACAGTTTTTTGGCCTTTTCTTCCCCCCACAGGAAAGGTACTATAAATATGCTTGATAACATCTAATTTTTAAGGGAGTGCCAGGACGAACACAACAAAGTGTTTGACTACAAAGACCACCTTGTCTATGCTCATTGAGTGTAACTTTCCAACTGCATTCAACTTAGTTCTCAAGTTACCAATTCAAATACTTTTTCTACAATGTAAAACCTATTATTAAATAAAAGCCAGGATTGGGGCACCTGGGTGGCTCAGTTGGTTGAGCGACTGCCTTCGGCTCAGGTCATGATCCCGGAGTCCTGGGATCGAGTCCCACATCGGGCTTCTGGCTCAGCGGGGAGCCTGCTTCTCCCTCTGACCCTATCCCCTCTCATGCTGTTTCTCTCTCTCTCTCTCAAATAAATAAATAAATAAATAATCTTTAAAAAAATAAAAATAAAAATAAAAGCCAGGATCCAGTATAACACGTCAAATTGATGTCAGTTCTTAGGATCTATGCCCTATCAGATCATTCCAAACTCCTCAACTAACCACTCCAAACCATTCGCTCTGAGTCTACTTTATTCTGTTTCACTAATACAAATCATCTTCTAATTCCACACTCTGTGCCTTTGGTTTAGTGTTCTTCACATCTGCCTCTCTCCCTGCGACCCACTAAAGCTGTCCTCTTCCTCCGCCAGGAGTAAAAACACCAGCTCTGGCTGTCCAGCACCCCTCCTTACTTCTGAGAAAAGTACAATCCTTCTTTTTAGGAAACCGTTCCTCTTCCCCACCCCGACCATGTATTTCTTTTTTTTTTTTTTTTAAGACTTTATTTATTTATTTATTTGACAGAGAAAGAGAGAGCGTGCACACAAGCAGGGGGAGCTGCAGGCAGAGGGAGAAGAAAACTCCCCGCTGAGCAGGGAGCCCGATGCGGGACTCGATCCCAGGACCCTGAGGTCAAGACCTGAGCCGAAGGCAGATGCTTAACTGACTGAGCCACCTCGGTGCACCCCCCAACTATGTATTTCTAAATGGGGCTACCATTTACCAGATTATTTGTGCCACTGGCCATAAAGAACAAGCATGTCACCCAAGAGAGGTCAACCAGAGCCAATCCTGGGATTCTGAGATTTGGACTAAGGGAAAAGGTCAGGCCCCCTTTCTGGCTGCTCTTTGGCTTGCTGGCAGCCATGCCCCAGCCATGCCCCAGCCATGCCCCAGCCATGCCCCAGCCACGTGGAGGGAACTGACCTAGAGAGAAGGAGAGATAAGAGACAGAGAGTCTTGGTGGTACAGGAGTTTTCAGTTTTGGCTTCCCAGAGACTCACGTCACTTGTCCCATACTTTGGCCATGTAAGCCAATAAATACCCCTTCCATACAGTTTAATTTCTATAATTTATGACCAAAGAATTCCTGATACAATCCCCACCATGATTCTTGAAAACTCTGACCACAGTGACCTCTGTCTTGTTTCTTATTATACTTTCTGTACAAATGACACTTCATTACTTACTGTCCTGATTTTTTATGTGTCAATTACATATCTGTTGCCATCTTTTGTGGCCCTGCAGACATATATTTTACACACCCCTTGACCGCACACCCCCTAGTCTCTAGAATGGTGCTAATTGAGCCTCCATACATAAATAACAATTACCATGCATTGATTTTTTACTACCATGCTAAGCACTTCACAGCTGTTATTTTATTTGACCCTCACAAAAACTCCCTGGGATTGGCATTCTTATCTCCACTTAACCATGGGGACGCCAAGGTTCATCAAAGGAAAATAACTTGTCCAAAATCACACATTTACTAAATGGCAGAGCAGGGATTCGAAACAGATTTGGATTTAAGTTACCATCCTGCCTTCCACAGTAATAAATCTTTGCTACTGAACTTACCAGAGAGTACAAATGATCAGAGACTTCCATTTAACCCCTGAGTTTCCACTAACCTCATAGTGCCTTTCCTCCATCATTAACAATAACATTAACATATTAATGTGTAAATAAATGAGCTATCTGAAAATAAGTATCTTGAAAAAGCTGTAATACAATTTTGCCAAAATTGCTACTGGCAGCCTGAAGACTAAATGCTGGCATTTCTCTTAAAGTAATAGGTAAAAGGAATGAATATTTAAGACCACTCTGTCAGAACAAGTTGTATACAACTCCCCTGGCAGTGATATTTCAAAACAGCAAAAAGAGATTTGTGAGCACCTGTCAGTGTGTGACATGCCTACAGCTCTCCAATTGCTCAGAGGAATATTCCTGTGCCATCATTAGACGCTAATAGTTATCGAGCACCCCCATGGCTTGGAGGCAAGAACAGAAGGTGTTTAGGAAGAAAATGGTTTCTTTCATCTTCACAGCTCAGGAGGAGAGAGGCCAAGATAGTAAAGGCAACCTACTGGTAGAGAATGTGAAAGTCACCAGTTCTCATCCCTACATGATCTGCATCCTTCAGGCCAACTTTCTCAACCCCATGCTTATGTCTCCTATTCCTGCTGGACAGATCCACATGTAGCTCTTGCTAGCAAATTAACTTTGAGGCAACAGTTTTTCAGCATCTAGCCAAGTATCTTCCATGAAAAAGATTCCCATAAATGTATGTTGGTCATTGTCTGTTTCTTTTCTACCCTTTCTCATTTTTATCACTTTCCTTGAGGACTTTACACCACACAGGCATTCTTCTGGGGAACAGAATGATTGTCCCTAACTAACTAAAAGGCCAGCAGATGTCAAAGAGGCACACTCCTCACGTATCATTTTGCAACAACACAGCCAAGGGGAGGTATGCCCAGCACACACTGAAGAACACATCTCTTGGTGAGACAAGATTTTGCTAAGTTGCATACTTTGGTGAAAGACCCTAAAGAATGCAAAGTTGTCTCACACTCAAGAATACCTCATATATGTAATCATATACGGAAATGAAACCATATATGTAAAAGTGCTTTGTAAACCATGAACAGCCAAGGGACTATAAATTCCTCCTGTTATGACGTGACTATTACAAAGGCACAGATCTGGGGCGCCTGGGTGGCTCAGTCATTAAGCATCTGCCTTCAGCTCAGGTCATGATCCCAGGGTCCTGGGATCGAGCCCCACATCGGGCTCCCTGCTCCATGGGGAGCCTGCTTCTCCCTCTCCCACTCCCCCTGCTTGTGTTCCCTCTCTCGCTGTGTCTCTGTCAAATAAATAAATAAAATCTTTAAAAAAAAAAAAAAAGGCACAGATCTGAGGAATAGGTAGTTATATGGTTTGAAAGGACCTGGTTGGACAGAAGTGAACTTCAGTTAACAGGAAGGAAAGAGGGGAGACTTTTCAGAGGATACAAGAGAAAGGCTAAGCAACAAAGCAATAAATGGTAGGGGGTGAAGAACTCCAAATCAGCAAACTCCCACTCATTTCAACAAATGTGTCTTCAGTGTCAGGCATGGGTCTATGTCTTGGGATATGTGGCCAAAGAAAGCCAATAATAACATAGCCAAAGATTCCTGTACTTCATGGAGCTCTATATTCTTACTCAGGGAGAAAGTCAATAAACAATACACATAATAAATAAGTAAATTCTAGTACGTTAGAAGATACGTGCAGGAGAGCAGACTAAGGAGGATGGAGAGTATAGAGGGTTTCCAATATTTTGAGCTTAAAAGATGAGCTGAAGAACAGAAGGATGTCAGATTTTGAATGGTGTTCCTCAAAAACGACATTCAATTGCAGGAAAAATGAGGACAATCATACTCTGAGTGAATAAAATTTGCATAAAATTTGATAAATCCAAATCGCCGAGGAACATATAGCTCATTTTCATATTTCTTCTCCTCCCCCCTTGTTCAAAATTATTGACAAAAATGTGCTATATAGCATATTTACAGAAGAAGATATAAAAAGACTTAGCCAGAGTCAGAGCAAAGGGAATTACAAGAGACAAGAGCAAAGCAGAGGACAGCAAGAGTAGTTGCAAACCGGGGCACCTGGGTGGCTCAGTTGGTTAAGCAGCTGCATTCAGCTTGGGTCACGATCCCAGGGTCCTGGGATCGAGCCCCGCATCGGGCTCCCTGCTTGGCAGGAAGCCTGCTTCTCCCTCTCCCACTCTCCCTGCTTGTGTTCTTTCTCTACCTGTCTCTCTCTCTCTGTCAGTTAAACAAATAAATAAAATCTTTAAAAAAAAAGAGTAGTTGCAAACCAGCAACTCAGGAACGGGCTAATTCACCAGGACTTTAGGACTCAGTTTTGTTCTTAAGAAAAGTTGGCTCTAGGGCAAGGATGATATATGGGTTTCACTTCCGGTAACAACCCCAAACAACTGGCGGAGTCTCCCTGCAGCACAGCCACGGATGAAGACTTCTGGGTCCCACTGAAAATGAATTACATGTTTATTCCATGGGCTCAAGATAGATGTGGGCATGCAAGCCCAAAACGCTGGCCTTTCCTTCCCTAAGTAGATCTTGGTGCTTAAAAAAAAAAACAGGTAAACATTCACCAGCCTCCTACTAAGTGAAAGGTAACATCAAGAACAGTGGAGAATTTGGAAGTACAGAGCTTGGTCCGGGTCCTAAAGGAATTTATAATCTAGAAGAAGGTCAAATATATAAAAGATAACATTACAAGGCATCAAATGACTAAGTTTGTAAGATTTCAGCCCAGAGATTCACATGCCAGGAAATTACTACAGCAAGAGATAGCCAAGAAAGGCTTAAAGGAGGACACAGGCTCTGAACTGGGCTTTGAAGAATACACATCATTGAAATAACTAGAAAGAGGAAGGGCTACTCCCAGCAGAGTTGGACAAAAAAGAAGAGGTAGGATGTGCTCAGGAATGAGAACAGACCAGCATGGCAACCAGAGCACAGATGGATGCCTTGCGTATCACTCAGTATTCTCTGGAGAAACAGAACCAATAGAAGATTTTATACACACACACACCAGACAGAGATATTTATTATAAGGAATTGGTTCATGCAATTATGAAGGCTGAGAAGTCTCACAATCTACAGTCAGCAAGCAGGACAGCCAATAATGTAGCTCAAGTTCTAGTCCAAGTTCGAGTCTACAAGCAGAGAAGATTGATCGCCTAGCTCAAAGACAGTCAGGCAAAGAGTGTGAATTCTTCCTTACTTGGTTTTTTTTTTTTGATTCAATTCAGGTCTTCAACAGACAATGAGATCCACCCATAATGACAAAGGCAACCTATTTTACTCAGTATGCCACTTCAAATGCTAATCTCATCCAGAAACACCCTCACAGACATACCCAGAATACTGTTTAACCAAATATCTGGGCCAGTCAAGCTGGCACATAAAATTAATCATCCAGGGGCACCTGGGTGGCTCAGTTGGTTAAGCGACTGCCTTCGGCTCAGGTCATGATCCTGGAGTCCCTGGATCCAGTCCCGCATCGGGCTCCCTGCTCGGCGGGGAGTCTGCTTCTCCCTCTGACCCTCCCCCCTCTCATGTGCTTGCTCTCTCTCATTCTCTCAAATAAATAAATAAAATCTTTAAAAAAAAAAAAAATTAATCATCCCACTTTGAGTTGAGTCATTACCAGTAGACTATAAGGACCATGAGCAGTGACACGCGCAGAGCCGTACTTTATAAAATCAAACTGACAATGGCATGAAAATGGATTAGAGAAGGAAAAACTGGAAACAAAAACAAGATAAAAAATATTATAATTGACCATGTGATAGTAAGAGGTAGATCATCAACAAATAAACATGTACAGGATTCTATTCGATATAAGGTACTCTGCTAGGTGATTAAGATGCAGTTACTCTTGAAATAAGTCAAACAGAGAAAGACATGTATCATATGATCTCACTGATATGAGGAATTCTTAATTGCAGGAAACAAACAGGGTTTCTGGAGTGGGGGGTGGGGTGGGAGGGATGGGGTGACTGGGTGATAGACACTGGGGAGGGTAAGTGCTCTGGTAAGCGCTGTGAATTGTGCAAGACTGTTGAATCTCAGATCTGTACCTCTGAAACAAATAATGCAATATATGTTAAGAAAAAAAAA